>NC_046666.1:68708929-68752592 GCF_010883055.1 Belonocnema kinseyi | reverse complement strand
GAGGGAGCTCTTCTTAATATTTTGACACCAAAATCATGTCGATACACCTTACCGACTGCGAGTAAAGCCACCCACGCTTTAACTTGACAGACTGTATTAACAAATAATTATATTTAACTCTAAATTTTATCATTGTGCACAGAAAGAATCAATGAAGCGATATATTTATTTTCAGAATTTTTATAATTTTCTTTCAGTGATTTAGAGCTGTACAAAGTTGAGTATACGGAAATGATAATATGATTATGATACTTTTTTACCTTTCATTCACCAGGAAATAGTCGCTAATCATGTGAACATTTTGAAACTCTGTATCAGTATTGGTAAAACCTTCAACTGCAACATGCATGTTGTCTCATATTTTTAGAATTTTGTTCTGTTGATATTTTCTCGAAAATATGTACAAAAATAAAGGTGCCTATATTTTTTGGACAGATAGTAGTGTACATCCAAATGAAAAGGGGCCATATTGTGGCATTTAATTGAGGAGTTATAGGTGTTTTTGTGAGTCAATGTCGAAATTGTTAATTTTTTAATAGATTATGGTTGAATGTATGATCTATCTGGTGACATTATACTTAAGTCCCAGAATTGACCAAAACTGGATAAATTTTAAGTTCGAAAAAAATGCAGTATATACGCTTATGAAACTCGTAAACTTTAAATATGGTACCTACATTGATTTAATTCAAAAATAATTTATTCTCCTATGTTCATTAAAAATCACACTATTTTCCCTTCTACGAGTGTATAGCCTCTAAGAATGTCCACGAGCTGGAGTGTTGACTAAACTACTGATCACTGACCTCCGACCTATGATCCTTCGTACTCGTATTTGACACTTGACATCTCATCCTTCACCGTTGACTACTGACCAATGATCCCTCACATTGCTTAGATCGTTGACTTTTGATCTAAAAATCAAATTTTCTACAAATCAGTGAATACATCCGACCTAAAATTTGTTCCATTAGCCCATATTTCTAGATATCTAGAGATTATGCTTGGAAAACCGTTTGAAAGGACTCCATAAATGAAAAGTCGAGCGATTTCCTTTCGTCGATAGGCTTTCTCTTCGGTAATATATTGAACCCCAGTGCACTTTGAGATCTTGGCAATGGCCCTGACGAAGGCATATAGCCTGCATAATCACTTACAGAGAGCGATATTCATCGAAGAGTAAGATGCGTCCATACGGAAAGGAAGTTGAACGTCAAAGAAATATTAGCCAAACCTGCTATAGAAATTTTATTTGGCAGAAAGCTTTTAGGATCAGGTTACGAATTGCGAATTACAAATTGTGAAGGAACAAGCCAGCTTCACCAGTATCGTCAACTTGACGTTGAAGCTATCGCCCCAAGGGTACCACCGCAATGTTTTCCTCTAATTTCAACCAAACAAACACTCTGTTATAGATTTGCGAGAGCATACTCGTCAATTTATAACGAGCGGGCTTTTGTGTTGGCCAAAATGAATGTTTCGGTTCGTGAACTATAGACTAAACCGGCTAAAGAAAAGTGGGTGCTGTTACCACCCTCGAACGTTGCAGCTATTATCGCTCCATTCCGTATTCGCTGTTTGTGGATTCTCATTGAATATTTTCTATTTTTTCGAGCAATTGAGGATATCCTGTGTGGAAATTGCCCTGCTTGGCCTTTTTAAATTAGTGGCCTTCTAGACTCTAGAGGCTCCACAAAGGCGATCCACTGTAGGAAAGCCCAGCTGAACCCTTGCTGGGGCCAACCTGGCCATACCCTTTTTGTGCGTTTCAACAAATTTCTAAGTTTTATCACTAGTTTGAAAACAAAAAAATATATTTTAAGAAGGAAGTTTCGATTGTTAAAAAATCTTGATAAAAAAGATTTTAAATTAAATTTTTTGAAACATCATTTTATGTTGGATGTTTTTAACTGTTGGTATGTTGGAGGCCCTAAGAAGGATCTTGCAAGTATTTATAAAAGGTGTCCCTTTGTTTGTTACAAAAACATCTCAGTCCAATCACCAGATTAAAATTTTATCATTAAATTTTTGAAGGATCTGTAAGGATCAGTTTTTCAATTGATTTAATTGCTTGACGTATTATGTTAAATGCAAATAGCAAAAAACTGTGCATTCATACAATGTTATCTTCATACTAATTTTTTAAAAACAAACTGTATAAAAAAATGCAAAATTGAATTTACAGACAGAATTAGATTTTTTTTATCCAATTACATACATTTAAATTATGTTGACAGCAATGTTTATCGATAAACTTTTATCATCCATTTGAAAACTTCATAACAAATTATCGAATTTGTGTATTGTCTGTATGATTCGTTTATTTAATTAACAAATAATATTAGAAGACAAAGAAATCATAGTCAATATATGTAATTTGAATAAGACTCAACGAAAGAATAATTTATTTTGTCTATAAATGTACTAACAGTGCATTTGTTTATATAATTTGTTTATATAGCAAAGAAATAATATTCGCTGGAAACAAAATTAATTACTAAATATGACTGTGAATATAATTTGAAAATACTTTAATAGACAAAAATATCTGAACTTGAAAAAAAAATCTGCCGGCTTCGCGGGTACATTCTCATCGAGCGCTTCGCTCGCAAGCTTGAGCGCGCCTAGGGCGCGCGACGGTTGAATCTCGCGCTTCGCGGTCGATAATGGGTTACCTCGCGCTTCGAACTCGAATATTCATTCTTTACATTTGGAATGCTTTAATAAAACTTGATCAAAAAGATCTCTTTTAGGCGGCAATAATTTGATGCGTCTTGATATTCTGAATTGTCAACTTAATTAAGTATGGTCAAAGATTAAGTTTCTCAAAGCTCTGTAGGCTTTAAGGTAAATATTCTCATCGTGACACTCGCGCTGCGCGCTCGATTTTCGACAGACATTTGTAAACAGGTTTTGTTGATTTTCTTTCTCATAACTTTGGTCGTTTTTCCACATTTTTTATTATTTTTATTTTTAATGTTATTTTTCACGAATAAAACAAATAGTACGCGTCCTATCCAGAAGTGATTATTAACGAGATTGTAGATCTGTTTTGGGATAATTATTTTGGCTAATTTATCTTTTTCCGTATTCCACATAGTTTGGCCACAAAATACAATTTCTGATTTTTCATTATTTTTGGTGCAATAAAAATTTGAATTTTCGATTTTCCAAGAAAAACCAAAAATTTGTTATGATAATCTTACAGGGCTTTCAAAAAGCAGTATTTTTCTTTTCTTGGCTTTTTTTCATATAGTGCGTTGTTTGGCTTAAGATTTGTATTTTCGGTTGATTTTAAAAATTTTGAAAATGCTATAACTCTGAGAATTTTCTTTTAATCAAAAAAAGTCATTAACATAAATTGTTTGTTATTTTTTCGAGAGTTATCGTGTTTATGGACGGACGGACAGACAGACGTTATCGTAAAAATCTGATTTTCGGATTCAAGGGGTCTCGAAACGTGGAGATGCGTTGAAAAACAGTGGTGTCAAATTTCGGACAGTTCTATACTTTCTCAATCATAAATGAGGAGAATGTCAAAACAACAATTTCAAATTAAAAGGCCTAAAATTGTACAATTTCAAACATTGGAATCATATATATATATATATATTAATAAAATCATAAAATTTGCAAATAAAATCACAATAGTTTTATTTTAAGGAGTTGAGTATAAAAACGTTTAAAAATTACGATTCTTGGTGCGTAAAAATGACATAAATTTCATATGAAGTTCGATTTCGTTTAATTTTCATCGTTCTGTAGTAAACATTTTTTTTCATTTTTAATGCCTTCCATTTAAAATTAATTTTTATTTCTAAACTTTTTTTACAAAAATTCCATTTTAATGGGTTATAATTGAAAATTTTTCATTTCGTGCGGCATAAACGATGTATAAGTAACACAATTTCAATTTCTTTGGCTTTTAAATGATCCAATTTTACAGATTCTTATATGGAAACATTCTATTTTTTACGTTTTGAAATTGCTCTATTTTCAAAATTTTATTCTGAAATCACTGAATTTTGAGATTCTCTAATTCAAAATGAAATTTAATTTTGAACCGCTTGAATTCAAAATGATGCAAGTTCAATTCCTCTTCATTCCATTCGAAATATTGTTCTTTTTTAAAATTTCGGCTAATCTAAAATTGTTTGATTTGAAACGTTTTTAATTCAAACCCGTTGAATAAATGTTAAAAAAATGTAAACGCCTTAAATTCGAAAACATTATTCATGTTTAAGATTTTTTTCAAATTTATTGTTTAAAAATTTGTCTCAAAAAGGATTTTTAAATTGTTTATATTTTTAATGAGAGAGAATAAAAATCCTGAGATGTGAATTTACACTTCATGCGGGTGCAATTAGTGCTCGTAAAACATATTTTTAAAATTATCACAGTCAGGTTCTTTGATTCGATATTTATAGAAAGAAATTTACAGATATTTTTTAATTTTGCCGTACATCCTAAGTTCCTACTGGAAAAACACGATAATTGAGATGCTTGTGACAGAAATCAGGACACTCTGAATCCCTAGGGTGAGAAGTAATCGCCTGTGGGTAAGCAATCAGGAAAAACATAGGATACCCCTTCTCTCTTACTACATATATATTTCTACATCGGTGCAATTCTGGGTTTGTGTCCTGGAAGTCTTGGATTCTCTCAAGACCCTCAAATCGAACCTGTTCCGGACTTGGTGTTAATCAAGTGCGGGACTTTTTACGATCTTATACCAGGTTTGGAAAACAAGATCTGGAGGAAGAAACTTGGTGAGAAGAGAGATGAAAGGGGAAAGAGGGGGAAATGAGAAAGGGGTATGGGAGAGGGAATGAAGAAAATGCAGAATCTAGGGTATAAGGTGAACCAGGGAATGATTGAATGGGCGATCGACGGGAGTAGAGAAACTCCTCCAGCAGATGCTTGTGATGGGAAAGGAAGGGGGGGGGGGAGATATCCTTCCGCTGTCCTGCCCAGATTAGATTGCCTACTCTCGTCTGGATAGGTGCTCGAACAAAATCACCCCAAATAAATATCTTGACCACTCTTCATCATCTAAATTTGATATCAGAGCTTCATACTTTCAATAAATCTATATACATTTCTATACAATGGAATTAATCTTAGAAAACAAAGATTCAATCAAATTGGTTTATAACATTCATGATAGCTCTTGAGGGTGCCGAAAAAAGTGTTGAGCTATGGAGAATATTCTCCTTGTATTGTAGCAGAAAATATATATTAGATTTCATTCCTCAATAAATAAAAATAACTCTTTAAGGGTGAAAGCATTTTTTAGCCTTAAATTCGTATTTGAACAATAAATTCGAAAATCAATCATCTTCATTTTCAGACGCAAAGCGACCTAGCGGAACCTCTAAACAGTTAAAAAATATATATCACCTTTATGGCAGCTTCTCTCACCATGAGGAAGAAGTTTACGAGTAATGTTTGCAAAATTCTAAATAAAACTTTTTTGGCACCTCATTGGGTGGACCAGAAAACAAGAGTGTTAAAAAAAATTTCGGCCCTGCGAATTATTCCTTTTGGTATGAAACTAAACCCTGAGTTTTAGTAGAATTAAAAGATCCAGTCTTTCTCTTTTTATTAAAATACTTATTTTCCTTTAAGGCACTTCCTAGGGTTTGATTTTTAGTTCACGTGTTACAAATGACAACCTTTCTCCTATACAATTATGAATTGTTTGATGTTATATTTTGACCACATAATCTAAAGGGCTAAATACTATCCCTCATAGAGGGGCTTTTTAAAAAATGATATTGTAAAATTTGTAATAAATTGCCTAAAAACAAAGCTCGAGGAAAAGCGCCTTAACTTAGAACTTTAAAAGTAAAAAATTGGGTTACCAAATGAATCATAAATATATTCATAAAAATTGGTAAATTAATTTAAAAGTAAATTGGATGTATGATAAAACGCGTGTAAAGTGAACTTTGGTTAAATGCCCGTTAACGATGTCGATAGCATTAGCGAGGGAAAAATCTCTTGAACAATGGAGATTTACCCATTAAAAGTTTTTAATTCTCCTTAAGTCCAATTGCAATATCTCGATAAGCATTGATTCTTTATTCGAGCTGTAGTGGACTTACGTGTTTCGACGATCGTAATTGGCAATTTTGAATTGTCAAATAAATTCAATTTATTACGTTATAATGATTGAGAAACTGCTACATCATTTGCAGCATGAGATTTTTTTTAATAAAAAATAGTAATTGTTATAAACAATTATAACAAAGTAATATATTCACTATTTTCTGAAAATGAGTCTTTAAATGCTCTAATATATCCTAATTCTAATTTATAACTATAAATTTTTATAGAAATGTATCTTTATTGTTATTAACCAAATTTGATAAAAATAGATCTATGGTTGAAGATTAACAGCACATAACTATACGAACATTAACCAACAAAATGACATTTTTAGGGATGCGAAAAAGCATTCTCTAAATTAGAAATCACTATTTCAAGATAAAAGAAAAGTCCACTTCCAAGTTGAAGAGTTTTTGAATACAGAGAAAAAATTCCTAACATTTAAGTCGACAGAAGACTGCGATACAAAATTCAATTTTCTCTCAAGTGAAATCAAAATAAAGAAGAAACTTTCGAGGCATTAAGTATCTAAATACGGGTAAATAAATTTTGATCCAAAAAATTTAATCAGATCCAAGAAAATCGACCAAGAATTTTAAGATAAAAAGTTTTGTGGATTTCCAAATTAGCTTTGGATAGTTATTACAAATAGAATTTTCAATATATATTTTTTATTGAATGATAACAATTTCAAGAAATGCATAGCGATATGTGGTTTAAAATAGCTATTACTACATTTAAATTTTAACTGAAATTTTATTAATTTTTCGTAAAAATGTGGGTAATCTCATCAATTAGTACTATGATATTCCAAAATGAATAAATTTCTTCTAACATAAAAAGAATACACATTTTCTTTGAAATTTTTAATTCGGTACTGGTGGGTCATAAAAAACTCAACATTAGGTCGATCGATGATATTGTGATACTTTGAACATAAAATCTTTTTTCATGTAAACATAATACCATTTTTTTTTAAACTTCAGTAATGGTAAGTCATAAAATTTTAAACCATAGGTCAATATATGCACCTCGCAGACGCGATCAAATACAGTGAGTAGAGTATTTTTGTATTTTGAATATGGAAAACGTTTTTCTCATATAAAAAATGTAAAAGAATTTTGTTTGTATCCTTCTACTAAAGACAAACACTTCTAAACGGCCGATCTAGCTCAAAGTCCTATCTGTTTGTGAAGACCTACATTTTTAAAACTATTCTTTTTGACAGAATTCGATAAAATTCGAACCCAGACGCTCAAAAATATAATTTATGAAAAATGTCGTGTATGTGTATGTAACGTTTTTTTGTTTACAGTATCTCGAAAAATAAAAGCGCTATGATCATGAAATTTTGACGAATTGTAGTTCCTATAGATATCCAGTTCTGGCAGGATTTTGAGCTAGATCGGCGATTTGGAAGTGCCTGTTTTTTTAGCGGTTTAAAAAAAAGTTATCTTTTTTACTATCCATCAGTACAGATTTCTAAAGTTTCAAAAGAAGATATATATTTTGTTTATCCGAGAAGAACTTTGTTGATATTAGGAATAGGACAGAACTGTATCTCACATGTGGTTTAAAATTTTCAAAACACGTCGAATGACTTTTCATGAACCTTCCATGACCACTTTTGTTCCAGCAATACCGTTTTATAAATTTAAATAATATATTGCTTATCATCTTCATATGAGGAACAATTTTTTAATATTGGGAATAACAACAGTAATGTTTTTTATATATTTGTTCGCGCCTTCGAGAAGCATCAAATGCCCAATTGGGAACCTCTCATGATCTACTATAACCTAGCAATATCGCTTCTAAATTGGTTAATAAAATTATTTACTTTGTTTGTAAGAGGAGTTTTTTTATATTGGAAATATAACAGTACTTTATTTGGTGAAATTGTTCGCATCCTCGAGACGCATGGATTGACCAATTAACGAACTTTTGATTATTATCCTTTATAGATCAATAGAGAATTAAAAAGCTAAAAAAAAGTTTACTTGGTTTATATAAAAAAAAGCTTTCTGAAATTTGAAATATAAAACTGCAGTAAGCTAAAAAGTTGTTAACTGTAACAGAACACATCGATTGAAATTGTAATCGGCTCTCTAGTTTTTTGAAAATAAAATTTTTGCAAAGACATATATTATATAAGCTTGAAAAATATTAAGTCTCAATTTTTTCTGTTAGAGAAAACCCTTCCTCTATGAAGGATCAAATTTTATTTGATACCTATGATGAAGCAAAGTGGTCATGAAATAAGCACAAATAATTACACCCATAGCAAATACACTCATAGTACTTCGAAGAGGTATTGTATTTTCGAGCTCCTGGGGTGAAATTATATCGAAATATGTGAAAAAGTTAGATTTTAATTCTTAGGCTATTGCAAACCTCGCGCCTTGAGGAAGAAAACATTAAGGCAGATTCGCGTTAAATACATAAATATAAACAAAAATTAATTTAAACATAGACTTTGTTCTTATAATGTTGATCATTTCTCAAGAACTAGAACTGCGGAGTAAATTCCGAAACTGTCTCACTTTGCGGCACTAAATGACTAGATAACAAATCTTCTTTTTCGAAAGCAAAGAAATTCCCTGTAAGAATATGAAAATTATTTGTACAAAAAGAAAATGTGTGGAAAATGAATTCCTAAAGTATTCAACTGATTTTGGCTTGTAGATGAAAAACTCGATGAAAAAGACAAGGAGTAATGATAATAAATCATGGCATGATATAGGTTGGCAGGGTGTCAGACTAGTAAGACGTTGAGGACACACCCTTGGTAAGGGTAGCAAGTACATCCCATTAGATAGCCTGAATTCTGTGGCACGCTTCGTATCATGTGCCAATACACTTTACGCCCTAAGCATGAGTCATCAATCAATTACGGAATGGCTTCTCGACGCAATCACGGTTTATCATCCATTATTCGATTCCATTTCATTAGGTCTATCTATCAGTGAGAAGCGGCGTTCCGCATCTGAATTACATGATGTTCTCTTAACTCCTTGACAGGGAAATTTGTTTCCTGTTACATGGAAACCAAGGCCAATAAATTCTTGTCTCCTTCCGTCATTTGGTAGCCAACTTTAGATGCAAAACTCCACCTTCCGGTCCTTCGGCCTCAAGGCAGAGGGTGACGTCCAACCTCTGATGAGAAATTTGATTCTCCGTAATTTCGAGATATTTTGAAAGATGATTTATACATTTAAAGAAGGTTTCTTTCAATTAGGGGGTTTAAACTTTATTTTGGTTTAAGCTAGTTCCTACATTGCTCGCGAAAGACATTTTCGGTTTATTATCATTCAATTTTTAAATTATTTATGAAAAAAAACAGACTAGACAGGCATCATCATATTGGAAAGAACACTGTACTGGGTGATATAGCCATATGAAAGCTTTTTAACTGTCCAAAACTGAGGTATTCAGAAAAATCTCGTGTGCATGTGTGTATATTATCACTACTCTTTTCATGATAACTCGAAAATAGGTTGAGCTAGGGTCATAAAAAGTTTAGATGGATTGTAGTCATTTATAATACCTGATCAGACAAGAATACAGTTTTTTCCGATTTTGTATTTTTCCCAAAAATTATTTTATCTATGAAATTTTGACTATATTAAGAAAAAAGAATTTATGCATAGAGTTTAATGAAATACATATGTTTTAACAAGAAAAGGTTGAGGTAGATTAATTAAATATCGTTTAAATAAGGCGTTGCATTTAATTAATATAAATCGATAAAATGTTTATAGCTATCTCTATAGAACAATTTTCATCTTCAACATTTTTTGAGTTTTTCGTTTATGAGTATTTTCTAAATAACCCGGGTAGAAATTGCCTCTTTATGCCTAAACTAAATATTGGCTCTCACGAGGCCGCAGCCAGATTTCCTAGCTGGAAGAATTTAGGCTTTCCCTCTGCTCGCCCTCGACAGGTTATTGTCGTGTGCTACTTGTCTTACATTATTTATATGCTCACTTTTTAGCACTATATTTTTAAATTAAATTAGATAAAAAGCTTTATTCATAAAGATATATTTAAAAAATAATTTCTATCAATTAATTATTTTCTCGAGAGGACCTTGTAAAGCCCTCGACAGGTAAAACGGGTAATACAGCTGTGAGTTCAAAAAAGTACATTGATGCTCTTATGCTTAATTATACTTAAATTTAAAAAAGAACAAATTAAAAAAATTACCGAGATGCAAACTTTGAAAAATTTCATAATTTTCTGAAAAAATTATAAACATTTGGTGCCTTAAAAATTTAAAAATAATTTTTCTTAAAGATCGATTTAATTTGAAATCACGTAAGTACGTTTAAAAATCATATATAAGAAATCGAGATTCAAAAACCTTTATTCCTAATTTCTAAAGTATCGGATAAATGGCGTCAAGCATTTATGATACCGCACTCAGCGTGGCATCGTAGTTATGAGGATTAGGCGTCCGACTTTTACGCCTGCGGTGCGTGCGTTCGATTCTCGGCGCATGCGGATATTTAAATAAACTGCGTTTGTCGTTCGTTATTAGTAATTAACCTTTTCTAATAAAATTTAACAATAAGTTTAGTTTTAGAATAACGTGCGGAGTATAGTTAATAATCGAATGTCTGTAAAAATACGAGAAAACAGAGGAGTGTTTGTAAAAGGCTACAAAAAGGTATTAAATCTTTTAGATTACACTTTTGCAAAGAAAATGTATTTTATAATTGGATTAATATTTTCCCTCTTTGAATCAAAAATTTCTGGTAATAGATTATGTTAATGCGCTGGTTAAACTTTAATACTAATGCAACCATAGCATCACACTTCAGAATTTAAAGCATGATCCATTTTATAATATTTTATTTGAATCAAAAAAATAAGAAACAATAGCGTATGCTTTTGAATAATAATGTGTGAGGGAATATCTAGATTCTATAAAGACCCTATTAATAGGCCCTTATTGGGTTTCTTACTGATGACCTCGCTAGCCGAGCGTGACGCTTTCGCTTGCGCCCTCGATAGATTGCCACTTTAGGGCCTCGATAGAAAATAGGAAATCTATACTGGGCCTCTTAAAAACCAAGTGATAATTTCTACCCGGGATTAGACATATGGCGACATAATAAGTATTAAATTTGTTTATTTTGACGCGATGAATCGATTAATGTATTTAGAAACACCCTGTGACCAAAGAAAGATGAAGTTATGATAATTAGATGTTTAGTTTTTTAAATATTGTAATACTCTAAACGCTAAATACAAAACTTATAATAAACTTTTCAAACAGGGTGGCCCAAAAATTCGACTCTCGATTTTTAGTAATCGTTTCCCCCAATTTGTTCGTTTCCTGAAAAAGAAATCCCATTCTTTTCATATCGGTCAACATTAACTATTGTCCCTGGGTATTTGAAATTAACGTGGGTTTTTAAATTGGAAAATCATACTTTTCAAAAATATGTAAGCAAGAAGTGCTTATTATTGACATTTTAATAAATTAAAATTTAATCACGTATTAACGAAAGTTTAACGTATAATTTCCATCTAATAAATTTTCATTTAGACTCGGAAACACCCTTTTTTTTGTGCCTGAAATATACCCCAAAAAATTCAAAACAGTAGTTTTATCTTAAATTCATGTTTGTTCAAAAGATATTTTTTCTAGTAAATATTAAAAAGCAACTATTTTTCGGGATAAATTATATAGTTGATGAATTAAAAAAATAATATTTTTTAACATATTTTGATGCTGTTTAAACAATTTCTATTTGTATCGCTTTTTCTTTACCAAATCGTGAAAAGTTAGTATTATCTGAAATTACTGACATAATTAAAATTGTTTTATATAGGAATTATTTAAATTATTAAAATAATCTACATTTCTTTATCAAGTTTTGTCCTCTGTAAATCCAAACAAGATATTATTTTCTAGAATTAATGACAAATTTATTGATTATTAAGAGTGATACTTTTTACGAAAGATACTTTGAAATTATTTAAACAATTAATATCACCATAAATGTAATCGATCTGAAAAAATAACTATCCATTACGTAAATAAAAAAATTGTTGAAGAAGATTTTTGTTTAAAAATTGATTTCATATGTTTTGAGATAAGAAAATATTGAATAATAAGTGACATAGTGTAACAGATTCGAAAAACCAGGAATTTCTCCAACTTTCCTAGGAAAAGGCTGTTTTTTCGAAAAAATATCACCCTGAGCATTCATTAACTTCGCTATTAATAACAGTAAGTAGTAACTTTTCAAAATGTATAGAAGAACAAATTATTTGAACAAATATAGAGTTTAAATAATGGCAAAATATGATTAAACAGTACAAAACTTTAAAAATTAATTAATTGTATCATTATTTCCAGAAAATAATAACTTTGTACGATTTAAAGGGGAGAGTATTGTTTTAAAACATTGAAACTATTGAAATAATTATCCAATATGCTATTAATGAAATATTGCTATTGAAATCCATCAATTGTGTCATTTATCCCGAAAAATAATAAGTTTACGATTCACGAGGGGAAAATAACTTGTTTAAACACATTATAATTATTAAAAAAATTGAACATTAGTTTTAAAAGTACTTCGAAACTGGTTAATTATTTAATATAAATAATAATATCTAATAATAATAATATAAGCAAGATTAAATAATTATAATATAATATAATATAATAAATAACAATAATAATTCGTGTCCGAGCACAATACAAGTCGGTTGCGGGTGTTGAAATGAAAAAATATTGAGTGAAAATTATTCCTTGAATAATCTTTAAGACACGAATAAACTTAATTTACAAAAAGTGAATAACAAGTACTTCTATTGTCAATTTTCAAGGAAACCTTGCTTTTCCCATCAAAAACATAATGTTAATTTCAAAAGCCCGAGGGCATGGGTTAATATTAACCCTACTTGAAAAAAGGGAATTACTTTTTTCGGAAATCGAAAAAATTTGGAGGAAGGCATCGATCAACAAAAGTCGAAAGTCGAATTTTCACAGGTATAAATTTAGACCACCCTAGCGTACAAATTACTTTCAAGTAGTTTTTTAATTCTTGGGAGAGCCCACTTTACAGTTGATAATTATCCTACAGTAGATAATCCTTCATTATAAGAATAAATGTAAGTGAAATGATAATGATAATTTTAATTAATTAACACGTATCGTGTCTTGACTCCTAGTTATTAAACGAATTATTTAACATCCATTACTATTTGTAATTAATCACTATCTATTCTGGGGTAGTCTCCCCTATGCCAAAAATAAGGAACTTTCACAGACTTTGGTTTTTTTGCAAATAGTTTGCAGAGCAGTTACTCTTAATAATTTTTTTAAATAGTCCTTATTCATTTTTCCAACGTCCTAACTATTCTAAATTATAAGAAATACAAAATTTATTAACAAGATCGAAGTATTATTTTACGAAAAGACTCACCTCGTGACGATTATTTTATCGCATTCAGGAAAATTCTCTCCACATTTTTAGATTTTCACTAATTTCAACAAAAGCAAAATTAACGACTTATGTTTTTTATAAACTTCACTATCGAGCAAATGAATAAAATTATTTTTGAAAAAAAAATAAACACAATATTTTATATATTGTCCATTGTTTGTTTTTAGCACTTCATGATAAACAGTGAGTTCAAGTTCATGAAAAAATCACAGTTTAACAACACTGGTAAAGGTTCGCAGTATTGTAAACTTATATGAGACAGAATAGGGAAGATACGCCACGGGTCCGCTAGCGCGACTGAGAGAATGCGGTTCAGATCCACGTGGATCTGAAACCACCCCGCAATATATACATCACGTTTAGCATCTTCCGTGGCACATGCGCGAAACTCGCTTGATTTAAATCAGTTTTCGAGCTATGTCACCTTGTTACGACCCATTAAGCACGCATTTATATCACCCGCCCTATCTGGAAATGAGATCCGATCTCATAAAATGATGCTGTTAGATATTATTAAATTTCAACAGGAACCAATTTTCACTTTCCAACTATGGTTTTATCAATATTTTCATTTTTCTAATATTCACTTTTCAGATTCATTCTACCACACAGGAGTAATCGACTTAAATATTTTAAATTAAAAATCAGTTTGAGAAAAATCTGTCTGTTTGGCAGGCTCATCCCTCGCCATCATCCTTTCCTGACAGTCTATCACACTAAAATGTCTTTTATACTGGCTCTTCCGCTATCACCCCTGCATTTACATTACTCCCTTCCCTTCCCTTCAGAGCCCCCTTTCCCTCCCATCCCTCTCCATACTCCTGCGACCCCTTCCCTTTCTTTCAGAGCCCCTCTCCCTTTTTACTCTCACCCTACACCTTCTTATCATTCTACCCCACCCCAGTCTGCCCCTTGATCTTTTACCTTCCGTAACCTCACCTCTTACCCCACTGTCATTTTATTTTGCCTCTTCACCACACCTCTCGATACTAATAAACACAAATTCCCCTCCCTAAGTACTTATCCCCCCCGTTTCCCTTGGGCTTCTTTTCTCCTCATACTTTCCTATGTTTAAAAGGCCAAAAATACCGAAAATTACCGGGAATTTTTTGTGGCAGTGAAAGACCAGGAAATGACAGTGATTTATTTTTTGAGTGGACATTTTTCAAATTTTGTGAAGAAAAATCTATTCAATCACATCAAATATCGAAGATTTCATATCACATGATAGGTAGAACACATTTAAAAATAATTCTTCTAACTTTTCTCTTTTCTGGGAAATTAGGTGCAAATTTAAAATAAGATCAGTTTAAACTTTCGCAATGAAAAAAAAATATTTCTAATTTATAATATCATTTCGTTTACGATGCGTAATTTTTAAATGTAGGATACTGTAAATATAAATTAAATAATTATTTAAAAAATTTAACTTTGAATTTAAGTATTAAAACGTAAAAAAATGGAACTGTGTCAACTTGAAACAATTTAAATCTTTATAAACTTTTATTCAATTTTTAAATTAAGTTCACTTAATTGATATATGTTTAGGTGCTTTTATTCAATGTTAAATTCAATCCAATTATTTTTGTAGTGTAAAATGCTCCATTCTTATTCACAAAAATTAAAAAATTAAGCTTCTGTAAAATTGCAAAAAGTTTCATAAGAATGCAAAAAAAAATCTTAATAAAGATTACCAAGAAAATTAAAAATGATTTTTCATGTTTAAAAATGAAATTTAAATACAAAATTTAAGATTTGAATAAATTTGAGAAAAATAAAGAAAATTTTGATTTTGGAAGATTTTAAGATATTTGAAGACAAAATTATTTTTTTGATATTCCTGAAAAAAATGGAAATGATTTGTTTATGTATAATGTATAATATATTGTTTAATTATACATTTTAAAACATTGGAAGTGATAACGCGGAAAACAAGTATTTATTTTTTATATCAATTTCAAAATTAAAAAGTTTGCAGTTTAACAAAGGCGTTAGTGTCAAAGGGGTCGGATTTTCCACCAATCACAGCTCAAGTGTCTGTAATTCTCAAATATCTTTTTCTGTGCCGATGTTTTGTTTTGGTTATGTGCACATCGAAAATAGAAGTCGCAAAATATATTTAAAAATGGCAAAGGAGGGTGTCGTAAAAATCAATAGAGAAAATCTACCGAAAATATAAATATTTATGGTATGTATGAAAAAATCATTGAAAAGTACTTAAATGAAGTCATGTTTACTGAAGCATTCGAAAATATGTACGATTTTTAACTGTGTTAATAATTGCACTTACTGTTTTCCTTCAACCTACTACTGACTCTTAAACCAAATATTACAACAGGATACCTTTTTTGTCACATAACCCTTAACAAATAAAGCTATCAAATCAAAATAGTCGAAATTGACAGCTGGCCGTGACCTAACTTCTTCATCATGAGTTTCACATCGTCACATTGATAGATAATTATGAGAACATCTGAGCCACGTGACACCCACGTGATTTAAATTAAAATTATGTTCAATTTGAAATGATTGAAATTCAAGAGTTCCACCCTTAATTTTCAGCACAGTTTTTATTAATTCAAAGACAAAATTTTAACCTTTAAGTGTTCGAATTTTTCAATTTCTTTAACTGTGACAAATATTTGCTACTCGTGAAAAAACCGGGAAATGACCGGAAATTTTTTCAATTGACTAAAACAGCCACTATAATACAGTTAATGTGTAAAGTAATTAAAAATATTTGTATTTTCTTGCCTGAAATAAAGAAAATGTCACAAATTGATTTCTGCTATTGATGTAAAAGACACCGTGGGAAGTTAATAAAATTTTGATACCTTCTGATCTTTTTTCATCATTTCCTTTTATTTGCACCCTTTAGCCCCGTTCTTTTTTTGCTTACTATAATATCCGTTTTCCTCAACCCCTGAATTTCTCCCTTTCTCTTTTTCTCTTTGAGTCTCCACCTCTTTCATCTTTGTTTTTACCGAGTCCGACCCTACTACCTATTCTATGACGTCGATTACTACTAGTACCTCCAAAGCTCCTGGGATTCGTTCGAAAATTCTTCTGTGTCGTACAACTTCGCAAATATTATTGAGTCCCACAGATACGGACACTGGAGTCAACAAAGGCGTTTTTAGAGAGTATGGAATTGAGTTTTCAGAAAGCAAATGCCATGAAAACGTGTCTGATTCTAAAAAGAAAATTTTACATTCAAAGGAGTTGAACTGTGAAAACAAAAGGCAAATCAAATTGATAATTCCATGTTTACCTTGATTATTTGTTTAAAAGAAGTATTAATTTATTTGTGAGAAAAGGTATTAAAGTCATTATGCCTATAATACTATTATTAAAATGTCAGGAATCAGTGCAGAATTACGCATTTAAAATACAAATATAATAACGAATACAATAAATTCATATAAAAATCGAAGCCAAACCATTTTAAATATTTCCATCTAAAATTATTCATTAGGAAACATTTAAAAAGTTGTCTGATAACAAATGTTTTTAATTTTGAATTATTCAAGTTTAAATGCTTCAATCTAAGGAAAACGTAGAAAATATTTTTTAAAACATCTGGAAATTTCACTTTTACAATATCAAAAAGCTTAGAACTTTTCTTCCTTCAATCCCAAAAGCATTATGGGAAACTGCCTTACAGAAGATAATGATTCACAGTCGATAGCCTTAATTAACTTGAAAATATGTTTTCCCTTTTCTATCCTTAAATTATAGAAAATGATTGAAAATTCATCAGAAGATCCGTCAGTTAAAAGATGGCGTTCGAAAAGAACATCATATTGTAGTTTTTTGACGCTCTTTTTTGTTACAGTTTGGAAACCTTTACAATTTTTTTGAAATCAATAGCTACAAATATATTATGGTTTTGCTTATCTTAATTAACAATAAGGATTAAAATCAGAAACTAAAGTTAAAGAAACATGCGCTTCGATCGAACAAAAACTTCAATCAATTTTTTCACTTTTCAGTTCACCACTACAGTGTCTCGGGAACAAGAGACTTTTCTAAAATCCAAAGAAGATTTGTAATCACCTCCCAAAGTTGAAATATACTCGAAAATATGTGTCAGTCGAACACAATAGCCACAAATTAATTTTTTTTCTGACATAGAAAATTGGATTATTAATTATCGTGTTAACTTGAGAACTTGTGCTTCAATCCAAGTTGTCACACTTCAATATAGCACTAAATTATTCAAAATGTTTGATATGTCCGTTTGCTAATCCACACTCCATTTTCCTTTTCGAGCTCGAAAGCCATGTTTTTTTCAATTCGAATAATTTCCAAAAAAGCTCATAAAATGAATCAGAACCCATAAAACATTTGCATTTTTTTATAGGCCAAAAATTGCGCCCTAAAGATTTTCTTGATTAAAACTAAAGAATATTAGAACTAAAATCATAAAATCTTAATCTGGATTCACTCAGTCTTCAAGTATAAAGGAATCTCCGCTCCTTTGGAATTGTGGGTAGGCAGCGAAAGTTTTGAAATTGCCGGTATTCTAAAGCGAGTTACAAAGGTCTTGAAGTGCTTTCCAAGTTGAAGACAATAGGTTCGTGCACCCGATCATTGTCACCGGTGGCAATCGCCTAGTGCATTAAACCTTTTAGGTTATTCGTACATTTGTTACGTGCCGGTGGATTCAGAGACGCTCTTAGCATGTGCTTTTGAGGTGGGCGAGTTTGGGCGGCAGTATAGTACCTTTTAAGGACGGAAACGTTGAAAAGCTCCCGCAATCGTCAGAAAGCTTACAATCCGAACGAGCATTTCCAACTACGTCGTCGCTAGGTAGTAGGAACGTTGAAAAAAGTCGATTACATCGAAGTGTAGCACACTCCATTGTTGCCGTTTGGCAATGTAAAGAAGGGAGATGGCGGGAAATCATGTTCCAAAACCTTTGTTCATTCAGGGTAATAAATGGACAACAATGCATCTCTTCAAAGAACAAAAAAAAAAGAATAATAAACACGAAACAGGAATAGGGAGGACTCCTAATTTCCCTTTAGAGTCTGTTTGCCTACATTTGTTCATTTTTTGTATTACCATGCTTCCTTTCGATTTTAAAAGGAGACCAATTTAAAACAAATTTTTAAAGGGATCGTATTTAAATTACGTGACAATTCAAGGGGGAGGGGTCGAGATATTTTTTTACGATTTTTTTAAGGTAGGGGTTCCTTTACGCATGTACTTAATTTTTGCAAATTTGCAAAAACTTTCTCCTGAAGATTATCTTTTTAGTTATAACTTTGATTATTTAGTTACAAATTGAATAGTTTTCTTTAAAAGACATTTCTTTTGGTTGCAAATCCAACTGGTTTTTTTAAAATTCGACTTTTTGGGTAAAAAAAATTCAATTTTTTTCGTAGAACATTAAACTATTATTAAAAATTTATATTTTGTTGATGATAAGTCAACTGAAATCTTTTTTGGGTGAAAACTTTTATGAAAATTATCTGTTTCATTTGAAAGTTCATCTTTTTTAGTAGAAATATTACATCTTTCTGTGATGAAAATGCAATTGTTTTGTTGAAAATTTAACTATTTCCTAGAAAATTTACTTTATATTAAAAATTTGTATTTTGTGTTGAAAAGTCAGTAGAAATCATTTGGGTTAAATACAACTCTTTTTTGGAAAATTTGTATTTTTTAATTAAAAATTTACCTGGTTTAGTAGAATTTTCATTTTTCTTGGACAAAAATGCAACTGTTTGGTTTAAAATTGATCAATCTTGTTAAGAAGTTATACTTTTTAGTTAAAAATTCGACTCATTAGCAGAAAATGAACTTATTGTTTACAATTATTATATTGGCGTTAGAAAGTGAACTGGAAACTTTTTTTGAAAGTTTGTCTTTTTTATTTTAAAAGTCATTTGCTTTAGTCGAAATTACATCAATCTTGGATAGAAATGCAACCGTTTGGTTGAACATTAAATTATTTTGTTGCAAAGTCACACTTTTTTCTTAATAATTCTTCTGCTTCGTTGAAAATAGAACCATTTCGCACAAAATTTACTTTTTGTTTAAAATATATATTTGTGTTTTAAAAATGAAGTGCAATCTTTTCTGGATGAAAGTTCAAATTAAAATAAAAATAGTTTTCATTAGGAATCCTCTGTATAAGTATAAATTACATTTTTCTTGGATAAAAATGCAACTATTTGATAGAGAATTCAACCTTTTTTATTAATCCTTTTTTGTTGAAAAAATCCGTCTTTTTGAATTTAAAATTCAATTTTTTCGTACAAACTTATTTTTTGCTAAAAAATTTATATATGGATCTTACAAAGTCAACTTTTTTTTGTACTAAAGTTCAACTATTTTTTTTAAATTATCTTTTTGATTTAAAAATTCATCTTTTTAGAAGAAATTTCATTTTTTTCATTACAATGCAACTTTATTGTTAAAAAATGTTCATTTTATTGTTTAAGTATTCAACCATTTTGTTTAGCAGATTTGATTCAATCACTTTAATAAGACATTTTTTTTTAATTGATATTTTTAGTTGAAAACTCATCTCTTTAGTTGAAAGTTTAATTATTTTATTAAAAATTAATCTTTTATCATCGAAAACTCAACTACTTGGGTAAAAGTTAAACTACTTTCTTAAATTTTTTTTTGATAAAAGGCTTATGCCTTTAGTTGAAAATTTAACACTTTAGTGGAAAAGTCTTTTTCGTTTAAAATCACATTTTCAACTTAAAATGTAACTTTTTAATTTTTTTAAGATTCATCTTTTTTATTTGAAAATTCCCTTTTTTTTTTTGGTAAAAAAAAAATTTCTTGTTTTGAATTTTTGTGTCGGGTAAAAATGCATCAGTTTAGTGTAAAATTAATTTTTTGCTCAAGTCATTTATTTTGTTTAAACCATGCATTTTTGAAAGAGAAAATTTGTCTTTTGGCTTTTCAAGTTCAACAATTTAGATAAGCTTTTATTTCTATCTTGTGTGAAAAATGTTTATTTTTTGAAAATTCGTCTTTTTGGTTTCAAAATTCTCTTATTTTTTGTATGAATTTCATTTTTTTCGGTTGAAATATAGACTATGACACTTTTTTGTTCGAAATTTATCTTTTTAGTCTGAAAATTCCACTATGATGATGAAAATTTAATTATTTTGTTAAAAATCCATTTTCTAGAGTAGAAAAAACATTTTTTTTTGATTCAAATAAATTAATCAATTTGAAATTATTATCTGAAATACTATTTTCTTACGTTCATGAAAGATTCCAGGTTAAACGCATTAAAAGATTAAAATGCTGGTATTTGAATATTATTAATCAAGGAAACTAAAAAATTAGTCAAGGAAAAATCAGGGAATTTTGAAAATGAATTTCTCGGACACTGCTTAATTCTACATACTAGCAATAACTGGCAAAACATTTCTGGAAACTTAAAATTACTTACAGTTAGAAGGGGGGATGGTGTAAACATATTTTATTACGGTTTGTTGCAGAAGGGAGGGGGAGTCTTAGGGAGGACCTATAATCCGTTACATAATTTAAGCACGGCCCCTAAGTGATTTTCAGCAAGAGTTATATTGAAAGATGAAGAGTTTGCAAATTATCTTAAAATCGAGGAAACATTTCTGGCCTTTAAAAGTGATAATGCGATTTCGAAGAATATTTTGTTTCGTGCATGGATCATACTAAAAAAATGAAGGATACGTTAGAAATTACAAATCAGAATAGATATTTTGTACACATAGTATATTTACAAAAAAAGTGTATAAACATTTTCTAGATTATAATTCATTTTAATATACGAGGTACCAAGTGCAGAATTTTCACGTAAAAACATTCCACGAAACATCCGTGGAATTTTAATGGAAGTTTTGTGCAACATTTTGTTGATAATAATAAAAAAAGTTTTTTTTGCTACTTGGCACCTTCTTACGAAACAACATGTAATGCGCATTTATAGATGGCAGTGTAATGCATACGAAGATGCACATTTTTTAAGTATACATAAAGCACGTTTCCTAATATACATCAAATGAGGACGTATATCAGTTATCTGTTTTTAATTTTTTTATGAAATGCTCCTGAAATTCCTTTTGAATTTCAAAATATTTTTAATGGAGTCTAGCGACTTTCACATATACCGCGGAATTTATTGAATGAGCTTTTTTCTTAAGGCACTGAAAATTACACTTCCTTATCCTACTATCATGGGCAGACTGAAACATCAACAGTTGACATGTTTTCTAATATCTATATACTAAAAGAAAATATTCTTCCATGAAAAGTATTTGCCCACAGTATAATTTAATCTGACCACATCTGATAATTAATTTCATATTAATTCCATTAATAGATTTAACAAATATTTTTTATCAGTTCATTGAAAGGACCTACAAAATCATCAAAAAATGTACAAAAGTAGTGCTGGTATCTCATTGTGGCGCCACTTCCTGACAGAATAAGATTATTAGTAATGTCAGGAGAAGTTCGAAACTTAGCATCAAACTGAACCTTCTTCGGTCAGTCAATGGTACCGTAATGACATAACTATGCTACTTACAAAAATGAAAGTCCTATTCAAGATGGAGGTGTACTGCTATCTGAACGAAGATGCGAAGGTGCAGCCTCATTATAGGCAATATCGAACACACTCTTCTTCTCCAACAGCTGCTGATGTCTAAGTCTCGTGCTTCCTTGTAGAGAAACAGCAATTCCAGAATCTAAATCATCATCAGTTTTCCTTGGTTCTTTATTGGGACAATGTTCCGGAGACAATTGCGGTGATGGATGAGGAACTGGTGGAGGATGCAGATAAAAAGGAATTGGAATCTTCTCATACTTGTATTCTGAATGTTGTATCAGAGGATGCTTTGGATTTGGTTGCATTGAACTTTCCTGAGCTGGAGGTTGTTTCTTAGGAGCAAAAATCTGAACAGTAAGATCTTCCTTGTGTCCTTCAGCCTTTCTCATCTTTCTACCTTGACGAACAATGGCTTTCAGCTGTTCAGACTCAACATTAACAGAAGGTTTTACTTTTTGCTTTGGTTTTGTAGTTACATCTGGATGAGCTTCAGTTGGTTTGGTAGAAGGTTCCCTTAGTTTGGCGACCCTTAACCTTTTCATCCAACGAGGTCTTTGTTCCTCTTCTTCTGCAAGTTTCCTATCCAATCTCTTCTTTTCCATTTCTTCCCTTTTCTGCTTGTACCAGGACATGTACCTGGATTGTGCTTTGACGACTTCTTCCTTCCCTGAATCAGATTTTGAATCTTTGTCTATTTTCGATTTCGTAATGTGCAGTTGCTGATGATGATCGTCTTTATGATCAACCTCTACTTCTTGTAACAATTCACTTACTGGTCTTCTTAGTTCCCGTCTAGGCGATTTATGAGATTGTTTCATATCCTGAGCTGGATCTACTTTTTCTTTTACAGCTACTGGCGAATTATCACGTTTCCTGATTTCTTCATCAGAAAGATGTGTTTTTACTTCTTTACGTGGTGACAAGCTTCTGTCTTTCTGATCTTTGTCTGTTTTTGATTTCGTAATGTGCAGTTTCTGAGGATAATCATCTTTGTGGTTAGCCTCTACTAGTTGTAACGGTTCATCAACTGATTTTCTTACTTCTCTTATGGGTGATTTATGAGATTGTTTCTTATCCTGAACTGACTCTACTTTTTCTTTTACAGCTATTGGCGACTGATCACGATTCCTGATTTCTTCATCAAAAACATGTGTTTTCACTTCTTTACGTGGTGACAAGCTTATGTCCTTCTGATCTTTGACTATTTTTGATTTCGTAATTTGCAGTTGCTCAGGGTGATCATCTTTGTTATCAGGCTTTACTTTTTGTAACATTTCATCAACTTGTTTTCTTACTTCTCTTCTGGGCGATTTATGGAATTCTTTCTTATCCTGACCTAGCTCTACTTTTTCTTTTATAGCTATTGGCGACTCATCACGACTCTTGATTTCTTCATCAGAAATATGTGTTTTCACTTCTTTACGTGGAGGCAAGCTGCTGTCCTTCATATCTTTGACTGTTTTTGATTTCTTTATGTTTAGTTGCTGAGGATGATCAGCTTTGTAATCAGCCTCTGCTTTTTGTTGCGTTTCTTCAACTGGTTTTCTTAATTCCCTTCTGGGCGATTTAGGAGATTGTTTCTTATCCTGATCTGGCTCTTGTTCATTTTTTACAACTATTGGCAACTTTTGAGGACTTCTGATTTCTTCATCAGAAAGATGTGTTTTCACTTCTTTATGTGATGAAAAGCTTCTGTCTATCTTTCTTGGATGTGTTTCTTTCTTCGGCTGTTTCTCAATATTAGTGATTGAAGCAGCTTTATCAAGAGGAAACTTCCTTTCCTCTCTTCTCGAAATCATCTTCCTAGGTTCGGAATCTTTTGTATTAAATTTTTCAGTACCTTTAGGTTTTTCGATCTCTATTCCCTTTGGCGATTTGTGTCTTCTCCTAGGCTCCCTTCTTGCGCTATCTTCTAACATATGGGACTTAGTAATTTCCTTTGGAACTGATTGTTTTCTCGATTTCCGGATAGATTTTGAACCCTCCATTTTGGAAAACTCTTGCCGAACTTTAGCATACTGAGGTCCTTTTTCAACTTCAGTAACAAGGGGAGATTTATCCCTAACGAATTTAGATTTTCCTCTTACTTCTTCATTTGAAAGATGAGAGTTTTTTGTTACTTTATCTGGTAAAGATGTTGGATCCAACATTTTTGATGGTCTTAGACGGGTTTCGATCCTACCATCAGATTTTTGTGTAATGCTTGGTTCTTTCGGATTCTGTTTCTTCAGTGAATCAACTACTACAGGTTTATGATAATCTCTTTCTTCCCTAACATCTATTTTCTTATCATATATAGCAACCGCAACCTGTTCAGGTATTCTTTGATAAAAACCTGCCAATGTAACTTCTCCAGTTTCTTTTTGCAAGATTCGAGGGCTTGCTTCAGAATCTTTTTTCACATTCTTATCATCGCGTGCTATAATTTGCTGTACATCCTTGATATCTGTTATTTTAAACTCATCATCTGTTAGTTCTCTAGTTGGCGAGTGCCGAGGAGTACGATAAGGTTGTGTTGTGAAAATTGTCTTACTAGACATATCACTATCTGTCGAGAAATCACTATCGTCTTCAGATTCATTGAATTTTTTGTATAAAAGTTCCAGTCTTTGTAACCGCTGTTGTTCTTCTGCTAAAACTTTAGCCATTTTTCGATCATGATCCTCATCTCGGAAACTCATTCTAATGGGTGTAGCTGATGTTTTGTTGTTTAAATTTGTTGTGAATTGTTGGTCCATGCTAACCACTGAATCAGAAATGGTTCCTTGGTCCGGTTCGGCAGTGAAATCTGACTCCATAGATATAGAATTTGACTTTGGAGTTGATGCTTTAGATACTGGAGACTTATCTACTATCTTTGTTATCATATCTTTTTTATTATCAGCTGTTACTACTTTTTCTGAAACATCTGATATTTCTACTATTTCTGATTTTTCATCTCTTTTCTTTGGAGGTATCATTTTTGTTGTACCACTATCAGATACAGTAGGATCTACATTTACATTTCGACAAATGATATCTTTTCCAGTTGAGCTAGGAGTAGAAGATGTTGATTGTTTATTTTGATCTGATTTTTCATCAGTTATCGTTAATCTTGGAACTTTTGGAGCCTCTGGTTTTGTTTTAACATCAGTTACTTTTGTATCATCGACAGTTTCCTTACTTTCTGTTAGAATATCATTATTCCTTTCTTTTTTTACACCAACTTCTTTTTTATCTTCTTTGTCAACTTTCATATCACCCTCCAATCTCTTTTCTTCTTCTAATTCCACTCTTTCATTTCGAATACAATCTTCTACTGTATTTGATTGTCCTCTTTTTTTTCTTTCAGTATCTTCATGTTTAACAACCATTTTTTTACATGCGTAACTTTTAGGTAAATTCACGTATGGAAAATCTTGCTTAAGTTTAAATACTACCTCATGACTTCTTGAATGGACAATATTGGAACTGCTGTTAGGACTTACTGTTTTATCTCTTTTTTCAATTTTTCTTTTCCAATCCTGATCTTCTGACATATTCTCTTCACTTTCCCCTAATTCCTTATTTTTTCCCCTCACATTTCCTGATAATGTTCCACTGTGTTTAATTTCGTTTTCAGTTTTACGATCTAAAGTTGGGGATTGTAAATCTGTATCAGCTTTATTCTCTTGTGTAACACTATTAGGACGTTTAATTGTAGAGTTAGTATCCTCACTTGTGTCAGTCGACTTCTGAGAGGCATCTCTATGTCTCATGGCATCTCCCTCCAGCATCAGCTTTTGAAGTTTTGGACTTGATTTCTTTGTATCCATATATTCTTCATTTGACAACGTTTTGGTTCTTTCTGTTGCACTAATTTGTTGCTGTAAAAAAGGTTTGCTGCAATCAGCTATTCCAGAAAATTGGTGATCTAATGAAGGTTTTTCATCTTCATATGCTGCAACAAGTTGCTGTTCTAGAGAAGGTTTTATAGCCTCATCTGTTATTATAAATTGCGGACCTACATAAAATTTCATATCTTCAGATGCAAGGGTTTGTTCTGTTAACAATCTTCTGTTGTCGTCTGTTATATCATGTTGTGTTACAGAAGACAAACTCTTATCGCCTGTAACAAGAGCTTGTTGTTTTAAGGAATGTTTACTTTCTGCATCCATCGTAATATCTTGTTTATTTGAAGGGGGTTTTCCACTTTGAACTGTTACAGGGGATCTTTGATTTAAAATCATTTCCCTTTCGTTATCTTTTGAAGCAAGCTCATGATGCAAAACCCTGTTTCCATCTGCTGTAGCAGATTCTTGTTTTAACTCTTCCCGCCTCAAATATTTTGTATTATGTTGCTCGCCCAAAATGTTTTTACGCCTTCCATCTCCTGTTTCAGATTGCCGTTTCAAACCCTGTTGTTTTTCACTATCTGTTCTACTAGGATGTTGATCAATCGGCAATTTTTCAGTACTAGTTGTTACAAGAGGTTCTCGATCTACAAAATTTGTATTTTTTACACCAGGAATGGATTGCTGATCTGATAATTTTTCGTCTACTTCATGACTATCCTTATCCAATTGAACGTTATGCTTCCCACCTTCAGCAACCTTTGACTTTTTTTCTTTCTCGTCGGGCACCATCTTTGAAGTAGGGGCTTCCACCCGAGTACTAACGATCTTATATGCTTTTTTCGAAACATCAGTGCTAGACTTAAGAGATATTTTACAGCCTTCTGTAACTTGTTTTCCAAGTTCCCCTCGTCCAATCTTTCGTCTATCTTCAGACGGTTTTTTATCTTCAGACGAATTATCTTCCTTTTTCAATTCTTTAGCCTTCCTTTTTGTAACCTCCTTAGTTCGAGAAAGAATATTTTTCACTGTTCCTCTTGAAACCTGCAATCTAGATTGTCTTTTAAGTTTGAAGCTTCCAAAAGATTTTTTTGCACTAGATTGCTCATTACTCCTTTTTATTACATAATTCTTTCCTTTCGCCGGAAAATCTTCCTGGTCCGAAATTTCTAAGCTAACGTTTTGAACGGAATGCTGATACTTCAATGGTCTCTTGTTTAACCTATCCTCTTCCTCCTTTTTCTGAAACGATTCAATTTCCTTTGCTAAGAAATTAGTTTTTAAGTCTCTATCAAGTTTCAATTCTAGATACTGTTTCAATTCTTCTTTCTTTTCATCTCTTATTTTTTTAAACTTGTTATCATCCTTCTTAGAATCACATGCTAAAGTATCATTTTCTTCATCTACTTCCTCAACCTTCTTAGATTTCCTTTGGCCAAAGGTGCGAATCTTTTTTTGCAAGGAACTGATCTCTTTTTCTAATACATGAAAACTAGGCTCTCCCTTTTTTCTAGCAGTACTTACCACAGAACTAGACTTCTCTTTAACATTCTTAGCTCTACCTTTCGAATAACGTTCTTTTTCTGTTTCGGGAGAAGTGGAATCAGTTTTCCCTTCGTATATTTTAAGCTTCTCCTTTCCAGTAATACTTTGATGAGTCCTTAGCGAATCATTTTCCTCATATTCCCTTGGAGAACTACTATTTCCTTGTTCATCTAATGAATCTGAAATTTCTTGAAGCACCTCAGGCGACACTGAAGCTCTTTTATTTTCCCATGAGTTAATGATCTTCTGCCGACAATCACTTGAGTGATCACAATCCTTTCGATGTATCTCTTCCGGAATAGTCGACTTGATCCAAATCGTCTTGACCAGTTTCGGTTGAACCTCGGATCTTTTCTTAACCTTTGTCTTTTTCCTTAACCGATCGTCATTTTCCGACTCATCATTGTCACTTCTACTACGAACTTGACGATCAGTTTGAGTCGCGGTTGACCTTTCTGTTTGAGTTGCAGTTGCTACTTGACCAGGAAGACTCTGAGTCTCAAGATAATTTACATCCAACAAAGTTTCTCCAGCATTTCTGGTCGTTTCTTTCTCCAAAAGTAATCTAGTAAGAAGAGCATTTTGTCTAACTAGCTCAACATCATTTATCGTGTAAGTCTGCACATTAGACTGAATACGATCATTTGTTGAATTTCCAGCAATCTTGGATACCGGATTACTAGCCAAGGTTTCTCCACCTCCTTCTCTTGGACCTTGACTTCCTGTACTATCTTTTGTGTGCTCTTCCTTTTCTTTATTCTTTCCATAATTCTCTCGATCAATCACCAGTCGCTGAAAATCTGGTCCCAAATCATCATAATGGTATCTCTGATCAGGATCCAACCTCTGAGGAATTAGTAGAATTTCCTGTCTTATTGGTGACATTTCCTTAAGGTGTTGGTGCGATTCCATGCTAACACCTTCTATATCATGTCTGCTACCATGCAGATCTTGTCGCATTTCTTGATCTTCAATAAACCTTTGTAGTAAAATATCCTTTCCATTTCTGTAAAGATGAGAGGGCTGCTCGATTACTAGAGTAGCTGGAAGATGAGCCTGACCTTGTCCTTGAAGCTGATCGCGTTTTTGAGCTCGAACTCGTTCCTCATCCAGACCTCTTGTCACCAATCTCATAACTTCAGCATTTCCTTCTCTGAAGAAGTGTTGTTCCCGAATCTTAGCGTACTGATTAGCCAGTTGTTTTTGACGCGATACATCTGAACCTCTCGCAATTTCGTGCCTGCGAATCGAATCTACATCAACTCCATCATAATTTCTAGCATGAGCTTCCACATCCTCTATGTATATCCTGTCATCATCTGACCTTCGAATAAATTCCCTGATTCTGTGAACTGGGATCGGACTCTCTGGTAATCTTAATGATAGTGCGTTCCTCTTTGGTTCGATATCCACTCCTATTTCTCGAACCACATCACCTGGAAGAGATGCTAGTCCGTATTGTTTCGTGTTTCGTCGGTTGAACTGCCAGTTTCTCTTCATGGGATCTGCACTCCAAGCTTGCTTTTTGGTGGAATCCGTTATTACACCTGAAAATAGTCAATTTCGAATTGATTAGATATTATTTTAGGTTTTATGGATGTGGAATCAGAAGTTTAAGCAGGAGAACTCTACATGCACGTAGTACCAACTAGTGAGTTCTACACGTGCGCAGTGCTGCTTACCTTCTAGAATAGGACGCTTTCTTCGTAGATGTCGATGTGGTCGTCCATCCTCTCTATAAATCAGCGTCTCACTCGAATGAATTCTTCTTTTCCTAGGCTCCATGTAAAACGGACATCCAGGACATATGCAGCATATTATCAAACATATGATCGCAAGGAGGACAAGAACACCCAATAGAATCAGCAGCCCCGTTAAGAGCTTGTTCTCAGTCTTGTAAACTGTCTGGAATTAAACTTTTAACTCTTTACTTCTCCAAAGTGAGCTTCAGGAACATCATTAATCCCAAGACCAAATATTATTGTTGGGGTTTTCTTTCTACAATTTAAAATAAATTCGTTTTTACTTACTACTGCTTCATTTTGTTTCGAAACAGAACTATTTTTGTTCGCGGTGACTTCTGGTAACGTTCCATCAATGGGGTCCATCTTACTTATCACCCCAACTCCATTAATTGCTAATATGTCTCTAATTTTCTCGATGTCCACTAACGTTCCTGAGCCCTTTTGCTCCACACGGGCCTCGATCACACTTCTGCAATAAAAAATCAACTCCAATCAATCAATTAACCTAAATAAATTGCTAAAAATAGATCAATTTGAAAATTTCCTGATACATTATTTGTCGTCAAATGAATGTAGGTACTTTCTTTTGGTTTTTAGAATGAGTTCATTGCACAAACGCGTATATATATAATTCATTTATAAGAATTAATATATCGTTTAAACCATATACATATTTCAATCAGGTATTCATCTTGATAGCGAAAGAGTTCATTTCAGTCTTCTCTTAATCGATTAAAAAGAAATGATTGTAATGGACAATTGCATCATTATTTGTTCAAATAATAAATTCTACAGAATCCTATCGAAAAAAAGTGGTGTAATGACATGTCTTTAAAATCTCGCAATACGCCTGTGATCTCGAAGTTATTAGAGCAATGTTAATGAAAAAGAGCAGTTAATATAAATTTATTGCATTCAGAAATACTATACTGAGATCTAAAATTAGTTATTTACTATAAGATTTCTTGTTAAAATTAAATTCAAATTCAACTTTCTTCCCAATAGTTCCAAATTGGTGGCGCTGCCATAGCTACCCAACAGGCGTATTATTGTTTTGGAAAACCTGTCTTTCTTAAAATTTAGGTTGTGTTAGTATTTTCACTAAAAATTAGCATTTTTATACCAAGATCCTCATCTAGATTCCCAATTCCAATGATTGTAGGTTGTTAGCGTTGTGAATCGAAAATGCGTACATATGTTTGAACAAAAAATATTAGATTTCAAAGGTTCATTTTCTTTTAACAGTTTTAGGCCAGATTACCGGTGTACACCAAAAATTGGTATTTTAAAATAAAAATCACTGTACTCCGGACAAGATTTGCAATTTTTAAGAGATTCATGTTCTATCTTTAAAGAAAATCTATTATTTTAAATAAAAATCATTAGATTTGCAGAAGATTCACAATTTTTAACAACCTAAGGTTATGTTGGTGTACTTCACAACAGCTAAAATTGGTATTGTCCAACAAAAATCATTAAATTCAAATTAAAGAGTTTTGTTTTAAAATAATGAAATTTACAAGCTTCAACAATTTTTTATTTTTTCAGTGTTATTTATCGGAAATGGTAATTTTTATCAGTAAAACATTATATTTAAAAATTATAATTTAAACAACATTTAGAATTTCTTGAAAGGTTTGCATTATGTTATTATTTTTCGCCGGAAATTAGTATTTTAAGTAAAAAATGGTTATTTCAAAACAAAACAAAATGAAAATTATATGCACAATTCTGCCATTCAAATTAAAAGATATATAAGTGACATTTTTATGAATAATAAGTTTTTGGTATCGTTGCATTCGTAAGAGAAAGCTGCATCTGTGTTAACAAAAATGATTAATTATTAATATTTACTAAAAGAAACGATTGTTTATAAATGAGGGAAGTCAAAAAAGTTGAAAAATATAACAGAAAAAGTTACGCAAAACAAATTTTGTGTCTTAAAAGTTGTACAAGGCATGCAATACGTCATCAGCATATACAAATGAAAAGAATTGCTTGCATAAAGTTTGTTGTGCACACAAAAGGGCAATACAATTTTCTTAATGGACTGACCATTATTTATTTTTTATTAAGTGTTTAATTGAAGATAATTAAAAATTTATTCATAAAGAAAGAGCTTAAAAACAGCCAGAAGACATGAGATGACAAGAGTATAAGTTCGATTTTTCTTAAGGGCCGTACTTACATTCAGTAACGAATTATGGGCACTCTTCATGACCCCTCCCTCCCCTTCTTCCTATCCGTAATGTGAGGTTCCCAGAAATTATAAGATATGGAACTTGAAACTAATGGCAATTTGTTGTACGTTATTTAAGACAATTCGTGCTTTCCAGGCTGAAGACTTCATTTTAAAAATTCACTGATTTTTTCTTGACCAATTTTTCATTTTCCCTGACCCTTTAATAGCCCTCCTTTGTATAGCCCTTCCGAGAATCTACGCCGCGCCGCAGGTAGTTGTAACAGGAGTTGCACGGTGTGTGCGGGGTCTGCGTTTGTCACTGAGGCAAGCCTACAGGCGTGAACAAACAAAAGCGGAGCGGGCTATAATGAGTTACTTCCCACCCATCGTCAGCCCCAAAATCGGCGCTATAGAAGAGTTTCACTGTAATTGAATTTGTAACCTAAAAAGATGAATTCTCAACGAAAAGTGCAATAGTTGATATTCCAACTAAAAAAGAGAAAATTTTGTTTAAAAATATTATTCTTAGAACCAAAAAGACGAATTTTCAACAAATAAAGATTTTTCAGTTTAAAAAAAAAGTTCACCTAAGGTGTTGAACCTTCAAGCCAAAAGACGAATTTTTTGTAAAAAAATGGAATTTTCAACGAAAAGATATAAATTTTCAGCAAACAATTTAAGTTTCTCCAAAATAGTCAAATTTTCAAACAAAGAGATTCATTTTCTACTAAAAAGATGAATCTGCAACAAAAAATGTTTTTTCTTTTGTTAACAAAGTTGTTCAAATAAAATTAAGAAAGAAAAGTTGAATCCTCAAACAAAGAAGATTAATGGTCAACCAAACAGTTGCATCTTTAATCAAGAAAGATGAAACTTTTACTGAAAAAGATGAATTTTCAAATCATAAAGAAAAATGTTCAGAAAAGAATATTTTAATTTTCATCCAAAAAAAGATTTTAGTTTGACTTTTTAACATCAAAATATAAGTTACAAACAAGAAGTAGATTGTCTACAAAAATAGTTGAATTTTGAACCAGAAAACACGAATTTTCCAGAAAGCGGTTAAATTTTCAACCCAAACGGATGAATTTTTAGCAAAATTGTTAAATTCTCAACCAAACAGTTACATTTTTATCCGAGAAAGATGCAATTTCCACTAAATTGGATGAATTTTTAAATCAAAAAGATAGATTTTCAAAAATTAGTCTAATATTTATTTTAAAAATATATAAGTTGACTTTCTAACACCGAAATATCAATTTTAAGCGAAAAGTAAATTTTATAACAAAATCTTTGAATTTTTAATCCAAAAACACGAATTTTCCACCAAAAAGAATTACTTTCTCACAAAATTGTTGAATATACAATAAATAATAAAATTATAACTAAAAAGATAATCTTCACAAGGAAGTAACTGCAAACGATAAGGAATATAAATACAAGGCAAATAAATTACTAATCAGAATGTTGTATCGGGCTTAACGCAAGATCTTATTTAAAAAATTTCCTAATTTTTCCCGACTTAATTTTCATTTACCTTGAGCATTAATATTTAAAGACCATAATCTTAAACTTGTAACATTCTCAACCTAGAATCTTTCACAAACGGAATAATACAATTTTTAATTAAAATAGAAAAATTTAACACTTATTATACCTAAAAATTATTTTAAATTATGAAAATGTCCTGATTTTTGCAAGATTTTTTAAATCCCCGAATTTTCCCCGACTAATAAAATTTCCTGACTTTTCTTTAAATTGCTGTTGGCTACATTCGTTTTTCACTCACCAGGTTTCTTTAGCGCCTAAAGTTACAATCATATTAAATTTCTGTACAAAATTGTCCCGAGTTATTTGTTTCATTTTCGAATTTCTAAATGTTTTTTACTGTTACGTAATTTAGGTAAGATCTCTTACTTAATTGAAAGTAGAATATTCTCAAAGTAGTATGATTGAAAGCAAAAATAGAGTGGAGTTCGATGTTGCTGTCAGTGTCCATTAGAACCCTTACACGAGGTTTCGGGTTCCCTTACTCAGAGTGACAGTAGAGCAAGCTGGAAATTCAGGTAGTAAAAGTTTTATGTGACCAGACAAAAGTTACCCTCGCCCTTTTTTCTTTCATTGTTTGAACTCTGGGATATGAAAATATATTATGAATATATCTATGTATTTATCATAAAATTTGACATCATGAAAGGGAACAACATTTGTCATCTGCATGTTCGAAAGTGACGAATTCGATACGGACCATTAACACGTTTGGTACATCGAATCGACTGGCTGACCAAACCCGCTTTTATCTACTACGCAATTTATACACTCTAGCCAGACAGTTTATGAAGGTTCAGTAGTCAAAAAGTCGGTCTGCATTATTCATGTTATCAAGATGAGGGTAAGCAGGGGAACCGTCATTTATTTATCTAAAATGAATTTTATATTTTATGCCACAAAATATTTTTAAATGTTTCAAAAGAATTACTCTTGTTTCCCTTATTTTCTAGAAATTTATCCTTTTTCACGTGGATTCACTGAAATGGGAACTGAATGAATATGACCCAATAAAAAAATAAAACTATTTTTCATTAAAAGTAAAGCCTTTTTTTAATTCAAAAGTCTACTAATATATTTTTCGTATAGAATTAATGTCTTTTAGTTCAGTATTTATTTTATTATTTGTTTGAAAATTGAACAATTTTTATTTTTTAGGAAAATTTTTTGCCTTTTTCAGGTGCCAATAAGAATATTTTGTGGTGGTTCTCCAAAATTTGGTCGTTAGATTTTTGGTATTATTTTTTGGAATTTGTCACATTAACTTGATTAATGGACGTTAAATAAGATCTTAAATTTGATTTTAATTTCTTTTAAATTTCCTAATATTTAGTTTTATTTTTTTTTTTGTAGAAAATTAAACTATTTAAATATCCCAGTGGGCACAATCGTCAAAGAACATCTTTAGAACGTCTTAAAAATGTCCTAAGTCAGTTCATATAACGTTCCATAAACATACAATTTTCCAGAGACGTTTCAAAGACGTAATTGGAACATAAAACGTTTGAGGAATATTATTTGGCCTGACTGAGGACAGTTTTTAAAACGTTCGGATGACGTCTTTTGACTTTTACGTCCAAAAAACGTTTTAAGGACGTTCCAATTACGTTCTAAAATATTGTGCCCACTGGGATCCTTATTATTTTATTGTTAAAAATGAAAATTCTTTGACTAAAAATATATCTATTCCATTCAATGTGTAGAATTATAAAAGTAAAAACAAGAATCCAAGGACAAAATTTGGACAACCACCATAAGCTGTTCCTATTGTAATTTGGAAAAGATAATTGCCCTAAAAGAGAAAAGAAAAATTTTTTTTTTGACAAAACATAAAAAAGAGGAAAGAAAAATAAGAAGGCAACCAACCAATTCTCCTAACTTCTCTTTTTACTTATTTCATCATTTTCATTTTTTTTAATCACAAAAAAAAAACGTTTGTAAAAAAATAATCATCAACGTTTCGGTACACATACAGCACTCTCATCAAGGAAAACAAAATATAAAAAAATTCGAGCAGGCAGGAACAGAAACGAAACCACAATGCCTTATCTCTCTGACACCCAAAAACCAAGTTGGGCTTAAAATGCGAAAAAAAATAAATAAATACTTAAAATAAGAATATTATTTTTTTAGGGAAACATTGCAAAAACATCCAAAGAAATCATTACATGGTCATCCGGACTCGTTTTTTAAATAATAATTTTTCAAATTACCAGTTATTTTTAATATTGTGTTTTGGGGTTGTGATGGACTCTTTGAGAATCAAATTAAAATTTTGTTTCGAGAATGCAGTGACCGCATTATTAGTTGAAATAACTGTTCTCAAAGGATGGCCATCTTTGTGAATCTTTCTCAAACCCATAACATCAGGCAAAACCTGTGTCTTCAGTATTGATATCATTTTATCTTATATCTTTTACTCAAAATCCTTTCTTCCTTCAATTGTCAAGCTTCTTGAAAGTGTCTGTTTTTAATTGTTATACCGGATTTTCATTTAGTAAATCAAAATATGTTTTTTTACATCTTGACCCTTACTTGTTTCTCGGATGTCAGGGAGAAAGCATCGTTGTTTCGTTGCGGTTCCTGTCTGCTCGAATTCTTATTTCTTTATTCTTCCATCTTAATAAAGGTGCTGTATGAGTGCTGCAACGTTGGTGACTATTTTCTACAAATGTTTTTTCGTTGTGTTTTGATAATAATAAAAAGAAAAAAGACGAAAGAATTAAAAAAGGGAAGGAAGGGGACTTGGTTGGTTGCCTTCTCATTTTTCTTTCCGCTTTTCTATTTTTTGTCCCAAATAGAATATTTTTCTTTTCTTTCGTAGCAAAATTTTCTATCGTTTTCAAATTATAATAGGAACATTTTATATTGATTATCCAAATTTGTTCGCTGGATTCTTCTTTTTATTTTCAGGAATTCTGCACTGAAAGAAATGAGTTGCTGATATAGTTATATTGCGGGTTAGAGCAGCAATCTATATGGCTGGAATAGACATAGCGATGGCTGATATAACGCGCAATATGATTGTACCAGCAATATATTTCTTTCAGTGTAGGATTTAACTTGATTATTGGACGTTAAGTAACATTTTAAATTTGATTTTAATCTAATTTAAATTTCTTAAATTTTTACCTATTCTTTCTCTTTGGTTGAGAATTCGACTATTTTTCTTAAAAATTAGTATTTTTTGGAGAAAAATGGTATTACCACCTTCAAATTTTTGGCAGTTATGAAATGAAATCGAAGAAAAAAAAATGACAAACAATGGGGGAGGGGGGATATTTGTGACGTCGACCTGGAGGGTTTAAGATTCGTATGATAATCTGCAACAAAGATGGGGAGGGGTGCAAAAAGTTTCAAAAATAGCCTGAAGTATTTTTTGAACGGCTCCTTCAATATAGATTAACCAATTAACCTTAACCTTAACTTGACACTAAATTATTTAAAACATGTCTTCAGTAAAAATAGTTTCACTTCATAAAATTTATATAGATGGTACATAAGAGATATGCTGCAGTTGTAGAAGTATTAAATAAAACTTATGCAATAATTATAATACTTTTATATAACGCTTATTTAACATTCATTCGAATAGCGATAACTTGCAGTAGCAAAGTAGTTTTGTATATACTTATGTAACGATTATATGACATTTATTACGTTTCATTTCCTATGTAGCTTTACAAATAGTCATTTATACTGTGAATGGAGGTAAAACTTACTTTTTTCCACCGTCAGAATCACTTGGCTGCGGAATGTAGGGTCGAATCGCCAGAATAATAACTCGTCCCCCAGTAATGGCAGCTAATGTGTCGGCAGTTTTCTCCGGATCCGGATGTTCTTCAGGCATTACAAACAGTACAGTACGAACTCCCATCACAGCTCCTCTCAACACTCGTATTCGCGTTTGACTTGAAAGATGTGGCACTCCTAGGGTTTGCCAAAAACATTTTTCAATTTTACACATTACGCTGACATTATTAACAATCATTTAAAAATATTCTGGCTCCTGAATTTGATGTTTACAAAGTACACTCAGTCACCAAGATGTTTAAATCCTGTGTCATATGAAAAATGCATACAAGTTCTATAAAACTTACGTAACATTGATGCCATATTTACGTAACATTTACGTTACATTTCCGTAGCATTTACGTAATATTTATGTAATATTTGTATTACATTTAGGTAACATTAATGTAACACTTATGTCGCATTTATGTACATATATGTACGTTTATGTAATATTTATGTAACATTTATAGTAGGGTCATTAAACAAAATTAAAATACCAAATATAATTTATTCAAATAAAATTTCATTACGATTGATTTTTATGGAGACCTATTTTTGTTTTTAATTCACAATCAGTCACCAGAATGTTTAAATACTGTGCTATCTTACATATGCATATGCTTTCTATGAATCTGACGTAATATTTGCTAAACAGTTACATTACGTTTATGCAACATGGTTGCAACATTTATGTTACATTGAGGTAACATTAATGCAACATTATTGAAGAATTTATGTAACATCTACGTAACATTTATGTCATATTTATGTCACATTTATGATAGGTCTATGTGAAATTTGTGTGAGACTTATGTTACATTAATTTAACTGTTATTTAATGGATAAAAAATGTACCAAATGTAATTTAGTCGCATAAAATTTCATCTAAAGTGATTTTCATGGAAATTTGTTTTTGTTTTTCATCACAATCAGTAATCAGATTGTGTAAATACTGTGCTATATTACAGATTCATACAAGTTCCAAAATCTGATGTAACATTTAAGAAACATTTATGTATCATTAGCATAACATTCATGTAACATTTATGTAACAGTCACATAACATTTATCTAACATTTGCGTATGATTTGCGTACTATTTATGTTAAATTCATTTATACTTTTGGGTAATAATAATTTTACATTTAATCAACGATTAGTTAATAAATAAAAAGTTCAACAAATATAATCTAGTCTTAAAAAATTTCATCTGAATGGTTTCCATAGAAATTTGATTTTGCTCTAAAATTAAATCAGTCACTAGAATTTTTAAATACTGTATTATGTTACGGATTCATACAAGTTCTATAAATCGTATGTCAAAGTTAGGCAACAGTTCCGTAAAATATATGTAACCTTAATATAACCTATATGTAACATTTATGTAACACTTATATAACATTTATGTCAAATTTACATACCCTTATTTAAACGTTCATGTCACAAATAAAAAATTGAACACATATAATTCAAACGCATACAATTTCACCAAAAGTTATTTTCTTGGAAATTGGCTCTACGTGTGAGAAAAAATATTTACCTAAATCGTAAGCCCTTGCAGTTAAAGTGAAAAGGGCGCCTTCCTCAGCTCTTTTGGTTCGAACATCTTCATTATTTGCATCCATAGTTTTATTAATTTTGTAACCCTGAATTGTACTCTCCAAGATTTTAACAATTTCTGAAGCATTTTTTATTATCTTTCCATCAGGCTCTAGAGTTCTTGAATTCTTTTCCTTGGCACTCTTTGGGTAAGTGTTCTGCCTAATGTATCTTGTTTTGTTAACAGGATCTCGTAAAACCAATTCTCCCGTGACCTCGTTCAAATAAAACTTGTTGTCGTAGTTCCCGTGTATTATTTCGTATCGCACTACATTGTTCGGAGGCTCCGCATCAGCATCAGTCGCCTGAAATCCATGGAACGCTATTATTTCCCTGGGCAAACAAAACTGGCGAATTTCGTATGCAATTGAGTGTGGCATTTTAAATAGAGCAAACTCTACTTTGAACAGATTTTGATGTATTTTTATAAAATGATTAAGACTTCCAAGCATAATGTGTCCTTAATAATTTTCTCTTTTAGCAAAATTAACAGATTTTTTTTAACAACGAATGAAATTTTTAAAAATAACTTTTTAAGTATGCCATTGCTCTTAAAATTCACAAAATAATTCAAACAGAGGTGAAATCATTATGATAACTATATGTCAATCATTTATAGAGAGTTGGAGTAAACAATTGCTTATAATGTTATAAACAAGTTAATGATCAAGTTTTATTTTTTCGTGATTTGCAATGATTAGTAGTTGAATTAAATTTTTTTTATATCATTTAAGGGAAACGAATACAGGGTTACGAATAGTTAAAAAAAAGCTCCTCTTTTTTATTATCTAAATCATCTCGGTAGAAAAATATACAGTTTCAAAATTTCAGAATGTATATGCCCAACTTTTTAGCAGAAAAAACTAGAAAAGTCTTTTACGCGACTTTTTAGAGTCATATTTTGTAATTCAATAGAGATGAATTTATTTAAACAATCATTATGAACAAATTGCCATGTTTATGATTTTTCCATGAATAGTGAACATCTGTAATCATATAAATATTTCAATCTTTTTCTCATGAACAGTCGAATTTTTGAAAAAGAAATGTACTAAAAATATCTTGCCAATGACTTTCTATGGTTATATTTTTCAAATTGAGAGTAAATGTTAATTATTTGAACTATTATTATAAAAAATCCATTCCTATATCTTTTCCATAAATAGGATAGGATGCTGCTATATTTTTAAAATGACAAAATTTTTTTATTATTGCAACAATTTTTATTTTAAGGCTGAACCTCGGCCTTTTATGTCCACTCGCCTATCTCTTTCTGTAAGCTTATGTACATATCTCGTGGAACATAATAAAGATTTATTATTATTATTATTATTATTATTATTATAAACAATATTCAAGCCTCTTCACCGTCGTGAAATTAGATGTTATTGAAAAGTTTTTTTGTTGTTTCATGTTATATGTTTAAAAAATTTTTAAGTTATTTTTCTTATGTAAATTAAGTTCAAAAACTTAAAAATGTACAATATAAAACAAGCAAAACAAAACTTGTCAAGAACTGCTACTGTCACGCTGATGTAGAGGATGTTCATTTTAATACGATTTGATTAAACCGTAGGACAAAAGTCATTTCAGTTTTTACAAGTAACCGTGACACCCTTCAAATCATCTATATAATTCTAGAATTATGAATCGATTACGCAAAAAAGTTTATTTTATAAAATACGGTCAAAAATCGCCACTTAATTATAAAAATTGTTTAAATAATTAACAGGTTTTGTCATTTCTGGGAATATGACATTAACGAGTCAATGATACGACATGATTAGTTAATTCCGTGCGAAAATTGATCATTTTCATTGGAAAAAGGTAAAAATAGAAGTTTGTTTATGAAAGTTATTCAAATAATTAACATTTTCCGTGAATTTGGAAAATATGACAATAAAAAGTCATTAGTAGGATATTTTTAGTTGATTTAGAAAAAATTAATTAATTTTTGAATTAACTGAAAAGGAGCAGCTATTTTTAAATAATCGTAATCTTAAATTATATTCTCGCATATTTTTTTGTAAGAACTGAATTTCTAAAATTGCAAATCATGCGCCTTGTTTTATTGAATTTGAACATGTTTAGAGCAGTGGCACAATTAAAAATTTATATAACAATATAATTGCTTTTATAAAAAATGCTTGCTTCGGCTAAAATGAAAAAGTAACAGTTGTATGTTATGCCTGGAATCCTAATGGTAAATGAAAAATACATCAAATTCTATTAAAAATTGAATTGTCGAGCATTTTTTGTCAAAAAAATGCTTTTTGGCACATTGTTTCGGTCTGTCCGTCTGTTGTAAATTTTTTCCAGGCTGGAGACGGGAATGAGGGAATGCGAGTGGAGGTACTAGTGAGATAGGGATGAGAAGGGGAAGTAGAAATAGAGATGAGAAGATGTAGGAGTAAGTAAACATAGGAGAGGGAAGTAGGAGTGGATAGGGAGAGTAGGATGAGGGGGTGAGGGAAATCGAAAAGGGGTTTGGGAGGGCTCGTGAAGACTGATATGAAAGGGGAAGTAGTCAGTGAGGGATAGTAGGGGATGTAGATTAGGGATAAGAAAAAGGAAGAGATGAGAGGGAACTGAAAGGGAGGGAGTGGGGAAGTAAAAGAGTGGGACTGGAGTGAAGGAGATGATTAAATATGATCGTGCAGAATAGAATCGAAAAAAACATAATAGGATAGAAGAGAGGTGGGAAGTGATAGAGAAAGAGGGCAGTTAGGAACGACCTGATTAACATCTTAATATGCTACGAAGTCCTTATTTCTAGGCGCATGGTACCTACCTTGACTAATCATTTAGAATTTGGAATAAGATTTAAGATTCGAATACCTTTAGGAAAGCTGGCATGGAAAAATTGGTCAGTTCTCCATTAAGTGTGAACTCATAACTAGGTTTATCGAATATTGGAACGTTGTCATTAACATCTAACAAGTTTACGATCAGAGGAACAACGCCTCTGAGACCTCTGCCAACCTCGTCTCGTGCTTCCACTGACAAGTGTAATCGGGAAGTCAATTCTCGATCGAGTTTACTCCCCATAGCGACGGATATTACTCCGGTATTGGGATCCATTGTAAATGCTTCGCTACCAGGTCCCGTGATTCTAGTATACAGAACCATTCCATACAATCCGGAATCTTTATCAGTTGCATGAACCTGAGATTGAAAATAAACCAGACATTCATATAATATCTTCAAAATCAGTACAATTTTTAGCCTCAATTCTTTCTCTTTAACAAACTCTAAAATTGAAATCGGTTAAACATTACCCTCAGTTGTGTTTAGGCGCCATAAAATATGGGATATGTCATGTCGAAAATAAATTTAACAGCTCTTTGAAATCGCCAAGGCTGTCTTTTAAATTACAAATTATGTATCCCATAACTTTAATTGATGAAGTGAAGTTACAATTTGATTTTTCTAACTTAAAGCTGACTAAATTTCTAAAGGTCTGTTCAGGCAGATTTCAAAAAACTTTCGAGAAATTTGTTCTTAGGATTGAAAAATTACAAAAACCTCAATTTTTAATATTTGTCCAACCAACTTTGCTTATTTTATTAGCATTTTCTCAAAAACTCATAAAATTCGTACATAAACTCTCCATGAAACTTCATTTTTATCATATGCTAGCAAACCCGGCCACGCATTGCTGTGGCTCAGTTATAATATGTTGAATTTATATTATACTAAACTTGGCTCCATCTATTGGCTGCTTACCCCACCTAGATAACGTAAAATGTTGAAGTGTCGGTCAACAATCTAACTTACACCGCCTTCTGTTAGAAACTTGTGGAGTATACAAAAAAAAATTAATTTGCAATATAAAGTATTGAAGCAATTAAACGAGATAAAAAGTATCCTATCCTTTAAGTTGGATCAAATTGCGTCGAAGCAGCTGTTAGCTATTCCGATAGTTGACTTTGAAGAGTTCTTTCGAAAATGGGAGTTTTGCAGAAAGACCTTGTATGTAAAAATTATATATGTTTTCGAGAAAATATAAATAAAAAGATTAAATTAGGTAGTATAAATATACAAAATTATTATTTTTCGTATTTCTTTTTTTACTCAAAAGACAAAGTAATCAAATTTAAGAAAAATTAGCTTCCACAGGCCTCTTTGAAATTTAATTAGCTTCAATTCAAAGAAACTTTAAAATCGGTAAAGAAATACTATTGTATAAAATAAAGATGCATACCCGAAATTTTCAAATTTTTCTTATGGAACCCGATTCTTTATAACTTAGGGTTTCAATCAGTGCTTGCTTTAAGAATATAAAGTATGTAACTAATATTTACCTGAACTACTTTTGTCCCTACTGTCGAATTTTCTGAGATTTCGACTTCATAAAATTCAATATCAAATTTTGGTGAGTTGTCATTAACATCTCTTAAAAATATCGTTACTGGAACAGTTGCTGATAAATTTGTCGAAGGCCCAACTTCTTGGGCTGTAATCTGAAATTAAAAGAGTCAATTAGATCATTTTTCTAGATTTGACCACAAACATATTTTTGATGACTCTCTACTAAATTTACTGATTTGATATTTTAGAAACCTGGTTTGGGGGTCTTAATAAAGATATGTATAAATGTGCAACATTGCAATTGATTTGATTCTATTAAAATATATTTTATTGATCAAAATTAAGATTAATGTAATTGGAGAACCTGAAACGTTCAATCAATAGAATTTCTACGTTACTTTTACATTTAGTCTATGAATTAAATTATGGTCTAAATGGCTAAGAAATCATCCTATCAATACGAGGTGTGTTCAAAAAATAAGGTTACTTTATAGTTTTCTCAAAAAATATTCATTTATTCGTCAATATTTATGTTTTCCCCTTCAAAGTAATCCCCCTTAGATATAATACACTTGTGCCAATGCTTTTTTCAATCATCGAAGCATTTCTGATAATCATTTTGTGGTATAGCCTTGAGTTCTTTCAGGGATGCAGTTTTTATCTCCTCAATCGTTGAAAATCGATGCCCTTTCATGGGTCTCTTCAGTTTTGGGAAAAGAAAAAAGTCATTGGGGGCCAAATCCGGTGAATATGGAGTCTGAGGCATGACTGTGGTGCTGTTTTTGGTCAGAAAATCTTTCACAAGCAACGATGAATGAGCAGGTGCATTATCGTGATGCCCAAAACGTCCGAAAAGATAGCATGGCATGAGCCAACCGATATGCGAACATCTTCAGCAACTTCTCTGATGGTAATTCGGCGATTTTTCAACACCATTTCTTCCACTGCTTGAACGCTTTCATCTGTTGTTGACGTGCTGGGACGTCC
>NC_046666.1:68704186-68708829 GCF_010883055.1 Belonocnema kinseyi | reverse complement strand
CGAATTGTAATAAAAACACACGCCCGCTGTTTTCGTTACTTGCCACCCCGGGCACTGGCATCGTTTTGCTTATCCCCTCCAACCGGCGGCTCACAGCGAATAATCAAAACTGTGAACATATGATCGTGACGAGTGTACCAACACAACAAAACAAAAAAATTAAAACTTGAATTTACGTAGCCCGCGAAAATTGAAAAGTCACCTTACTTTTTGAACACACCTCGTACATCTTTTAAGAACATAACCTTAGGATCAGATGTAAGTTCCTTAGATATTTAAATCATCAACGAAAATTTTAAACCTTAGTATGCTTGCAGCTTACTTTAAAATGAAGACTTTGATGCAATTCATAGTCAATAAGACTGTTATCTCGAACTGTAATTATAAAATTAACCGATCTTTCTCCGACAGCTGGGCTGACCTCGAAAGTTCCATTGTTGCCGGCCAGCTTAAGGGCAAACACTCCAGCTTTACCAACATCTTCGTCTTTGACTTTCGTCGAATATGGGTCACTGAACATTACCACTTTGCCTGGTTCAGCATTTTCATCCAGCCAGGCCATGTAACTATAAAAGAATGTCAACTCTATTTGAATCAAGCCATTTATCAGTTTTTTATGAACCAAAACGAAGAAATGAAACGAATAAAAATAATAATAACTTTTGCATTTATTTATTTACTTTATCCGCATTGAAGCTATTATGTTTCTGCTCGCTTTTCGCGTGTTTTTTTGTCTCGTAACTTTTGCTGTCATGTCGTGTAACCGTTCATTATAGCATACATCAATTTGACATCATTTTTGACTTAAAGCAACATGAAGTTTTTCCAGTAGCACAGAAATGCTTCAGCCACGGCTTTAGCATTGATTTTCAATTTAGTATTTTCGCACTTTAGATTGAAATCGTAAATTACAAGAAGCGTGCGGCACAATTTTAAAAATATTAACATTTAACGACTTAGTTTTACCATCATAATTTAGGAATTTTTCAATTCTAAACTCTATTAAAGTTCAGCAGGATTTAAAGTGCTTCAATTTTTACTGCTGAAATTGTCAGTGAATTTTTTTTTGTACAGAAATACAAATTTATAATACAAAAAATATCCAATCAGTCTCAATGTGATTTCATACTACATGATATGATTCCGATTAATACAATTATGATCATTTACATTTCTATAATCACAATTTATCATTATATTTTTCAGGTGCAAAAGATTAAATTCGAAAGGATTTGTTTTGAATAAAAAAATTTTTTTTAACGTTAAATCAAGAATGTCACAAACTTTTTACTATATATTCGGTTATTTTCGTATTCAGGACCAGATAGAACTTGTTAAAAATGTACAGTTCTGAATGCTTTTTTAGAATTAATAATTTATTATGGAAATTAAATTTGAAATACATCAGTTTTGGAGGTTTCAAGTTTTTAATTTAACTATGTGAAAACAAGAATTCGATAGTTTTGTGCGAATATTATCATCTTAAACAATTTAAGACGCTTTCAATATAAATTTCAAAAATATTGTCCTTAAATTTAAAAAATTAAAATACTTTAAATATATAAAATCCGATTAAAATTCCTTAATTATTTTAAAAATTTCTTATGATATACCTTGAAATACTGTAAGGTCACTTCATATATTTATAATCCGTTAAAATTCAATCAAATCTGTTAAAAACACCGTAAAATTGTACCAATCTTAAGATATTTCCTGAAATCCAGGAAAATATATTTCAGTGCCTTAAGAGTTTTTAGAATCTCCTAAAATCATTGTGATAATCTGAAATCGTATAAAATCCTTTGAAAATCTCTTGAAATATTTTTAAATATTTTAAAATCTTATAGATCTTATAAAACCCTTCAAAATTTCCCAAAATTAAAGAGAGTCCATTAAAATCGGATGAACTTTTTTTTGAATCCTCAAAATAATTAAAATCTTTGAAAATAAATATATTGCAAGTCCTTTGCTATCTTTTATAATGCCTGAACATTGTTTTGAGCTCTCAAAAATGCATTTGAATCATTTAAAATACCCTAAAAGCTTAAAAAACACTTTGAATTTCCTTCAAATGCCTGAAAGTTCTTGAAATCTAGTAACAATTTCTTAGAATCTTTTCAAATATCCGTGAATCTATCAAATTATTCAAACTTTTTGAAAATATTTAACTTGAAATATTTGAACATCTGCCCAAATTTTTAAGTTCCTTTGAATTTCCTGAAAACTTGTGAATAAATTCTTAGAAAATGAATAAAAATTATCAAATCCCTAGGAAGTATTTAAATATCCTCAATCCCTATAGATCCTATAAAATCCTTTAAAATCTTCCAAAATTCTAGGAAATTTTTCAAAACCATATGAAAAATTTTAAAAACTCTAAACATCATTCAAATTTATAGACATTTTTTAAATTTTTTGGAATACTTTAAAGTACCCTGAAATATTTGAAATCATCTAAGACTTTTTTAAATTCTTGCAATTTTTTGAAGCACTGACGAATTTCTTGGAATCTTTTGAAATACATTAAAATCTTTAGAAATTTCTGAAATCTCTGACAATAGGTAGCTTGAAATATTTGTAATTTTTTTCAAATTTTTGAAATCCTTTGAAATTTCTCAATACTTTAAAATCCATCAAAATATTACAGAATCCTTTTCAATTCCGCGAAGTTATATAAAATCTGATGATATTCTTTGAAATCCTTTGAAATATTTGAATTCCTATGAAAACCTTTAATATTTGAAATTATCTTCAAATCACTGAAATATTCGAAAAAGTCCTTTGAAAACTTAGGCATTCTCGGAAGTCTTGTGAAATCATAGAAAATACTTTAAAACCTTTTGAATCCTAAAAAATATTTAAAAATCCTCATAAAGTTTAGGAAATCCATAAAAATACCTTATTTTTTTAAATCTCTTTAAGTCCTTTGAAATTTCCTTAAAATATTTTAAAATACCTCGAAATGTTTAAAAGCTTAGAAAATTGCTTTAAATACAGTGAAACTCTGCAATAGCGCCGATTTTGGGGCTGACGGTGGGTGGGATCAAACTCATTATAGCTCGCTTCGCTTTTGTTAGAAGGGAGGGCTATTGAAAGGTTTCACTGTAATTAAAATTCTTTGAACTTCTCTGAATCCCATTAAAAGTTGTAGAAATTCTTTGCAATACTTTAAATCCATTGAAATCTACTGTAATTCGTTTAAATTAGGGATCGGTTGGTGAATCCCAGTTCACTTTTGAACGATAATTTTCACGAATAAATAATCTGTCCATTTTTTTTTAACTAAAGATATTTAACCCTTAGTTGCGCGGTGGGAACGTGGTATCCCACCAACTTAACTTCAGATTTTCGCCATTTAATTAATTTTTAACGTATTTAGGCCGCTTTTTTGTGCATCAGCTAATTTATTGGTAAGAGAACATAAAAATATAGGTTTTCTGATATAATTGTTATATAAATAATATAAAATTAAAAAATGCTCCTTTTTCGAAAGAATTCATTTTTGAAGAATATATTCAACATAATAAACTAAAAACCCCTACTCGGGGGTTTTTGAGGTCGTTAATTAAGAATCTGAATTCGGAAATATTCAAATTCAAGATGGTGGGTTCAATATAGCGATTTCAAAATTTTGAAAAGAGATATGCGAGCTTGAAAATCTGTGCTCGGGGGTTTTGGGATCGCTAATTACGAATCTGAAGTCAGAATTTGGAAATATTAAAATTCAAGATGGCGGTTCTGAAGTTATGAAAAAAGAGATGTGCTACCTTGAAAATATATGCTCGGGGTTTTTGGGGGTCGCTGATTACGAATCTGAAGTCAGAATTTGAAAATGTTCAAATATAAGATAGCAGATTCAAGATGGCGGTTTCAAAATTTTTAAAAAGGAGATATACGAGCTTAAAAACCTATTTGGGCTTTTTAGAGACGCTGCTTACGAATTTCAAATTACTAAATTAAACTTAAAATTAGTTGATCAAATTTAGTTTGCATTGATACGTAAATCTTCGAAATCGCAGATGAGATTTTAAATACTTTGATTTCAATAATGTAGACATCTACGGAATTTTGCGACTTTTTTATAAATAATTTAATATTAAAATTATACAATTGAAAACAATCAGTCAAAATAGTGTGTACATAATTTCAAGATTTCAACCACAATTTATGTGTCAGTGTTGGCCATATGAGATCAATTTTGAAGAATCGCGTGAATCTAATCGTAGATCAGCGATCGTAATCAGCGACCCCAAAAACCCCTGAGTATAGATTTTGAAGCTCATATATAAATTGTTTTCAAAATTTTGAAACCGCCAGTTTGAGTCTGCCATCTTGAATTTTAATATTTCTAAATTCTGACTTCAAATTCGTAATCAGCGATCCCAAAAAACGCTGAGTAAAAAGTTTCAAGCTCATGTATCTCTTTATTCAAAATTTTGAAATCACCATCTTGAATCCGCCCTCTTGAATTAAAAATTTAAAAATTCTGACTTCAGATACGCAATCAGCGACCACAAAAACCCCCAAGAAGATATTTTCAAGCTCATACAGTCTGTCAAGTTAAAGCGTGGGTGGCTTTACTCGCAGTCGGTAAGGTGTATCGACATGATTTTGGTGTCAAAATATTAAGAAGAGCTCCCTCT
>NC_046666.1:68680047-68704086 GCF_010883055.1 Belonocnema kinseyi | reverse complement strand
AGCTCTTCTTAATATTTTGACACCAAAATCATGTCGATACACCTTACCGACTGCGAGTAAAGCCACCCACGCTTTAACTTGACAGACTGTATAACTCTTTTTTCAACATTTTGAAATCGCCATGTTGAATATGCCATCTTGATCTGAAAATTTCGAAAATGTGATTTCAGATTCGTAAATGGCGACCCCAAAAACCTCCAAGTAGATATTTTCAAACTCATATATCTCTTAAAAATTTTGAAATCGCCATCTTGAATCCGTCATCTTGAGTTGAAATTTTCGAAATTCTGACTTCATATTCGTAATCAGCGACCCCAAAAACCCCTGAGTAAGAATTTTCAAGTAAGTTCACTGAACAGAAAAATACGTGCAACAAAGTGTTAAGGAGGAATCCCTGAACTTTTTTTCTGTCAAGAAAAATAACCAAAATTCGAAAAAAGTCAGATGAACTCGTTGAAATAAAAATGATTGAATTTTAATATGAATTAGTTTAAATTTGGAAGAGTTATAATACTTTAAATTCTTTGATTTCGTAGTATATTTGTATTTAATATTTAAATTGAACTTTTTTTAAGGTATGAAATTTTTGATTAACAGAAATTTGTGGTAATCGGGAAATGACAAGGAACTTGTTTTTAAATACCATCCTGAAATATTTAAATTTAGAATTTGACTAATGTAATAAATTTTGCATTTTTTACATTAAATAAATTAGAATAGTTTCTTTTAGGTACCAACTTATCGTTTTCGAAATGTGGAGGATTGCTTCCTGGTTCTCCTAATAAAAATCCAACTTCTACGACAGTTGATTGAGCTGGTGGTTCTTCCCTTGTCCTTCTTATTTCCTCAGCAACGACTTTAAGTACTACAGGTGCTCCAACATACGTTATTTGAGTCAATTCTTGCAAGGGTCGAGCCAGAATAATCTCACCTGAAGTTATAAAAATTAAATTTAAAAAATCCGTACAAATAATAATACTTAAAACTGAATTCAAAATTAACTTTTGAAACTCTTTCTTCAACATGATGAGCCAACAAACACGCGCGATGTGTACGCGATTATTGTTCTTTTTGTTATTTCTCATAAAAAAAAATATTTGTTCATATCAAAATATTTATGCTTTTGTATTAAATGAGGGGTTGGCCACTCTCTAAATCATTTGAAACATTTTAAACCTTCACACTAGAATGCCTTGCAATTTTCTTCGAAAGCTCATGAATTTCTATAAACTTCTCTGAAATCCCATAAAATTCCTTAAAATAATAAAATACTTTGAAACACTTTAATACATTTATAATGTATATTCAGTTTAAAAATATTAAAAGCCTTTAAAATATTACACATTTTTTACATACTTTTTAATTTTAACGGAAAAGTATTAATATTCAACAAAAAAGTTCATTTTTAACCAAGTATTAGTTCAACTTTTAACTAAGAAGTTGAATTTTCAACGCAACGTAAAATGTAATAGTTGATATTTCAATCAAAGGAGATTTCGATTTTAAACTAAAACAGGTAATATCATAAAAAGAATAATTTCAAATTGAAAATAATCCTCTCATGTAGACACTCTATTTTTTAATAGAAATAAAAATTTAGAATAACTCTTTATTTTTTAAGTTCCTTTATTTATTTTTTTGAAGTTATATACATATAATTTTCCTAGGATTCTCGAGAAAAGTCAAAAAGATTTCTAAAGATTTTAGGAATAACGGAAAAGTATCTACAAAATTTGTAGAACTTTTTTGTATTTAAGAATATCTTACAATATCTTAGAAAAATTCAAGTTAATTGAAGAAATATTTAAGTATTTTTGAAGCTTGGAAAAGTTTGAAAAATATGTTAAAAATTTCCGCAAATCTTTTAGTTTCAACATTTTAAAATAATTTTTAAAACTTCTAAATTTTCTGATTACCTTTGAAACTAATTCGAATTATTTATATTATACTCTTAAAATTAATATTTAAAAATAAAGAATCACTGTGATTAAAAAAGTTTTATTTTTTATATGTTCAAAATTTTTAAGAAGTTTCTTCATTTTTGGTTTGATATCATTTGAAAAGTTTCACCGTTGTGTTACCACCCAAAAAAACGCACACTAATGATCACCCGGGGTACCGAGGTACCCGGACGTAGATTTGCAGATAAAAATATATTGTAGCTGTAAATAATTGTATGTATTAAATGTATATTGATTTATTGATGGTTTAGAAATATATTTGAAGCTGAATATAATAAGTAGCCGATTAGAAAACGTCGAAAAACTTCATTGCGTTTCATGCGAAAAGCCTGTTTTTGATGAAAACGCCGCAAAAATTACAAAATGTGCGGAATATATGCAGTAAATTTCAATTTTTTGAAGAAAAAAAAAACAATTAAAATGATCCTATAAAAATGTATTTATTTTATATTTTCTTTTTCATACTTGAATTTATTTATTTTTCTGTATACTCTATGAAAATCGAAAATTTGATATTTTATTTATGATGATTGCACTGCAAAATGTAATCATTGTTATTATTTTTTAATAAATTTCTTTAATAAACAATTAAAAATTAATTATATTTGCTGTACAATCGGGTACCCCGGGTAGCCGGCTGGTCTATTCGTGCACTTTTTTCAAATTAAAATTTTTTTTAGATAAGAAACATAACTGAAACTTTTAAATGCATAATTTGATCGAAAATGAGTTAATTTTTAGAAATAATTTTGTAATATTTTCAAAATTGGTGAAACTTTGAAATAAAGTTTGAAGCAGAAGTGTCTATACGTACCGAAAGAATCAGACTAATTGTACCGAAATTTCGGCACAAACAGCCTCAGTGTTTTCCAGCTCTATTTGTATAGAAAAAATTCGATTGTTCTTACCGAAATTTCGGAACACGTAATCAAAGCCTTCAATAAATTCAAACTTTTCCTACAATTTTGTTAAAACCTGTAAAAATTTTAAAATATTTCGAAAACTCTAAAACTTAACATTAATGTTTTAATATAAAAGTCTAATTATTTAAAGTTTCTCCAGAATACTTATTTTCGTATTGATCATTTTTATGTTACCGGTATCATCAATGCGTTGAAAAGCTTACCAATTATAATCTGGTACCATAATTTTGAGTATATAATTATTTCCGATTATTACAAGGAATTAAAATTAAAATTTTCTCTTTTATCAACAATTTTTAGAAGCATTCAGAAAAAAATTTTATCAATAACTAAAATTAATTATTTGGAAATCTTGCCTCACAAAATTGATGTTGCAGAAAATTCTTAATCTTTAATAATACATAAATACAGATGACTTCAATTAATACATTTATGGGATTATGATTAGAATCCTTTTGTCTCTTTAAGAAATTTGGTCACAACGTTAGTAACAGAATATTATTGCCTTTATTATTGAAATATCATTTGAAATTTAAAGCTTCTCTTTTAGAAATACACTTTAGACGTAAGATTTCTTATTTAGAAATTGCGATTCACAATATTGGACAAAATTCAGAAGAACAATCTGAAAAAGCCACGCAGTATGCGGCCAATCAGGTAGTCAATAACATTGAGTGCGATATTATCTAGAACTTCGTTCCACCTATTTTTTTCTCAATTGGACAGGAAAAAGCTCTCTTTTGTTTTGTAATATTTCGAGAATCTCCTTCAAGATATTCCAACAAAAAGTAGGATTATTTCTACCCTCCATCGATCCAGTTATAATGAGTGAAAATGTAAAATCTCAGACAGCTTGAAATTACGAAGACGGATAAATTACCCGCCAACCCTGAGGCCTTCAATAGTCATTTTTCTTATCTCCCTTAGATCCGAGACTTAAACCGAAATGAGGAAACCGAAATGAGTCAAGCAAAGCTGTGAAAGAAGTGGTCAGCCGAAGGGGGGGTCCGGTTAGTCACCACTTGAATATCGATCGAATGGTCAGACTGGCGATTGTTATCATTCCTTCTAAGACGCATGCGAAGTACCCGTCCCCCATTTCAACCCTGTATTTCACCTTTCATGTTGCCCCTTTACCCCTCATTGCCCCTTTAGGGGGTTCTTAGTCTAGGTACCGTAGTCTCGTGCCAAAACATGCAAAATATCTGTAACATTGCGTATTGCCCACGCACACTACTTAAGGATCTCTGGTATAAATTATAGAATTTAATGTATATTCATAATGACATCTAACACGGAGAAATTCTTCGCTAATTCCTAACATGTTTTATTCATATCGAAACAAGTTGGAATGAACAAAGAAAGGGGGATGAATGGAAAGGTAGGGGTGACGCGGCCAAAGTGACCGCTTGGAGAAAAATGAAAGTTGAATCAACTGTATTTGTTTACTGTTGTATTAATTTTGCGCAGGAAATTACTTTTTTTAATTTAAGTAGAATTTGATTTTTATTTAAAGATAAACGGCGGATAAAATTTGGAGAGAGAAGAGTTTTTCTGAATAGAGATAGAGGGAAGAAAATGATCTAATAAGAAAGCTATTATTTATTGCTTAACATAGCCTAAATAAGTTTTATAAAATTTATTCAATTTAAAAGAATTAGTATCATTAAGGGAATGGAAGTGGAGTAATAGGCTTTTTGACTATTTGTGACGTGGGGTGTGGAGGGATTAACGCAGAATGTGTTCAACAATTTGGTTGAAAATTTACGTGTTTTGTTGTAAATTCATGTTTATTGGTAGAAAATTTATCTTCTTAACTGGAAATTCAAAGATTAGTTGATGTTTGGACTAATTTGTTAAAAATTAATATTACTAGGCTAAAGATTCAACTGTTTTGTTGAAAATTCGTGCTTTTGTGGTTGGAAACTTTTTTGACTTGAAATTTGTCTATCCCATTATTGGTTGGAAATTTATTACCTTTAGTTGGAAGTTCAAAAAGTACTCCCTATTTGGTTGAAAATTTATGTGTTTTTCTTAAAAACTCTTCTTCCTGAATTAAAAATTCTATTATTCTCATACAAAAAAAAACTATTTAATTTTTATTCTTTATGTTAAGCGATGGGTGGCGCACCTTGCGACCGAACAACATAATTAAATGCAGTATTAAAACAACTCATTCAAATTTCTGCTGTCAAATCCGATACACGTGTAATCTTCATTATGTCTTTTATAATTAATTTATCGGATATTCTGAAATTTGTGGATAATGGATCACGAAGACTCGAAGAGGGAGAAAATGTAGCAAATGCAGATCACATCCAATATTGTGGAATAATTGCAGAAACCGAAAATAGGTTAGAAATTATGTTTCTTTGTTTAAAAACAACAGAGTTACACAGAAGTTCTAATATAAAGTAAATACTTATTACTTTTTACGAGTAGTGTTCTTAAGCAACACATTCGGAATAAACTTTTATTCTCTACAGTTTAACATGGATTGATTATTCATAGTTGATGGAACAGCTACTTTGTTCAACCTTCCGTTGTTTGCTAGAAAAAAGCAATAAATTATCTGTCTGTGCCTCATTTTTAATCATTATAATCATCAATTATGTAAATATTATTATTTCTTCACTTGGTAAATAGTCCTCCTTTTTGAAATGCTTGTTACATACGAAAGTATTAGGTCCAGGTTTGTTCGTTATGCTTATATTCTTAATTCATTGGACACAAATGTCGGGTATATTAAATGATCTGTATAAAATAACACCATCGTTCGAGGATTTGCTTTCACAGTCAACTACACTACACTTGTATATTCGTTTTCTGCAATATTTAAGATCCATTTTACCACAATTTTGATTAGAATAAAAAACATGAATTCTGCAATATTTCAAATCCGTTGTTTTGATACTGCCTTTAATTCTGTTGTTTAGCCGCAAGAGGCACCACCCATCGCTTAACATGACAAATACTTGAGAATTCGACTTCTGTTGTGGGTAGAATTCAACTGTTTTTAATTTAAAATCTTTTTTGGTTGAAATATCAACTATTCCATTTTTAATTGAGAATTCATCTTTTTGGTTAAATTCTACTGTTCTGTATTTAAAATTAAAGTATTTTTTCATTGAAACATCAACTATTATATTTTTTGTTGATAATTAATCTTTTTTAATTAATACCGCATAAACTTGATTAAAAGTTGAACTATTTCATTAGAAAATTATTTTATTAGTTGAAGATACATCCCTTTCTTTCGGAAATAAACTACTTTGTTAAAAATTTAGATATATTAGCTAAAGTAAAATATTTTGTTGAAAAATGTTATTTTTAGATAGAAAATGCGTCTTTGTAGATTAAACTTTAACTATCTTCAAATAAATTCCTCTGTTCATTTGCAAATTCAGCTGTGTGGTTAATAATTCAACTATTTTGTTGAAAATTTCATTTTTTTGTTAAATTCATTTATTCTGTTATAAAGTGACAGTTTGTTTTCGAAAAATCTACTGCTTTGTTAAAAATTTGCCTTCTTTATTGAAATTTTATTTTTTTATTTTTGTTCCTTACTTGAAAATTCAACTCTCTTTGAAATAATTTGTCTTTTTGGCTTAACGATTCGACTTCTTAGTAAAAATTGAAACATTTCTAGTTGAACTTGATTCCTTTTTGCGTTAAAAAATTTAAACTATAAAAAAAATCAGTTTTGGAATTTGAAACTTCAATTATTTGATTACAAATTAATTTTTGTTGCCTGATAGCTAAACTATTTGGTTGTCAATGCAACTTTTTAGTATTACATAAACTTTTTTTAAATTCTACTATTTGGTTAAAAAATCTGATTTGCGGCTGTAAAAGCAACTGTTTACTAAAGAATTCAACTTTTAACTTGCAAACTAAAATCTTTTGTTAGAAATTGATCTCTATTATCATTCTATTTTTTATAATATTTATATTGCTAGAATAAACGGCACATTCAGTTTTCCCCACTTAATGGGGCATGATAAAAGAAGTGCAAAATCTCTCTAAATTAATTAAATGCAAAATGATTCCATTCTTTTCAAAAAGTATTTTAATAATAAACTATGTTCTTAATTGTCGTGAACCAGAAACTAAAAAATAAAAATATCAGTACACAGTTTTTTTTTTAATATAGAGAATATTGAAATACAAGTCTGACACTGTGTTATACCTTCTGCGGTATACCTTCGAATTGAACGATAGTCAATCAATTCCTTTTTATGCAGACAAGGTATTTGATCTACACAAATTAATTGTAATCAACTTCAGACACCCTCGTTTGTTTCAAGAAAGAATTAATCTCTTTTTACCTTTAAAATGTTTCATTTCCTTTTAAAGTCTCTTTGAATGATTTATCAATTTTATTGCCAGCCTGTTTTAATCTTGCTAATTCTAATTAATCAAATAACACATAATTCGATTTAAATTTAGACAGACATACTATGAAAATCATTATTTAATTTAAATAATACATTCAGTTCATAATTTCATACCCCAAATAACACTTTTAAAAAAATAAGGTTTGAATATTAATAAAAACTTAGATATATTCTTGTAACAATGAATAGTTTTAAAATAATTTTTCAACTGACCAGTAATTTCAGAAATGTTGAAAAATGAAACGAAGGGGTTGCTTTCAGACAAAAGACCGTATGTTACATTTCGAGGAACACCCTTATCTCCATCTTCTGCATGAACTTTTAAAATTACATCCCCCTGTAAAAAAATATATATAAGAAAAAGATTGAAATATAAAAATAATTTATAAAACTGAAATATTTGTAGGTCAATTCAATCGTAAAAACTTACGGGCTGCACAGTATTATTAATTTTTGTCAAAGGGGGTGCAAGAGTAAAAATCGGAGGAACGTCCTGAACATCCTGAACAACAACCACGACCTGTAATCCTGCAATATTTCGAGTGTCCAATCCTCTTTCAGTATATGGATCCTGTATGAAAATGGTAAAAAAATAATATAGCAAATCAAATAAATTATTAATTACTCAATCAGATTTGTAATTTTCTCGGTAAAATAAATATCTCCTACCGTTGCATAGATTGTGAGGGTGTACATGGATTGAGTTTCGAAATCCAATTCCCCGATAAGCGTAATTACCCCTAGCGTTTGGACTGTGGTTTGTCGTTGTCTGATTTTAAACAACTCTTTTGGTTGCTGAAATGACGAGATTGGAATTCGAATTAGGTTTAAAATACTACAAAGTGAGATAAATGATGATTGTTTTGACACCATATTATTATTGACATTTTCCTCATGCGCTCTTATTTACCATTTTTTATCTTTATATGTGTTTTAATTATAATTGTTATGGTTATGAAAAAATGTTAAAATTCTCTTCGTACCCACAATTCTATGTAGACTGGTTTTCCGCTCCAGGGATTAGATCGAACTAGGATATTGTCCAGCTCTTTACCTGGTTTGGTATCCTAAATTGAAATCAAAAAAATTATTTTTCAAGCAAATTGTTAATTAAACAAACAAGGGGAGAGCACCAATAGTGAATTTCAGTTACAGTTTATAATTTTTTTAATGAAAGCTCATTACCTGAGAATTAATTTGCCAAAGCAATAATATGCTCTTTTTTGCCGTTTTCGGGAAAATTAACTTTGAAATAATCGCCACAGGCCTTATAAATTTTGCCGAAAAAGATTTCCAATCCGCCAGTAGCTCAGGCTACCCCACTTCGGCTTCATAGCTATAGAAGATGGTGAGTTCGATTATTATCGGTGCCTGCATTGTTATTTATTTATAAAAATGGTCATTTTTATAATTTCTTTCAATAATCTTCCCAAATTAAGCAATATGCGTACACCTTTTGATTGAGAAATTAGTAAATCAGCATTGCAATAAATGATAAAAAATATTGAAACATTAATGTAAAAAGTAGAGAAACTAAAAAAGGTACGATTTATTATTTGGTACGACATAACCTTACATACCCATGGAAAAAAGAACCGATAGAAAGCGAGTCGGTTTGAATTGCGTATCTGTCATTTGCAGATTAAAAGAATGAAAATGTTATCGGTAGGCCACATTTGTAATTGGTCACCTGTGTGCGGTGCTTTAAATCTGCCATTCCACATTTGTCAAAATGTTGAGTGAATAGAGTTGAATGAGACTGACAAACCTGAAATAATTTCTATGAGCATTCTACGATTCATTAATGTGTATATGAATGGTTTGAGATTCAATATGAAATGAAGTTCTTAAAAGATCACACCCAATGGTAAAAATACGATGCGCACATAGCAATTTTCATTAAGCGTGAATCTGTCAATTGTAGGTTACCTCAGGTTGAGTTCAACTGAGTGCAATACGCAGATTAAAATTTTAACGAATTCATTGTTTCGAATGAGAAATATGAAGTGATAAATTTGAATAGTACAATGCTGATTAATCAAAAATTAAATAAATTATAATTAAATGATATTGTAATATATTATAATTGATGCAACAATTTATTTATAAATTCAATGATTATTTAGTTGAAATTCTTTTTTACAATTGTTTCAATAGATTATCCTCTACAGGAATTATAAAATTTACACTAAATTAAGCTCTAGTGACATTCAACTTATTCAGTGCACATGCTAATGGTTGCAGGGAGTTCACGTGTTATATAACCTACAGATTGTAACATATTCATTTTTCACTTTCAGTGATAACGACTTTTTATAAACGTAAATTAAAAGAAAAAATTCAGCTTTTGATGCGTGAAGTATATACATTTTTAAAATTCTAAAGTGGTGTGATGCAAATATGTAAAAAAAATTTCAACAAAATAAACAAAAATGTCTGAAAATAAATAGTCTGTAAATAAAAGTAGACTACATGTATGCCAGGATTTTCTTAAAAGTTGCCTATTGTACTATTTTTTAATAAATAATTTAAAATATTTGAATTAAACTTGCTTTATTTAAATTAATTAATTTTCTATTGGAACTGTGGTTCCTCTATCGGTTAATGCTGATTCATAATCGCTACTGAATGGTTCCGAGAAAAAAATTACGTGGCCGATTAAAAAAGTTGATTTCTCATTCAAAACTCACTCGAACATATGGGCGGCTATCTGTAATTCCAGTGACAGATACGCAATTCAGAAAACCTCAAAAACCATTGAAATGCAAGTAAATGGATTTTTGTTTCCTGCGTAGATGAACACAAAAATTCTTTAGAAATCCATTCAAACGCCTTGAATTTTGGAAAATCCCATACAATCTTTAATAATCTCTCAAAGTTCTTTGCAATGGAAAAACCCATTTCAAATTTCTTTAGAAATCCTTAAAAAGTTTTTAAAACCCTACAAAATTCTCTTAAATTTCTGGAAATCAAAATTTAAATCTCTTGAAAATCTTTGGAGTACCTTAAAATCTCTTGGAATTTTTTCTTCGGAAATCGTAGAAATCCAATTAAATCCGCACAAATTACACAGGCCCACAAAAAAAGTTTTCTCCACGAGATGAGTGACTAGACTACCCTCAAACTTATCCATCAAAGTTCTCTAAAAAAGGTTACAATTTTTAGAAATGTTTGAAATCCCTTAAATCTTTGGAATTGTTAGGAATCCCTTTAAATTTCATCGAATTCTTTTTAAACAGCGACGCTACTTACCTTGCCGCTTGCCCTAACTCTCGTTTGAGCTCTCCCCCCACCACGACCGCGGCAACGTACGTAGCGATCGAAACAATTCGCATCAAATACCACATTACTCCCCTACGTTCTCTTTCGCGGCAAGGTAAACAGCGTTGACTGTATCCATAAATATCTTCAAATCGACTGTTGAATCTCGGCGCGGATATTTATTCTTTTCATTTGGATTGCTTTAATAAAACTTTATCGAAAAGAACTCTTTTATATGGCAGTATTTATATGCGTCTTCATATTCTAAATCGTCTAATTAATTAAGTATAGTCAAAGATTAAGTTTCTCAAAGCTCTGTAGGCTTTGAGATTTATATTCTCATCATGACGCTCGCGCTGCGCGCTCAGTTTCCGACAGACATTTGTAAACAGGCTTTGTTAAATTTTTTTGGGCTTTCAAAAAGCAGTGTTTTTCTTCTCTTGACTGTTTTCATATTGAGCGTTGCTTGGCTTAAAATTTTGATTTTAAATTAATTAAAAAATTTTTTAAAACGCTATAACTCTGAGAATTTTCTTTTCAGAAAAATAAGTCATTAGAATAAATTCTTTTTTCAATAATATCAATATCTGTACCTAGAATTTTCAAATCCAGAAAAAAGTGGTCTTAAAAATTTTTTAAATGCGCTCACTTCTTGAATCTTTATCCAAAATGGCTGGTTAACGAACAGGTCCTTTGTTTTTGGACCTAAAAATAGTGTGCCAAAGATCGATTTAATCCGTTCATTTTTACGAGAGTTATCGTGTTAACGGACGACGGACGGACAGACAGACAGACGCTATCGTAAAAACTTGATTTTCAGATTTAGGGGTTCTCGAAACGTTAGAGATTCGTTTAAAAACTGTGGTGTCAAATTTCGGACAATTCTAATACTTTCTTAATCATAAATGATGAGAATGTAAAAATAAATGATACATGAAAAAAGCATTAAATAAACGTGCAACCTTCCGGCTATGAAGCCAAAGGGCTACCTGTCTGAGCTGCCGGTAAAATAGAAGTGTTTTGACCAACTCTATATGACCTGCGGTGAAAACTTCCAAGTATATTTTATAGAAAATGGCAAGAAAGAGCATATTACTTATTTTTTACTTATTTTACTTACGATAAAAAATTGTGAACCTAAAATACAATTCACTATTGGCAGTCTCCTTGTGTGAAAAGAATTTTGACGTGAATAGATTATAATTATATAAAAATTAAATGTACCTCTGGGACCATAATTAGAGAAGGAATGTGTGCAAATATTTTGTCTCGGGGGGTTGTAGAATTTGTGACGGAAACAGTGGCTTGCATTGAATCAGAGTTTCCTTTAGAATCTTTAACTCTGACAACGAAGTCGTGAAGTCTTCCGGGAATTAAACGCCTCACAAGGATCACGTTAGCTTGACACACTTTGTTGTACAATGTGCATGGTAAATTTTCAACCCGGACTATTGGACTTGCTGTGGCTGTAATTAGTCATATAAAGTGCGTCGAGGTTTAATTTCTAAATTAAGAAAGGAAACTGGTTTAATAAAAACAATTAATTTTGAAATTTAATGGAATTTAAATTAAGTTTGAATTAAATATAGACCAATTCGATTTAAAATCAGGCAGTATTTTTCAAACGAGCGTGGGTAATCGGGATTTCTTATTTTTTCGAAGCGGAAATACTTGTTCTTTAAATTGATATGAAAAAAATTAGTTTAAAAAAATGGCGAAATGGCGGCTATTATTCTAAAATTCTTGAAAGGGATTCTCTGAAAAATACTAATTCTTAACATTTTTATTTTTCCAGACGTAGCTATTAATTTTAACAAAAAATAGAGAAAAAATTTTTAGTTATAACTTTGCATATCTAGAAAAGATATGAAAAAGATACCTCCTGATATTTCATGATATCTTGCATCGGTTACAAGAATAAAAATCATATTAGAAAAAAAGTCCCATCTTCGAAAATAGTTAAGCCCCCATAAAACTGATTGGATGACTTTCTTATATAAGCACTGTCTGTAAAACAAATATGGGAAAAATAAAAATAGTAAAACTCACCAGGAAATATTCTTTTTGTTGTGAATTTTGAAAATAATAAAATATTTTTAGGAAAACCCCATCTTTGTATATTTTCCAATATTTTTAAAAGGGTTCTGCTAATATAAAAAAGCCATTTTATCATTTTGATGTTTGGGAAACCATTTTTGAAACAGAGAAATCTTTCTTTAGGTATAATTTTTTATTTTTACTTTTAAACGATGCAAGCTATCACAAAAGAGCAAAAATATTTTTCGTAGAATTTTTCTAGGTGCGTAAATATTTGTCTTAAAATTATCGTTAACTTTCATTTTTCCGAGAAAAAGAAATAAATTCGATTTTTCAACAATATATATTTTTTAATATGAAGTACTGTTTTACCAAAACCGTAACTCACGAGATATGTAATAAATATAGCCATCTATTTAAAAACGTATCTAAACTTTAAAAAACAGGGGTTTTAATCAAATCCAATTTTAAGGATTGAAAAAATAAGAATTTGTTATTTTAAAAAAATGAAGTAAATTGACAGAACATATACTTTTTTTGAAGCTACTGTTTTCTGAAAAAAATTTTTTTTTCATTTTTTGACATTTCGCATATAACCTTGAAATGATTGTGAAAAATCAAACAACAATTTTGGGGTTAAGCGGTCTGATTGTAAATGGAAAAGGTATATAGAAAATGTCAAGAAACAATTTATTTCAGAATTTCTATAGTGAATTTACATGGAATATCTTTAAAAATGCCATATCAAAATTCTTCATGAAATATCTGTGAAAATTACGAGAAAATTCTATATGGAAATTATACAAATGATATCTGTTAACATCTCTTACGAAAATTGAGTATGCAACTTTGTTTTTTAAATTTTCTATGCAACTTCAATATGAAGTATCTATAACAAGTCTATGTGGAAATTATGTCTGGAATATAGAGTGATGAAATCATGAAAACATAAAATGAAATAATTGTAAAGAAGATTTATTAATTCGCATTAAGGTCGATATTATTCATTTTTATTCGTCAATTATTTTAAAAAGAATTTTTAGTCTTGCTTCATACAATTACAATTAAGCTCACGTAAATTCCATTATAATGTATATTTTCTAAAAAAAGGGTATGTTTGTATATTTTGTAAATTTTACAGTTAATCGCATAATGCATTTCAACCACAGATAGAGGTTAAAACTTAATAAGAGTTTAACAAACCTAAATTCCATTATGATTTATATTTGCAATTGTATATAAGGCATGACTGATTCACATAGTCTTGCTGGCGAATCTCATGAGTCAGTCCGGGATGAAACATAAAAAATGTAATTTTTATTTTACTTAAAAAGTATATTAAAAAAAAATTATTGGCCAAACAAAAACAAATATTACCGACCCTAATGCCAACTAAGAATCTTCTTTACAATTATGATACTTCAGTCAATTAAAAACGATATCTTTCGAAAAAACAAGAAATATGTCATTTAATTATAAGAAATATCTGTACAAATTCTATTTTGAAATTCTCTATGGAGAATAGCATATTAAATTCTGTACGCCAGCTCCACATACGAGTTCTATCTAAAAATTTCACTTGAAATTCCCTACGGAAATTCTAAAGAAATCTAACACAGATATTTTTGTTCCAAAATTTATATGAATATTCCATAAGAAATTTCTGAAGTGAGTATCTGTGAAACTATTGCTAGAAATTCTGTATAAAAATATACTTTTGAATTCTCTATGTAAATTCTACACAAATTCAATATAAAAATTCTCTACGGAGTATATACAAAATTTCAAACGAGATTCTCAAGGGCTTGTGACACACTCAAAAACCTATATTACTGACCTCACTTTTTTAGTTTACTAAATTTTCTTTGTACTTAAGAACTTTTTTTGTATGTAAAATATCGGCCTCAAACTTCGAGAGATGCAAGAGCCGACAGTGAATTACGTTTTCATGTACGTTTTATTACATCTCGCAGATATTTTAAATATAATAAAATTCTTAGGTTTAAAAAATTTCAAGGTTATGTCAAAAAATGATCCCAGTTAATTTATTTGAAAATAATGTTTAGCGAAATTCCTACTCAACTGAAACTCATAAACGTACTTTATGGTCTTCTGATACATTTTCCAAAGTTTCAGTCCGATATTTTATTTACAAATAGAATTGTTTAGTTAAAAAAATGTCGGTAAAATATGTATTTGAGTGTGTCACATGTCCTCAATGAATGTTTCATAAGTATCTGTGAATTATGAATCAATCATAGCAGCATTTTAAAATAAAATTAGGAAATAAAATTGGATGAAATATTCATTATGTTATATATTTATTGGTAAAAAATGTTAATATATTAAAATTAAATAGTACCAGTAATATCGAAAATAAGTGGAAAATCGGCGTCCTGATCGGTGGCACGTAAACGAAAAATTACAGAATTCACTTCTGCATCTGCTGGAACCAGAACAAGCTCCATATCCGTAGAAATGTCGAATTGTGGACGCGCCGTCCTGGAATATCCAATCATAAATCCCAAGTAGAGCCATGCTTTGATCCATGCTTCTATCAAGGGCATTCTGAAAAATTTATTCTATAATTATTGCTTAATTCTTCAATTTCTCTTCATGTCAGAAGCATTTTTAATCATTTAATGTTTTTAATTGTCAAATCTTCCTTGAATTCACAATTTTACAAATTCTTATTGTTAAAACGTGTTCATCAGAGCTTTTGCGGCTTTATATTATTTTAATTTTAATAAAAATGTAACTAAAAAATTAATTTCTTTCCACCATAGTATTTATATACGAGTAAAGGGATAAATATATATTTTTAAATACTGCAGTTTTATCGGTTTATCTATTTAAATTTTTATTTAATTAAGAAAACAAATTCCTCAATATTCTACCACACCGTACAAATTTCGTATGAAATGGCTACAACTAGTTTCTCGACCTCATTTTTTGATTATAAAATCGATGTTCGCAATTTTATCGAGAGGTGAAATCTCTTCCACTCTATTCGCTTATTAATAGCAGTCTCTCTATACTATTAATAAGAGACTATCATTTATGGTTTTTCTTATAATACTGTTCTGTTTTGCACTTTATATTTGATCTTTTTTTATGCAAGTAGCCAAATATGTAGGACTGCATGCCACTTTGGTGTATACCAGTCACGCTTATCAGAATATCTTAGAATATCTTATCTTAGAATTGAATCTTAGAATCTTATCTTAGAATGCCCCCCCTGCTGGGGGGGGGGCAATCATTCGGGACAGTGTTGATGGTGAGCTGCGAGATCTTCAGGCAGATCTCACTAATTAAACAACTGGTCAGCAAGAATATCTGCGACAAACGGTAAGCAGTAAAACATCAGTTTCTCCCGCTGAGGGTGCTTTGGATAGCTTTCGATATTTGCAGCCAATAACTTCAACAGAAATACCGTCTCTACTATAAAAGTGCAAACTTTGAAACCAAAGAGAAAAAAAGTATACGACTTTAGGACAAAGTTTGCTGCAAAGTATCATCATATAAAGAAAGTTGCACTGAGAGATCTTATCGCTAAGGTGAAGGACATTAGGACTTAGAAATCCGAGCAATGGAGATTGAACAGGTTGATTTAGCGTGGATAAACGTCTACAATGAACATCAGTAAGAGGAAGCCGTGTTACAGACCAAAAACGCTCAATATCTGTAAACAGATTGCTATCGGCTATTGAAATAGCTGCCATAAAAATGAGAGTTTTATGAACTTTACTATTAATTTCTTTTTTCCTGACATTAATAAAGATGATGTGAATAACGAAATCCCAGAAAAACTACAGCACCTTGATCGAAATTTTGGTCATGCTTTCTTAGAGTTCAGAAATGTAGAACCAGCACAAAGACATTCTCTGCCCAAAATGAACATCACAAAGGATCTGCGTGCACTGAAGGAACACGTTAAAAGCAAGGTTTTACCAATGCATTTGAACGCAACAAAAACTGAGCTGAAAGTGTAAACTCTTAGGACACCGGGCCGCAGAACTAGGCATAAAATTGCTGTCTTTGTCTGAGAAAGAATTCGAGATCCACCATGGGATATCAAGTTGCATATTGATGGGAGCAAAGTAAGGTGTAAATTGGGTCAATTGACTCAATATAACATAGTAAATAGAACTAGAAAGCTGATACACCATGTTATTAAAATCATCCACCGTCGGTAGATTGAGTCATTGACGCCAGTAATATTGGATGAAATTATAGACTCCTCACGGCGGATGCTTAATGTTTTTTGCTGGACTGCATCGGTAAAAGAAAAGTAGTGCAAGAAGACAAAAAAATTAAATTTTTCAGGCAGATGAAAGAAGTTTCTACCGTGAATTTGCGTTAAACCAAATAAACAGCAAACACCAAAGTCCTTCAATTGGAAGACATGAGTAACTACTGGTCGGGTGTTGGGGAAAAATGAACAGAAGATAATTCGATACTGCGTGGTTTGATCTAGACAAAGCAAGAGCAAGCAATAACCCTGAAATGGAGCTGACTAACATCACAGCTTTAGATGTTTCAACGGTTTTGAAAAGGCCAAGTAACTGGAAAGCTCCAGGTCCAGACACGGTCCATAACTTCTGGTACAATTACTTGACGAGTGTGCATCATGCATTTGCAAGGTGTTTTCAGAAGATCATTGAACACCTAGATCTGATTTCAGTCTTTATTCTCAAAGATACTGCGTATATGGTGCTCAAAAAACCAGACGCTCAAAATTCATCTGCATTTAGACCGATAACCTATCTTCCAACAATGTATAAATTGCCTTGCAGCTGCCATTGCCGACAAGCTATATTCGCACTGTGAAGAGAACGACATACTAGTAGAAAAATAAAAAGAATGTTATAAGAACTCGCAGGGTAGTAAAGATTCACTTACCATAGACGCTGTCACTATAGACGCTCTTGTCATGACACAAGCTCGTAAACATCAAAGAAATTTCCACGTTGTATACATTGAATGCAAGCGAGTGTTTCCTTCCGTAACAAATGGCTTATAGCTTGAAGTCTTAAAAATATACCAAATCTGCCAACGTATAATTGACTTTCTTAGTCGTGCGATGATGCTTTGGGGTACAAGAATCAAGTTTTTTAATCATGGTCCACCAAAGAGAACCCGAATAATATACGCATTATGTCAGGTATCTTTCAAGGAGACTCCTCCAGTGCCTAGTGGTTCTGTTTAGCGATGAACTTATTGAGCAAAACACTATACGCTAGTTCGGACCACAAACTGCAACAAGAGATCCTATGTCACAAAGCAGGTTTCCAATGATATCCACATAGAGTTAGGACTAGATAAATGTAGAAGAGCGCATTTAATCAGAAGAAAATTAGGGATCGCAGAGCTAAAGCACGATTTCGAGAAGCCTTCACTGTAAGACTCAGATTGATTCTGAAAAATTCTCTTAATTTAGCAAACAAGAGCAGGGCGATAAAAATCTGTGCTAACCCTGTCCTCACGTATTCCCTTGGGCCCAAACAATGCTCGAACACCAACCTTGAACAACTGAACAGAACCATCCGCGTAGAAATTACGAAGCACCGAATGCACCCCAGTAATACGGCGATTGAAAGTGTAGTTTAGCACGACATCGAGGGGGTAAGGGTGTTTTAGATGTCAGGAATCTGTATAAGTCACAAGTTATCCAGCAGCGAAACTATTTTAACAGCAAGCGAGATGTTGGGCTTTAGAAAACCATCTGTAAAGCGGATCTTGATTACACTCCCTTAAATTTATCCTCAGAAGAGGCCTTGAATATTGAAGCAAAAACTATAGAGGAATTAGAAACGCAATGGAGACAAAAATCCATCTTTGACGAGCACCCCGAAACGTTAGATCAAAATAAAGTGGATAGTGATGCAACTAATATTTGGGTGACAAAGGGCGTCCTGTTTCCAGAAACGGAAGGATTTTTCATTGGGATTCAGGACAGGTTTGTCAGTACCAGAAGTTATCGCAAGCAAGTGTTATATCAAGACATGGCTGACCGGTACTGATTATGTAAAAATAAATCGACCCATCATCATGATGCAAGAAAAAAGTGGAAAAGTTTAAGTCATTGACATTGCTTGTCCACTCAAATGAAATTTGTAAGCAACCTGTACAACCAAGATCTAGAAGTATAGCGAGCTAAGGCATGACGTAAAGAAAATATGGTGAAATCTGAAACATGCATCAATTTATTCTGCTGTGCTTTTAGGTACAGAGAATGTATACGCAAGATGCACTGAACATCTTGAACATTTAGGAGTAAGTAAGGTACTGGCAGCAGCTCAGAAGGCAGTTTTATTAAACACCTGTCATGTTGCAAGAGACTTGATCAGCAGAAAGCATGCGATTAAGCACCTATGGAGTAACAGATCGTAGCTGTAAGAAAGCATCTAAAGGTCACTGTTGTCACTTCCAACGCTCGTGGCAGCTGTATAAGGATAACAGTGGTAAAAGAGGAACTCCAAACAATCGGCCGTGAAATTTAAGAGATGCCATACATTTCGACGAAAAGGATTATTTCAAATTGAAAACTTGAAATTCAGTAAACGACACCTGAACTCTACACTTTTATTGCAGCCTACTCTAACTGAACGAAAATTCGTATTTCGCGTTGAGAATTCTCTCAGTAAACAGAGTATGCAAGTGTTTGTAGCTAATACATTCCGTTCTCTGCATGAAGTTGGTTTGCAGAGATGCTTTTGTTTTTTATTTCGTTTTTTTAAACTAGGTTGATTTATAATTTAAATTTTAGAAGCACATAAGTGTAAAAGTAAAATAATAATGTTTAATTGATCAAATATATGCAATTATTTGGGATTCATATTAAATCTTTGAAATTGTACAACAGAATAAAATTAGTACTTCGAAATTATTATTTTTGAATTAAATATATTCGACGTTTCACTTACAATGTTTCTTTAATTTTTTTTAGGCTATGACTTAAAATGCTTGGAATAAGGAAAAAGCCTTTAATCTTTTTGTCCTCTGGTGTTATCTTCACTAAAAATAACTAAATTGTTTAAAATCTATTAAAATTAAACATATTTTATTTCAAGCAGGGGTAAACTCATCAACCTTTTTTGTTTATTACATAAAAAACTCATAAATATTTTAAATATTATAAAAATGACTTTACCCTTTGTATGGCCTTACCCTTTTCAAACAATGCAGTACTGTAAATTAAAAAATTTGCAATCTTTTTGATCAGCATTCAAATTGAAACTTTACACTTTCAATTAGTTTAAAGTAGAATCGTTTAAAATAAAACATTTTTGAATTGATAGCATATGTCTAAACATAAAAAATGGTTTGGTTTAATTTTTAAATCTTCGAAAGTTGTATCGTTTGAAAATTATTATATTTTATGGTCGAAAAAATAATTTAAACCAATCATTAATTAAATGAATAATGTTAACATTAAATTTTCATAATTCCCAAAATAAACGTTAAAAAATAAACTATTTTAAATTAAAATCTTTTAATAATTGAATAAATCCCAATTAAAAATTTTCGATATCAAACAACCTGTAAATGAGGAATAATTAAAATTGTATACTTTCAAAGGTTTGCAGGCAATACAACTTCAGGAATTTTTACTCTTAGGTTTCCTAATTTGAATTCTGAATTCTTGGAATATTCTAAATTCTCTGATATCTTGAAATATTCAGAATTCTTTGAATTCCTTTAATTCGTTTAAATTCCTCAATCTAAATTCTATTAATTCTTTGAATTTCCTAAATGCTACAAACTTTCTTTAATATCTTTTAATATTCTGAATTTCGTGAATTTCTTCAATTATTCTTAATTTCGTAAACATTCTGAATTCTTTTAATTCCTTGAATTAACTAAATGCTCTAAAATTCTATGACTTCCCTGCAAACGTTTAATATTTAAAATTCTCTAAATTCACTGATAACCCAAAATATTCTGAATTTCCTGAATTATTTACATATTCGAAATTCCTTGAATTCTCTGAATCTCCTGAATTCCTTCTATTTTTCTGAATTCCTGAAATATTTTTAATTTCGGAATTCCTGAAATTATCTAAATGCTTTAAAAATGAATATTTAAGCTTACATATTCTAAACTCCTGAAATTCTCTAAATCCTCTGAATTCCTTTAAATCTTCTGAATTATTTGAATTCCCTGAATTAATAGATTTATTTAAACTCCTTTAATTCTTCCAGTTTCCTCTGAATTTTTTGCATTATTTTGAAATCCTTGGATTTGAGTGAGTTCTCAGAATTCTAGAAATTCCACGCATTTAAGGAGTACGAAGAATTTAGAGAATTTAGATGGATTTATATATATCTGGGAATTCGGAGGAATTCGGAAGATTTCGAAAAGTTAAAACTTTTAAGAAGCATTTGAAAGAGTTCAATAGCATTCCAAGCAATTGAAAAAAAATTATAAATCATTAACTGAATAGTTTATAGGTAGTTTTCCAATTTTCTCCAACCCTTTCTAAGTTTCTACATTACTCTACAAAAAAATAACAAAAAATTATCTCAAAAATAAAATCATGCGTCGCAAATTATTATTTTTTTTTATTTTTTTGCTCAAACTGCACAATTAAAAATTGAATCATACTAATTTTATTTTATTTTCATATATTATTACTTGGCACTGTAATGTTTCCCGCTTACTGTAGCGCACGTATGCAATTGCTAAATAATTTATAATTTACATTTTAAAATTAACATATAGTTATAGAAGAACAGATGAGGTGTTAAATCCTTCACGTTCTTAACGTTTGGGAATATTATATAGAATATAGATGAAAGTGGCGATACGGGTCTACGACAGCTTCCAGATAAGTGTTGACTAGACTTGTCCACATTTCCGAATGACCAATGTCCGATCAATGGTAAAAGCACATGTTCATTATGCCCACATAATTCATTTTTTCCATTTTTCTTTATTGAATATAATTTTTCACCGAAATGAGTGCAAATATTTGTACTACGAGATTTTTATTTTAAATGTTAAAATATAAATTTCAAATTTTATTATTGATGTAAGTTTTTTGACCAGGGAAATTAATTAATAGTTTAAGATGTTAATTTTGTTTATCTACTTGGTCATAATCAATATTATTAAAATATTTATCAATATTTTAATATTAAAGATTATGACCAAGTAGACAAACAAAATTAACATCTTAAACTATAAATTTCAATGATGTAAGTGGTGACAAAGGCCTGCGACAGCTTTTAGACAAGTGTTGACAATACTTTTCTTTCCCTGGCTTATTAATATTTGATTAATTTTCGAAATAATAATAGTGATAATGCAATGAAATTCAGTGTTCCTGATACTTTTCTTGTTTAACGTATTTTCAGTCGATCAGCCCATCTATTCAAATAAAAAATGAATGCGGTTTCATCGAGTAGAGTCCGAGAAAGTGTAATCGATTATCCTTCTCTATTTACCAAACGTTCTGAAACAACATTCGGCACTCGTTTCTTTTACGAACAAATCGATGCTCGACTTAACATCAAATTATCGTATATTAAGTTTATTTTATAACAATTTCTACAAGTGGTGTGAATCAATCATAAGCCCAGCGAAAGAAAGTTAGATAATCTCTGTTTTTAAGTTCTGAAAAAATTATTTATAGGCATGTTTGTTATTTAAAAACTTACATTTTTTATTTAAAGTATTAGTTGTACTATTTAAATATTAATTTTCATGAAAAGTATTAGGATAACGAAAAGTTTATAAGTTATATATGCTTTCTTTTTTTATTTTGAGGTACAATGTAGAGTAAAGTGAAATTAATTTTTACTCATTAATGTTGCCGTGTGAAAACTGTTTGAAAATTATGAAGTAAACATGACACTAAAATGTGGAGCGATCGTCCATCGAATAACGAGTTATACGATGGCGAATATTTGCGTGTGTCACGTGACTTGTTCTCTGTGGATTTCTGCTGTATATCTAAAGCAGGAAATACACTATTTACATGTAGTCTCTTGATTTGCATAAACAGAAACTACATTTTCCCTGTTTTATCAAAGAATTTTTTGAAAATTATTTTTAAATGATGTTTAAAATTGTTTTTAATCAATTAAGATGTCTCAATTATGATTTTTAAGATTTTAATGCAAATACCATTAAAAAATTGTATAAATAATTACAATTTACGAATAAAATTCTATAAAAACGACCTTTTTGATGAAAAGTTCGTGTATACAAAAAAAAACAATATCTTTTTAACTTAGAATAATGAACTTACCTGATTGGATCATTCGTTAAAGTTTCGACTCGTAGAAGAGAACATATTTCCGTGTAATCAATCTAAAAACTTTTATTGAACACAGATTGTTCTTATCCACTCTTTCACTTTATTAGTTTTATATAAAGTCACTTGTAAATCCGCCTATTTGAAAGAAAAGTTAAAAAAAATTATATTAACATTTACAAAAGATGAAAACAGTTTTAAATAAATTTATAAGACTTTCTATATTGCATTAAAATATTAGTTTCATATTATGATAAGAAAAAAGATCAATCCTAAATCCAATTTTCATTTAAAAATGAAAATTGATTACTACCGATTTATTTAATTATTATAATCTAATAATAATTATGGCGCATATTTTGTAGGGAAATTTTTACCCAAAATAATTAAAATTTAATTTCGATTCACGTTAAATTAATTTACTTTGTGTTCAAACTTGCAGCAACAACGCAACTTGTCTGACTTTCCAAACAAATAAATCTTTATTAAAATTCTATAATCGCAAAGAAATGAAACATTCGTACCTCCATATTAAAATCGATAAAAAAATTTAATTCTGAATCACTTCCGGTCACCCGTGATCGAGGCACAACATTGTCAAGGATCTTAGTTAACGCGGTGGCGAACGTTGGCTCGCCAAGGAAGCATATGAGAGAACGGCTTGTCGCAGGATTCAACGACTCGGTCAGCCCCACCCGTAGCCCTTTTTACCACCCCCAGGGGGTAGGTTTATCACGTGGACGTGGGGTCACCGTGTAAAAAGCAAGCAACACTGCTGTAACCGTAGAAAATATAGAACAACCCCGACCACTGACCGCGGGCGAATTAAGCGCCCCTTTACGTGACAGAAGAAATGAATAACGTGTATGCTGTGGTGTACAAACTATGAAGTATGAAAGTATGAGAGTATGAAAAAGCGTGCGTCGAGTAGCAAATGTAGGCCATCGGGCTTGTTGTCACGCTTCACTGTCCCTCTTCTAACACCTGCACTTTTCTGGAAATGAGTGCTTTTATTCATCACTTGGGTAGCTATAGGAAATTCCTTTCGCCACTTCCCCTCTCGGCCTCGTCAACCTCATTCTTTACCATTCCTCTCCTGACTTTACCATATTACACACTATCCACTTTCACCCTTCCAGCATTATCCCTCAGCTCTCTCTCTCTCTCTCTCTCTCTCTCCACGCTCAGTCTTTATGCTC
>NC_046666.1:68675605-68679947 GCF_010883055.1 Belonocnema kinseyi | reverse complement strand
CCCCCCCCCGCCTTCTCATCCCTTCAGCCCTTCTGCCCAAAATAAATTCTTATATTTACCTTTCTCTTTCTGCGATGTCTCACCTCTTATCCATCTTCTCATTACACTCTAATCTTCTCCACCACTCGCGTCTCTTCTTGAGATATTTACTATCCTTTCACCTCCTCCTCTTCAGCATCACCCTTCACCTTCCATCCTTCGCCATCCCACCCCTTTATTTATATAATGTTTTACCACTAGATATAAGGGAGAAGGTGAAGATGTAAGAAAAGCGCTTTTTGGAGAAGGAGAGAAAGTGCTGTGATAAGGTCTAGGGGAAATGTAGCTGAATCTTGAGAGAGGGGGCAGTTGGAAGCTGCTAGATGCGAGACTGGAGAAGGAATTTTTTATTGGCAATGGTTTGTTTGATTTTCACTTGTCAAAATTAAAATGATTTTAAAAATGATTTCCTTCAAGTTGCTTGATTATTAAACTTGAAAGCATTTTGCTTGAAATGGTAGGTATAAATATGAAGGCTAATATTCCAGAAGTGTCTAACACACATTTTCACGATATCAGGTTCCAAGAAAATATTGAGAGAACATTTTTTTCGTTCGATGCGTACCTTTTTTTAATTTAAACTAAGATAAAACATCCAATTCCATGCTTTAACAAATTTCTAATGATACTATAAAAAATCCTTTCATAAGGATATGTATTACATATTTTTTGATTAGTTGAGCCAATAATCTCAATCTTGAAAAGGTTTGGGCTAGATCCTTATGACATGCCATCCTTTATTTGAAGCTTTTAATTTAAAACATTTCGTCTTCAATGGGTTTATTTCTGTGCTTTATTAACTTCACCAGATATATGAAACTAATGATTTAACTTAATATTTTTATGTGGCGTCAATAATAAATTGTATTTTTATTATCTGCACGGTATGTTTACAGTTTTTCTTTCCAACAGTCCCTGCATCGCCCCCCCATGCCATATTTCTCTGTAACCATAACATGCAACGATAATCTTTATGCTTGGCCCAATTCCGTCAATTGTCACGAGAACACTTTCCTTTAGCTTTCAATATTTTCTTCTTGATAATTCATTTATTAAGTTATTCGAAGAAAATTGTTTAGGGTAGAGTAGCTGGGTAATTATCCTTCAGGAACCTATTATGCGAATATATTTCCATAATAATTACAATAAACATTTTACTATTTACAATTGAATTTTGGTTTTGAATTATGCGAATAAAATTCTCTCTCCGTGAGAATAAAATTTCAAATTTTCGCTTGAGAAAACATTTAAAGAGTAGTTGGTCGTCGCAAAAACAATACACAAAAAACTCTTCGAAATTACTTTACACGCAAATCACGCAACCCCTGATCAAGGGCCTGCCCTTGTCGATTATCGTTCCGCGTACGCACCAAGCAATCCCTCAAATTACAAGCCTGAGTCATAAACCACAACTGTGTGTACATGTTATTATGTCGATAATCAGAAACTTAAACGCAAAAGTGAAACTAATTCTACCACTCAAATATAACCCTTAACCCTCAAGTATCCACGTTAATTGCTTTAGTTAATTTGTTTTTATGCCATTTGGTATTCTGTCAGCGCTCAATGTATGTATGTAGATTAGAATATATGTAGATTTAAACTTTTGTCAGTGATAATGATGAAAACTTTTTTTTTATGGTTTTGAAAAAGATAGTGAATGAACACCGAATCGTTGTTAAATGCTGTCAATTAAAAATTGGTTGATGATTATTTAGTATTAGTGCCTTGATTACAGTGTAAAATGAACACAGAAACATTGGTAAGTTGTCAATAATTTTGGACTTACATGAAGATTCAGCCTTCTCTTAGCTCTCATTAGAACCTTCTACATTTCTTATGGGTGCTGTAATGTTAAACATATTGTTTAATTTTAATTAAACAAGCCCTCAAAATAAAAAAAAGTTGTCTGCACGAGATAAGTGCCTAGGCTACCCTTATGGGTGTTGAGCCGCTGAATCCGAATCTGGCTTCAGAATTTCTCGTACACGCCTAATTTTTCCATAGATGCAGAAAATAGGGGAAAAAACTTAGAGATATTTTTGAAATTCTTTTCATAATACCAGTATACGGAAGAATAAGCTTACGGATGTCATATTTTTATGTGTTGAGACTCGTAAAGACCAAATTCATATGCTAAAGTTCCCAATTGTGCTTTTCGTTTTCCCTGACTAGATAAATCTAGGGAAATTGAAGGTCTTGCTCAAGTTATACAGACTTATATGGCAAATTTTAACAAAAATGCTGTATCCTTTGTAGTTTTGCGCTCTGAATCTAATTTTGAGCATTACATTTTTCAGGTTTGTTCGATTTTCTCCCCAGATACAAAAAGTAGAGAAAATCCTAGGGATTTTCTGGTCACACGGGCCCACAAAAAAAGTTGTCTGCACGAGATAAGTGACTAGGCTTTCTTCGTTGGTGGATATGGTGGATGAACATACCGAAACGTTGTTAAATTTTTTGTAAATATTTGTGTGTGTTAATGTAGATTTAATCTTGTCTAAGCATTCATAACAACATTCTTGATTTCTAAAGGACTTTGTTAAGTTTAATAGTACATCGTGTATCGAGGGCCTTCCTTACGCCCTTGATACAGACCATACTTTTTGTCCTACCTTCCTTGAAAACAAGAATGTGAAACAGATAAAGGAAGTTTGGTGCGCACGACCAGACAGGGTATGGTTCGAGAAATTCCTATGCACCTCTCTTAGTTCTCCCTTTCACCAAATTTCTCTTTCCCCTTTCTCAGTATCCTTTACCCTTTAGCATTTCCCTTTCCCTTTTCACTTTTCAGCCGTTCCCTTTTCTCGTTTTCCCCTTCCCCTTTCCTCATTCCCCTTTACCTTTTCATCTATTCCCATTTTCCCTGTACCATTCCCCTACCCCTTTACCCTTTTCACATTTCCCCTTTGATTTTTCCTTACCCCTCTCTCAATCTCATTTACCGCTTTCCTTTCCTCTTTTTAGTTTCCCTTTTTAACCCTTTCCCCTTACCCTTTTTTTCATTTCTCCTTTACAGTTTCACCCTTCCCTTTTCACCATTTCCCCTTTCCTCGATTCTTCGTTTCCTCTTTCGCTTTACCCTTTTTCTTTTTCCGATCCTCTTATTTCCTTTTTTTAGTTTCCCCTTTCCCTTTTCGCCCTTGCCGGTTTTCTCATTTTTTCCTTCGAATTTTGGCTTCCCCATTCCCTTTTACTGTTTTGCTTTCCTCTTCCTCTTCCCCTTTTAACCTTTTCTTTTTCATCTTTTCCCCGTCCCCTTCAACCTTTTTCTCTTTTTGCCAATTCCCCGTTTCCCTCTTTCTTTTTCCCTTTCCATTTTTACCCTTTCTTATTGTCCCTTTTCTTTTTCCCCATTCCCCCTTACCGTTTCCCCTTTTCACCCTTACGCCGTTCCTTTCACCCTTGTACTTTTTCCCCTTTTTTATTTTCCCATTCCCCCTCACCTTTTTCTATTCCCCTTTCCCCCTTTACCATTTACTATTTTGTCCTTTTTCCCTTTTCCCTTTCGTAAATATTTTATGATGAAAGGGTTCAAAGAAAAAGCACTTCAATTTACATCATATGATAATACCGCGTAAAATTTTTATGTAGCGGGTGTAAAGTATCATGTTGATTCGGCGGCGAAGTGCGCATATGAAAACGCCGCTGACCTGTAAGTGGCCACATTACCCCGGCTTCACGTCCATTCAATGGCGCACTTTCAAGGGGAGTCGGTCAAAAAATCTGTTTTTTTTTTTAATTTAGTATTAGTGCCTTGGTTATAGTGTTGGATAAACACAGAAAAATGAGTAAACTGTGAAACTATCTTTATAAATTATAAACATAAATAAGTCCCGCTGTCTAAGGGCTTTGAGTGTTCAGAAGGCAAAAGGACATCTTTTTAAGAAAAGAAAATTCTATTCTGTTTCTTTTTATGTTAAGACCACAACTCGTACGATTTGTAGAATTTTTAATAAATCTATGAGACATCTTAGAATTAAGAATGCATGTTTTAATAACATTTGATGGATTTCACTTTTATACATAAGAAACACATATTTTCACGCTTTTTCATGTTTCCAAAGTCTTTATGTTAAATAAGAGATACCAGCCTTAAGAGTTGTACCTAAAGATAAAAAACAAGATTGAGAAAGTGTTGTTAAAATGGAAGTAAGAGTGATCTCTTCCATATTGCAATATGGATGAAGAGATCACTCTACCTTCGATTTTAACCAAACTTTTTCAATCCAAAAATTTTTTAATTTCTATAAATATAGACAACAGTTGATTCTTACTCCACAATCTTTAAATAATTAAGAAC
>NC_046666.1:68624892-68675505 GCF_010883055.1 Belonocnema kinseyi | reverse complement strand
GCCTTCTTAATGTGCAATCTATTAAACAATTAACTTTTTTCTTCCCAGACTAGACTGGTGTCGAAACGTAACCAGAAGTTTGTTATTCCGGAGATTAATTTAATAAAACTTTTTAATTTTTATGAAAAGAGTCGAAGTATGCTTTAATTTAGAATTCCTTGAAAACCCTTTAAGTCCCCCAGAACCCTTATAAAAATGTGGAATTTCTTGCAATCTTAAAAATCCCATACTAAAATCCACTTTAGTCACTATAATTGTTACAGTATTCTCTCAAATGCGTGGATATACTTGGGAACTTTTTTAAATTTGTCAACATCCTTGAAAATTTCGTGAAATTATCGAAATTCTCTAAATCCCTTGAAATTCCCTCAATCTTTAGAAATCCCTTAAAATTTGAAATTTTCTGAAATCCCCTAAAACATTTTGAACTCTTATGAAATCTCTTTGAATTCCTTCAAATCCTCAAAATGCCCTTAAAATCTCCCGTTTTTCTTCAAAATTCGTGAAAATACTTCAGAATCACATAAGGTCCTTCAAAACTCTTTGGAATCCTGTGACATATTTTGAACAATACGTTAAAATCTCTGAGAACCGATTAAAATATCTTAAAATCCAATAACATCAATGGAAATCGTTCTTAGTACTTTAAACTCCTTCACAGTAAACCCCAGGAATAAATTTTATGTTTCAAAAAGATCAAAACGTTGCATCACGTTTATCTAATGAAAGATAAAATTTTTCTGAAAAAAGATCAAATTTATCTGAAAAAAAGATCAAGTTTATTTGAAGTGAATATTTTTTTGACATAGGTTATATGTCAGACGGCTGCGTCTATAGTCACAGAAAAAGTTTCTTTTATAAATTTAAAAATCCTCGCGATATTCAATTTTAAATATTCTCACTTTATTTCACTAATTTTGAACCCAAAAATCACTGACCTACACTTACTGAATACACAATCTTCACTTTGGTTAGTTTATACCAAATAGTGTTTGTTTACCATTTTTGAAGTGTATATCAGGGTCGATAGAAAACTAAAGATTTGTTCAACAATAGTGAGGAACTGAAGGTGCCTTAGTAAGAACACTCAGCCAACTTCAGTCCTGTACTTTTGTTGAACAAATCTTTAGACGCAGCCGTCTGACATATAACATGTCAAAGAAATATTTACGTCAGATAAACTTGTTCTTTCTTCAGATAAATTTATTCTTTCGTTAGACAAACGTGATGCAACGTTTTTATCTTTTTGAAATATAAAATTTATTCCTGACGTTTACTGTGTTGAAGTCCCTTAAAATCTTATAAAATTGTAGTATCCGAATTATCAATGTTTATTTAAAACTCGAGTTTAATTCAGAGACTGTAACATGCGGTAGATTTTTCAGAATATATGCATAAGAATTCATAACATCGTGTCGACCACCAAGCGATAGATGAAGTATAAACATCCTGGCTTTTCGTGAATCATGATCGTGCTTGAAGTCAGTGTTGCGACAAACCTAAGACGATTAAGACGTAGTCACTCTTTTATTCCAGCTCTCATGTTATTTTCTGTATAATTGTTCAAGTTATTTGAATAAACGTAAATCTTTACACTATCCTAGAAATCCTCATTATTAAATCCCATAAACTTCTTCGAAAAATTGAGAAGCTCTCTGAAATCACACTAGTTAATTTTATTGGACTCTTGAAACCTTTTTAAATCATTTGAAATTCTACCTTAAAACTTTTTTGCATTTCTTTGAGATCTCATAAAATCCCTAAAAAGTTAAGGAATTAAAAAAATACTTTTTAGTATTTTGAAATATCTTGAAACCCTTTTAAATCCTTTGAAATACTTTCCCTCTGGTAGAAATATTTCGCATCATTTGAAATGCCTTGAAATCTCGCTTATGGTTAAAATGATTTAAATATTTTGTATAAGTTGAGTAAAAGCTATGAAATGTTATGTAAGATGGATGGGGTAGAGGAGGCCATTAAAGGCTTACCAAAAAATTATCCTGACATAATTAGTTTAGTTAGTTTATTTACGGTTGATCGGGCGTTTCCTAACATAAAAGCAGTGTTCTGTTAGCGCTCAGGACTGCCAACTTTTTAAAAATGAAAATTTTAGAAGACTATTTAACTAAAATGAATACGACCCACCAAGCCAAGGATCGAAAACGCCACGGGATGAAGTAGACGGCTGACCAGTGGAGTATAGTTTCCCTACATTAGCATGAGGCTGCACGCGAGGCTAACGTTCAGGAAGGCGATAAGGTAGAAGTGGACGAGGCCCCTCTGGCCCCTCTTCTTGGCCTCCATGACTTTCATGAACACTCAGCCCACTTCAGCTACGCGTATTGCGTTACCGGTTACAGGTCATTCAAGTACCAGCTTCTAAGGGTCTCTCTTTCCAACACTGTGTACATTGATCCTATCATCCCTTAAAGTTTAAATACTCACATGAGAAAATTCATTTTTTCTTTTTCCGATATAGTAAATTTGGTCGCTATCACGAAAAAGCCTCCTCTTAAAATAGTATTTAGAAATGAAACTCATATTCATAAAATATTTATTATTCATGAAGGTACATTTAAATTAGATGATTATCAGATAAATGTTTTTTAACTGAGAGAAAATTATATTTATTTGCTTCGTAGAAAATTTGCTGGCGGATAAAACATGCTGGCTATTCAAACTTCAAAAGAAAAATCCAGGTTGTTTCCTGGTTTTTCTGGTAAAAAATTATATTTTTCCTAGAAAATGCTTCAAGTATTTATAATAATTATTACTCAATACTACTAAAGTCGCCTTATTATATAAAATTTGAAGAGAATCAAACATTTCAGAACTTAAAGGTGAAATATAGAATGGAAAATATTGTAGAACTTATTTTAGACTTGTCAGCCTAAAATTCTTTTAAAACAAGGAAAATAGAGTGATTTATTGAAGAACATAGTGGTATAATAGGAGAATCAATAATTTAAAATAACAATATACCTAGGTGCCATATTCCTAAGGGATGAACTTTCAATAAAAAAGTTAACTATAACCCAAGATAAATAAATTTTTAAAAAAATTAAACTTTACAGATGCATTTCAAAGAAAATAGTCGAACTTTCAAGCAATAGAGAGGAATTTTCAACGAAAAACTGGAATTTTCAATCTACAGGAATAAATCTTCAACCACATTATCGAATTTTTAAACAACAACGATTTAGTTCCAATAAGAAACAGTTGAAATTTCAACCAAGAAAGATGGGTTTTCAACAAGAAAAGATATATTTACCAAAAGATACTTTCAGTTAAAAAGGGTGCAATTTCTATCCAATAGCATTAGTTTTCATCAAAGATTTTTTTTTTACTAAAAAATATGATTTTTTAACAAAATATTCGAATCTCCAACAAAATAATTAAATTCTCCACCAATATAGTAGAATTTTAAATCACAAGAGATAAATTTTGAACCCAAAGTTTAATTGCAGACTTTTAAAATAAAAAAATAAATTTTAACCAAAGAAGATGAATTTTCAATAAAATTGTTGAATTTTCAATAGAAGTATGAAATTTGGTAACAAATAGTAGAATTTTCATCCAAAAGAGATGGATTCTGAACGTAAAATATAAGTGTTAACTTTTAAAAAAAGAATTGACTTTTAAAAGAAAACATAAATATTTTAAACAAAAGTATCAACACAAAAAAGTTACATTTTCTTATCGGATTCTGTTATTTCAGTTCGAATTTAAACACGTAAACGAGAAAAGGAGGCGTTTTTCATAGAAACAGCGGAAACAGAAAAAAAAAATTTGTAAAAGGGAAAAGTGGGTAATAAAGGAATGGGTGCAAAGTCTGTGATTTAATAAATTGCAGTCTCGCAGTGAACATAATTTTCCCGCTTTTGTGAACCAGGACCTAAAATATATAGATTTTTTATTTTCGATAGGAAATCATATTTTAACCTGAGAAATATTTAGTAACATTATAGTTTTATGTTTTTATTTTTTCCAGTCAGTGACCACCCTTTATAATAAGAAAGAATTTTTATGTAGATACTTATCATTCATTCAAATTAGATTCCTCCTTGAGACTTTCTGAGCGAAAGAAATAAAAAGCCGACTTGAATTGTATGTATGATAATTTAAGGATGGCGTGTTTCGTAAACATTAATGTTAAATATAGTTTGTATTTTATGGATAAAAAATAAGATAGGGTGTAACTTACCTATATCGAGATTGTTTATCAGGATATTTTCAAACATTTTTTTTCGAAAATATTTGAAAACATTTTATTTGGGAGACAAAATCAAATAACAATTTGGAAACATTTTTTGAAAAAAGTATAATTTAATAATGTCTTGCAGCATCAAATTATATCATAAGATACTTGAAAAGATATTTTCTTTGAGTAAACTTTATTCGATAAAAAAAGTTTGAAGTACTATACTAGAATTTAGGTGCTATTCAATCTTTTTTACTTGTCAAAAAGTACTAATGAACACGCAATCATATGAAATCGTATTTGTAACAAATATCTTTGCCAGTCAGCTTTGTTTTTTTATTCTAAGGAAAAAACTTAGTGTTTAATAAAGGAACAATTGTCAAAAATTATTTTTTTTTTGAAAAAAATATTTTATTGGTACTAACTTTATTTAAATTTCGAAAACAAGATTTTGATCGCTAAAATAAATTTTTAAAAATGTTGATAATGGTATTCCAAAAAAGTACAATTTCATTGATATATTTTACAGGAAATATGGAATTAAAGAAATAATTATAAATGGAGAAAGGTATTTCATAAATACTACTTTAAAAAAAGATTTATTCGCTTAATGCTCAGTAAATTTACCTGGATATGATTATATGATAAATTTCAATAAATATGATAGTTCTCGCAATCATTCACACGCTTCTGCATCCATTGTACCTTGGCTGAGGTCATCGGGGGTCGTTTTATCCTTAGATTATACATACATTATGCAGACAAATGGGCAGGCGAATCCAAGCAAAATTAAAAGACCACATTTTGAACGGAATTCACCAAAAAGGAATTATATTATTATTATAATTTTATTTCTTTCTAAGGCTCAGTTTAGAGCAAAAAAAGTACAAAATTTGAATTACTTTAACTGTTTTCCATCATCATGGTCCAAAAAATGTATTTTGGAATTCTATATCAGAAAGCACTTATTTAGATTCAGAATTTGGCTCTTATTTGCGATAAATAAATGGTGCTAAGTAAATAAAATTAAAAAATTATGAAAAAGGAAACGAGTATGCACAACATTCAGATTGTAAAAATTGTTTATGTGAATAATAAAGAAATTTTATTTCAAAGTTTTTTACGCCCAGCACATAAATAATAAAAATGTTCAGAAACAAACAAGAAATCGAACTTTATTTCAATTTCTTTTCAAATCTCCCAGACTTTCAATAAATACGTAATGCCTGGAAGAGTTGAATAGAAATTTTTAAAAATCGTTTAGTCTTCTTAGATGACATTGATGCCCATGAAAATAAAAAAATAAAAAATTTAGATCAAAATAATGATAAAATGTTAAGTTTGCCAAAAATAATTATCAAGGATAGGTTATCATTATGAATAAACAAATTTACGATTTATATTTACGATTTATTTTATTCGACTATAAAACAATTACAAAAACGATATATAAAAATCTTATTCACAAATTCGATGCTATTTCTGGCTGGCTTTTGTTTTTTTCTACAATAATAATTTATTATATAATTTATGTAGAAAGTTAGTATGGATACGGTTTAAAATATTTACATGTAACGCTTATCGATATGAATGGATACTTTTTGGCTTAAAATTGAGACCTATTTACTATTCGTTTACAGTTTTCTTACATAAATAAAACTGTATCGGTCTTCGTACATTAATTATCCTTGTAAACCTTTTAATATTGTATTATTAAGTTTTTTTTAACTTCAACATATTTTTTATTTAGGCTGCTCATATTTAAAATTCGAACTTTCAATTTTAAAAACTTTTGAAATTTGAAGTTGACTAACTTCGAAAGTTTTCAAATTCTATTTTGAAAGAAATCATTACTATTAGTTATTTTACCGTGCCTCTATTTTTTTCTGCGTATAATATTGTATTTTGCACTGATAACATTTTTTAATAATAAACAATTGCAGGTCGTTAAGCCAAATCACGTGTATGTTGAACGTTTGGAAAACATCGTAACATAAATCTGATCATAAATTATTCACTACGAGAATCAGATTTTTATTCCAATAAAAAGAGGCATTCAGTTTAGATTAAAAATAAAATAAATATTTTTACTGGCTTAAAAATCTGTTCGTTAAATATTTTTAGGATTTTCTGAGTTTTGTGTTAAATAAATATTAAATAGTCAATAAAAGATGCTATTTACAAAGCGTTTTTTTTTCAATGGCTTAAAGTTCCGTTGTTTCAACCTTCTTGCCTAAAGGATTGTTTGGTACCATATTTTGTGTTCGAGATACAGGCGATTCGTTTCCTTCTTCTGTACTACTTTCCATACTACTGATAAATAAAAAATAAACAAAATTAGTATAAAATTAAATATTGTATTAAATAAATCAAAATCAATTGTAAATATTAAAATAACTGAAATTTTTCAAAATTCTAATATTTCCTAGAAATTGAAAACAAAATATCAAACCTAGAACTTGAAGAAACTCTTGGTTGAATATAATAAGGTTTGTCTTCAGTGGGTCTTTCGTTGGTATTACTTTCGTTGATAATTTCTTCGTTGTTTAGTGCATTTTCGTCTAAAGAATCCCTCTCGGAATTATGACTGGAAACAAAAGTTTTAGAAATAATTTTAGTACAATCTTAATTTAGGTTAACAAGAAATTCTGAAGTTAAAATATTTAGAGATTAAAAAATGAAAATGCATTTTTACCTGAACGATTCATCACTTTTGAACCATTCATTTTCATATGCGTGCATCCAGATTGGATTTGAACCTTCCACGCTGTGTTTATTTGTATTGGGCACTCTTCCTGGTCCTCTTGTAAATTCAGAATCAGTTACTCCTATTGAAAGTAATTAAAATTTAATAAGAACATTGTTTAAAATAATAAATAAAATAATTTTTAGAACTAATTATTCATTTGAATTACCAAAAGGAGTAGCATTAGCAGCTTTAAGTTTTCGTTGGAATGAAGCTCTCTGGGAAAGGCAAAGAGCGATACAAAGTATCAATAGTGCCCCTAAGAAAAGTGTCAAAGCCAATAGCCAAAAAGTGGTTCCCGATTGTTCATATTGAATAATAGCTTGGGCTTGAGCAGGTTGAGTATCAAGAACATTAAAATCCTTAAACAGATTATCCAATTTTTCGATATTTCGATCGATTATCTCCAAAACCTCAGAGACTTCCAAAATTGAATTGTCCTGACGATCTACCAAATGAAGGTACAAATCAGTCCTGGTTCTATCCACTGAACCATCCTGGTTTTCGTGAATTTTATATTCGTCCACATTCACAATGGCACCAGTTACATTTCCCAGAATTCTAAAAAAATATTATATGTGTTTTATTGCTATTATTTAAAAATAAAATTATCAGTATTTCTATTTTTGGCATTCAATTTACAAATTCAAAACATTAAAACTCACTCTCTAAAAGTTTCAATTCGGTTTCTGACTTCTGGTGGATGTTGTCTAAGAACAAACCTAACTCTCTGATCTTCTCGAAGTAAATAAATGAATACCCTTGCCATGTCTTTTAATCCATAAGAATCATTTGCCATAACCTGTCGAATAATATTTTTAAATTAAATAATAATTAAAAGTCTTAATCTTAAAATCAAATAATTATAAAAATTTAGTTAAAAACGTACCATAAAATCAAAATAACCCTTCATCCCTCGTTGTGGATCGAAATTTAGACTCACTGAACCAGTGACTCTATCAACCAAAAATGGTTGAAGCCTGACATCATCTAAACCCTCCGTAAGAGTCATTTGGATTTTTCCAATCTGATAATAATTAACAAGAGCATTTCCTCCTACATCCGCATCTACTGCCTGTAAAGTTCAAAGTTTTAAAATTGAAAATAAGAAAAGAAGAAATTAATTTTTATTCACTTGCGTTTAACGAATCATATCATTAATTAACTTGGAGTGCACTAAATTATATAATAAGATTCTAAAATTTACACTTACTTTAACTGACATAAACTGAGTCCCAAAATCAGCTTCGGTTGTGACTCCCCCGGTGAAAACTTTACTAATGAATTTTGGTGGGTTGTCATTAACGTCAGTAACAGAGACAATAACTTTCAAAAGAGTGTCATCACTTTCGTTGAAAAAATTCTGATTTTCAGGAATCGTGCTGCAATCTTCTTTGGCTTTTATCAAAAGTACGTGCACGTCTTGTTTTTCTCTATCTAGGGACTTCAAAATCTGAAAAATTTTACATTGGAATTTTAAGTGTAATACAAATTTGCAAATACCTAAGCTTTATAATGTTAATGCAATATTTAATTATTACTTTTCATATGAGGCTTGATACTGTCACGTAATATTTTTAACAAAGTTAATTAATTACAATAAAATATTGTAACAACGTTATAATGATTTTCATATCAATGTAATTATATCAAAATCTTGATTTTTTTATACTTCTATAAAAGAATATCCATAAAAACAAAGTCTATTTTTCCCATTAAAAAATGGCTACCCGCAAAATCATTCAAGACTTTCTAAGTTTATCGGTTTAAGGTAAGATATTTGAAAATATTTCAAGGGATTTAAGAGAGGATTTCTAAGATTTCCAAATGTTTCAAAGGATTTTCAAAGAATTTCAACGGATTTCACAGGATTTTTTCAGATTTCCGAGAATTTCAGTCATTTTAAACGATTTTAAAGGCTTTATATAAGGTATAATGAATTTTCCAGGGAGCAAAGGATATCATAGACCCTCATACATTTCAAGGCATTTTAAGGAGCATAATCAGATTTTATTTAATTTCGCATGATTTCCCCAGGTGCGAAATTCGGTTAGATGCCAGAGCTTGACCATCGGCCCAAAGTCGGCCCTGCTATGGTGACCGATATGCGTAAAGCAGATTTGGGCCGACTAAGATGTTTTCAAACTGCCATGGTCGGACCGACGTTGGCGACAGATGTCGGCGGCGACCGAAAAGCCGACCGTCAGCCCAATTCTGGCCCAACTATGGTACGACAATCGGATAAATTCTGGCAGATTATTCGTTACGACCACAATAATGCGGTCTGCCCGACTCTGGATACAGCAGTCGGATTGACTTAAGTCACCTTGATGCACCCGATGGTCGGCCAAACATTGGCCCGAGTATAAGCAGACCGTCGGATAAATTCTGGTTGATTGTTGCAAAAAGACCGTGAAACTGCAGTCAACCCTACTGTGCTTAAGAGTTGGCCCGTCCGCCGACGTCACATATGCCTGTAACATTGGGTGCAAATAACCTACTTCATTTCGATAGATTTGCTTTCGACCGCAGTGGATGTGCTCGTATTTTTGGGAGGTCGGATTAGTGTTACTCGTAGAAATATATAAATATTCAAAATAAACCATTAAAAATTCCTAACAAAAAATAGAGACGTTTAAGGGTAAATATTTATTATTTAGATATCTTTTAAATTATCAACTTTAGATTCAAATCAACAAAAATGAAAAACCTTTTTTACTTTGTGACACAATATCATTATTAAAAAAGTCTAAATGAAACATTCAAAATTATTAATTGAATAATGCTGTATATTCAAAATTTATCTATTTTAATTTATAATAAAGTTAATTTTAAATCCTGAAAAAATTAAAAATTCTAAAAAAGCATCGAACGCTAAATATTTTCAAAGTATAGCTTTCCAAATTAATGTATGAAGAAAATACAACACATAGTTTTTGTAAACAAACTTCAAGTGCTTCGATAGCCGGGTGGTTAGAGTACGCGGTAAAATATACTAGTTTAGGTAGGGTTCGAATCCTGGACGAGTAAGATTTTTTAAAACGTTAAAGCGAACGATTATAAGTGTTCGTAACCGTGTGTGTGAATTATGTACTTAGTAATGGTAAAAAGTGAAGATTATATAATAATAATTTTAAAAATAACTTTTTAAAATTAATTTTGGTTGAAGGTTGGGCCGACGTTATCTTAATAGATGGCCCATATATGGGACCAAATGTTGGCCCGACGTGGAGAAGCCAAAGGCGGTTCACCGTTATCATTTAGCTGGTTGGCCCGACCAGTGGCGCATAAAGTTCAACCGACCGTAGGCCGACGGTCAATTCGCACCTGGGTCAAGGTACTTCATAATATTTTAATGAAATTTCAAAGAATTCATTCACCAAAATTGAAGAATTTCAAAGAATTTCGAAGATTTGAAGAGGATTTCAAATATATCAAGGTATTTCCAAACATTACATTTTTTAATTGGGATATTTTAAAAGATTTCAAGGAATTTTAATATATTAAAAAAATTTTTTAAGGATTTGAAGCATTTTAGGGTATTTTGAAGATTCCAGAAATTTTTCAAGAGATTTGAATAATTTCAAAATATTTTAACTAACTTAGGGTATTTTAAATAATTTCACCGAATTTTTAAGATATACCAAAATTTCAAGGATAATAATTTCTAAGGATTTAAAGAAATCTTATGTAATTAAAAAAATGTTTCTAGAATTTCGAAAGATTTGGAAGTAATTTATTGGACTCAAGAGTTCTTTGGGTATTTTAAAGAATTCTGAGGGGTTTTCAAAGGATTTAATTAGATTTTCAAGGATTTTTGTAACTTCAAGGGATTTCGAAGGCACTTAATAAGGTAGTTCAATTAATTTTATTTTCATAGGCCTTTAAATATTTCTGAGCATTTCCACGAATTTCAAAGAAAATCATCATATTTCATGTAATTTCATGAGATTTTAAAGGATTTTATAATATTTCAATTAAAAAGTTCAAAGAATTTATTCACAAGAATAAATATTTTGAGATATTTCCAATATTTTAAGGTATTTTCAAAAATTTTAATAAATTTGAATGATTTCAGGATATTTTTTCAAAGTTTTATAAGGCAATTCCAATATATTTTAAAGGAATAAAAATTTTTTTTAGGATATTTTTAGAGTTTTAAAAAACTTTAAGGAATTTCAAATAATTGTAAATATGTTAGGATATGTTAAAGGATTCCAAGGAACTTTTAAGTTTTTTACAAAATTTGAACAAATTTTAAAAAATATCATTAGATTTTATATAGCTTTACAGGATTTTAAGAGATTTTAGCATATATTAATTAAATTGTAAGGAATTGATTCAAAATAATGGGTGGTTTTTACTGATTCAATGAGATCTAGCAGTATCTCAAGGTATTCCAAAAGATTTGAAAGATTTGAAAAAATTTTAGGATATTTAAAAACGATATCAATAAAAATAATGAGTTTTTCATCATTTTTTAAATTACTTCTGCCCACAAAATCATGCAACATTTTGTAACTTTAATGGGCTTTGTACCTTTTACTAAACACACCCTTGGATTTAGTGATCTTTCATAGATTTGACGACAGCCGAAATACGAAGAAAAATATTATAAACCTTTAGTAAAGGGTTTCAATCTTCTTAATTGTTATTCTATATATAAATTCATGTGATTTGCTAAAAGATTTGAGAAACTTGTATAATCACGTTTCATAATACATTTATTTTATTTTATTATTAACGCAATAGTCTTTAAAATAGTTAGGTATTTCAGGTCACGTTTAGCATAACGAATATTAAATAATTGGAAATATGTGCTAGTAAAGAAAAGACGTTGTGAGAAATTAAATTTTTGAATTATTTGTATACTAAATTACACAAACAACCCACTATTAAATGCCTTATAGAAGCTTATAAAAAATGAAAAAAGGATATATAGAACCATATAGAATTTGTAAAATTTCGAGATGGCTCTATATGGTTCTAAATATCCTTTTGTCAATTTCTATAGGTTTCTATGAGACATTTAATGAAAGGAAGTTTCGTTCTTACATTTTCAAATTGCTTTAATTCAATTTAATTTCTAATTAAATAACTTATTATTATGCAACAATTCCGCACTCTCAGGTAGTAAGTAACTAAATCGTATTTAACAATTGTTGTAAATATTTGGAAAAATTACGTAACATGGGAAGTGGAGGGGGGGGGAGTCAAACCTTCATTGTTGCAAATTTTGTCATGGGGAAGGGGAGGTGTAAAAAATTGGCATAAAATGTGTCACATCATTTTTTATGGCGCCTAATACTTTTTCATATTTTGTACTCACACTGAGTTCATGTGTCTTCCTTTCCAAATTAAAAAGTCCATCATCGTTCCCTCCAACAATAAAATAACAAACTTGCGTAGGAGGATCGTCAAGATCATCGACTTCATCCCTGTCAATTGTATCAGGAAGAATTACTTTTTCAAGTCCAGCTGCTTTTTCTTCTGTGAAATTAACTTTATAATAATCGACTAAAAATTGCGGTTCGTAGTCGTTAATATTTTTGACGTAGATCATTAAATCTAAATCAGAACTCAGTGGTGTTGGCTTTCCCAAGTCGTAAGCTTCAATTCGAATCTATAGAAAAGAAAGGTATTTTTTTATTCAAAATAAATAAATCTTTAAAATAATAAACAAAGAATTAATGATGAACTTGATTAAATTAAGAAATAAGCTATCTAGAAACTCACCTCATACAATTTTTGTGTTTCACGATCCAGAGGATGTTTCAAAGAAATTACTCCCGTTTTTTCATCAATTTGAAATGTTTTCCAGTGACCAGCCAAATCCTGTTTCAATCGAAAATGAATATCCCCATTTGGTCCAGTATCAGAATCTTGAGCCTCAACTTGAATTATGGCTGAACCCACAGTGACATTCTAAATCATAAAATTGCATACCATAAGAATAAAAATTTCATAGATAGTAAATATTAAAACTTATTATTTATAAATTAATTTTTTGACTGAATTTGTTTACCTCAGGTACTCGTATTGTGGTATTATGTTGAGGACTGATGAAAACTGGTGGATTATCATTATAATCAGTGACACAAATATCCAAAAAGGCATTATCTACATTTGTAGGGGCTCCAAGATCACTAGCTTCAAGTTGCAAAGAGTAATTTCCAAATTGTCCTCTTAATTGTTTCGCTGCTTTTACTTTTGCAGTCCAGTAATCGATTTGTTCCAACATAAAAAGGCCTAGAAAAAGTCAGTTACAAGAATTATATTTTAGATTCCAATTTAATTTTTATTAAACTAAGTAATTTTTATTTAAAACATTTCTTCGAACTTTTTGAAATTTTTTAGTATGAATATACCATCAGCCATAAAAGATATTACCTAACTCATTGCCTCTGGCAATTTTGATCGTAACCCTGCCATTTGGTGTCATGGGGTTGTCCGCATCCCTAACTTTAATGAGAGCAATATTTTCTCGGATATCGTGAAATTCGGAGATGCTGGTGCATCCCTTCGGTACTTCTATCTTTGGCATGTTGTCATTGACATCAATAACAATGACTCTAAAAAATATTGAATATTTAGTGGAATTTTGAATGGGGCTGTTCAAAATTAACGTCACTATGTTCGCGAAATTTTTCCAATCCCTCCCAGCATGGCGTCACAAACCCCTCATCCCCTTTTTAGGTACAACATTTTTATTCGGTTTTATTTTATGAAACCCTAGAATAAAACACAAAACATGCAAATATAATAGTTTATCATACTTCAAAGCCCAAAATGCTCTGAAAACAAACGAGTGGAATAAATTCCAAAAAAGATGAATTTTCAAACAAAGAGATAAGCGCATTTTGAAAAAATGGAATTAATTTCAACAAAAAAAGGTTGCATTTTTAACCAAATATTCGAATCTTCAAGTAAATTTTTTTTTTTTTAGCAAAGCAGTAGGCTCTTTAAATAAAAAATGAACTTTTTAAAAATAATTGTATTTACAAAAAAATCATTGAATTTTCAAACAATTTGAATTTTCAAGTAAAACTTGCCAATTTTTTACAGAAATGTTGAATTTCCATCAAGAAAATATGAATTAAGAAAAAAGTTAATTTTCAACCATAAAGTTTCATTTTAAACTAAAAACGATATATCCTTAACCACAAATAGAGCAGTTACATTTTAAGTTAAAAAATGAATTTTCAATAAAAAATGAATTCTCAATAAAATAGTTAAATTTTCAATCACAGATAATAGTACAAATAAAATTAATTTTTAAGTAAGTAGTTTAAATAAAACCAAGTATATGAATTTATAATCGAGAAGATTAATTTTCTCCCAATTAAGATGAATTTATAACAAAATATATAACTTTGCAACCAAATTGTTGATCTTGAATAATAATTCCAACAAAATAGTTCAATGTTCAAATAAATAGTAGTATTTCTGATAAAAAAAGAAAATTAATTTTGAACCCAAAATATAATAGTAGACTTTTGATCGCCTCAACAGGGGTAAGCCCACCCCCAAATACTCTGTCAGTTTGCCGTACTTTTCGAACGGCAACAATGTTCACTGGAAAAATGATATCTAATATTAGATTTAAATTCTAACTAAAAGAATGTAAAAATGATTTAATATTTTGAAAGTTGTTTACAAATGATTGAAATATAATTGCAATTTAAGCGAACCATTTAAAATTTAGTTTAATGCGATTGCAACATGATGATCGAAAATGAATGCAATTCTTTATGATTCAATTAAAATGGTACGCCAACCATTTTCAATATGTTTATAAATATTTGTAATGTGATTAAAACCTAATTTCAGTTTTATTTTAATGTAATAAAATGACTGCTTAGGAATATGATAGTTAAAAAATATTTGCACGCTTCCTAGCAATGACCTTATTTAATTTTATGTTTTCATAGAGACCCTTTGTTCTATATTTTCAAATTAAATTACCCTTCAATTAAAAGCGCGACTAACGAGACACTATCAATTATAGAGATATTACAGAAGAGTTACCGGAACTTACTCGATTTGCTTGAAAGCATTCCTTGATTCACCTGCCGTGTATCCAAATTGATAATTGTCCCAAGCTTCTATTACAAGCACGTAATTGCTCTTTGTTTCCCAGTCAAGCGTATCTGCGACGGTCAAGGCGCCAGTTTCCGGATGGATAGCAAACTTTCCCTGTAAAAATAAGATATTATTTTCAACTAGTACAATTATAAGGATAACAATAATTTTAAATAAATTCAAAATATATTTTAATAGAACAATAATAATGTAAATAAGGATGCGAGAATTATTCCTCGCAGAGAAAAGGGTATTACTTGAGCAGACATTCGATCTAGAAGATAGGTGATTTTTCCATAATCATCAGTGTCCGCATCTCTTGCAATAATAATTGCAATTTCAGTTCCAACTTTTGCATTTTCCATAACTGTGACATTATGAATATCCACAACGAAATAAGGATTATTGTCATTTTCGTCCAAAACTTGGATATAAACTTCTACCACACTTGATCTAAAAAACGATTAGGATTAAATAAAATATTTTACTTCTTTATGTTTCGAAATTCAATTACAAATTTTGTTGAATATTTTTTTTATTATATTTTTGTTACTGGATGACTGTTTCTACCTTGGTGGTATTCCAGAATCAGTAGCCCTCACTGTCAAATTCAACCACGAATACTGTTCTCTATCGATTTTATTAGCAACTGCCATTTCTCCAGTTTCCGAATCCAAATTTACTAATTCCGTCAATTCTCTAGGACTTTCCAATGAATACGTAATTGTGCGATTCTTATCCTTGTCATTCGCTACTACACTTGCAATATGTACTCCGTTTTTACTATTTTCGGTCACAGACCTTCTGTAAAATGGTCTTCGGAATCTGGGCTCGTTATCATTTTCATCCTCGATTATAATGTTCAAAACCGCTAAAAAAACAAACATCAATTTTTCTTCTCATCAAAATTATATTGTAACCGTTATCCAGAAATTGTTTTCTGATTTCCTATTCAAAAGTCATATTTAGCTATAGTTTTTCTGGTTTACCCGATGCTGATTGAACGCCATTTACAGCAGCCAAATCTTCAACGACAAGTCCAAGTTTTATGGTTTCAACCCTCTCTCTATCCAATAATCGTAACACTCTGAGCAAACCGTCCAAAGCATTCAATTCCAGAGATGCCAGGTAATCGTACTCTTGAACACGGATCAACGTTCCTTCCTCGTTTCTGGCTTCGGATGAGTTGGGATCGATTCGATACCGCAAAATCGGAGCAATGTCAGGATCATTCGCCACAACTCGGTGGACGTAGGCTCCAACCTGAAACCCAAAATCTCCTTAATTTAAAAAATGTATAATTAGATTTTTATTTTTTAGTTTTAGAATTATTTTCTTAGTAGTTGCATTTTTCATTTACATTTTTAGTCCTGTCTACACGGAGAGAAATCGCGAGATCTGAGTTCACTCTAGGCCGTGATTTTAGACCTAAATTTTTCTGTGGAATAAAGTCTCGGACTCTATGATCTAAAAGCATAGGATTCGAGAACTGAGGAAGCGAAGAGGCGTGGTATAATGTTCTCGGTGTGTATTCTATCACGCGCCTCTAACGCACATTTGACCAGTCCCATTCTCTTTAGTCACACCTTTTGTCATACTATCATTTATGCCCAATTTTTAATTGATCATATTAGATAAGACTTTGTTTACGTTGAATTTGTTTGGTATGATACTTGCCACAGCCTAGGCTACGCCTACTTTGATAAAAATGCCCAATAAACTTCGACACACCCCTCCAACATACCATTCGACACTTCCACTCCCACCAGCCACACCCATTCACCATATCATTGGTTAAAACATTTTTGTTATTCGCGTCTACGAATATATGTTACACGCCCTAATCCGACCCCCAAAACAACTTTCACTTTTATCAAACATGCCACTTAACTAAACTATTGAAAACGCCTATTTTTTATCTACCGCTACCACTTTCCTTGATCACACACCTTACCATGCCCTTTTACTTTTCACTACCCATGAATGGGCCAGTTTCATTTGGGCACGTTCCTAAGACCTTTTTTTATTTATAATATTATTAAGTATTTTTCATAAGAGTCTTTTTTAGCACCTGAGTATTTTCCCTGATGATAATTGTGCCAGGATCTATGAAGACTGGGGATTTATTATTCACATCCACAATCGAAATGTTGACAACCACTTCGGCAGTTCGCTGAACTTCAGTTCCACTATCTATGGCAACGACACTTAGGGTATATTGAGTCGTCTTTGGCGAGGTCAGATCTGGATCCAAGTTCGACCCTGGGGCAACTTTGATTATCCCAGTTTCCGGTCCGATTACGAATTTGTCTCCAGCTCCACTTTGAATCCGATATACTAGTTTGTTGTTCGGGGATGACAGGTCCTTGTCCCAAGCTTTCACCTTCGGAATTATTGATAATCACAATTATTACTACGAATATTTAAGCATTACAAATTATTCATTAATTCAATCTTTTAATTTATTTGTGACGTGTGGCCTAAAAGATTAAAATGGAAAAATGTATCTTACTTGCAAGACTGTTGTTCCCCCAGGAAGATCTTCAGGAATATTTCTTTTATAAACAGCTCTTTCAAATCCAGGGGCATTATCGTTGACATCTTTTAAATAAATAATTAATGGAACGTCAGAACTCAAACTTGGTGATCCCATATCTTTTGCTCTAATAGTCAATCTCAATGGACGAATTGACATCTCCAGGTGACCTTGACTAACAGGAAGTTTTTCAAAATCCATGGGACTCGCAGGTGATATTATTCCACGAGTCGAATCGATAGTAAAATTTCGAGAATATTCGCTACTTACTATAAAATAGACTATTTCACTATTTTTTGTACCTGCAAATGTATGTAAATTCATGTTTAACGCAAATAAAGTAGGAACATGAAAGAAAAAGATCAAAAGTTAAGATAAAAAATTGAAAAGGATTGATCAAAATTACCATTCAAGTCGATGTCAAAAGCTTCGACAATTAAAGGACCTTCAAATTGCTCCTCATTCTCCCGAAGTACCGCTTCGTACTTATTTTGTAAAAAACCAGGAGGATTATCATTAACGTCGATAATATTAACTATAAGTTGAGCTGTATTTCGATTTCCTTTTCCGAGATCATCTCGAGCCTCGACAGTCAAATAATGTCGAGATACTAGTTCCCTATCAAAACTTGGTCCACTTTCCTTCACTGTAATTACTCCACTCAGGGGATTCAAAGTTAACCTGAAATATTAAAATTGATTCGAATTTTTCAAAAAGTGACAGTGAAGGGTTGGGAGTGGTTTCTACAGTCAAAAAATTTTATTTAACTTACACATGAGCAATGCTGCCTCCTAAATTTGTGTACCTAATGCCCTGAGTACCAAAATTGCCACTGTCTTCATCCAAGGCCTGAACCCAAGCTAGGGTTGAATCTACTTCACAATTTTCAGGTATTGAAACCTCGTAAGTATTTTGAGTAAATTCAGGATAATTGTCATTTTGATCCTTTATATAAACTGTAACTGGAACGACACTGTACTTTGCGGCAGATGATAAATTTTCTTTGGCAACTAGTGTAAAGTTGACTACTGTAATAAATATTTAATTAAATATCATTAGAAATGTAAAACTTGTAACTAATACATTTTAGAGTCACGTTTGATCTTTGGTCTATGCCCATTAACCTGCGATCTTTAACTTTTGATCCCAGATATATAACCCATCAAATCTGGTCTCTAACCCTCGAACCCTAGCATATAACCATTAAAATATGATCTCTAACCTTCAACCCCTAGTATATGGCCCTTCACCTATGATCTCTAATGTTTGACACCCTAGCATATTACCCTTCATATAATATGGTACTCAAACTTTTGACCTCAAATATTAGGCCTTTCAACCCTTACGCTTTATCTTTTACCCATCACTCAGACCTTTCATCCTTTAATTTTCACCCCTGGCAGCCCTCACAATTAGCCTCTAGCTATTGAGTCCTCACCTTGGCAGATTATCACATTTTCAACCAAAAAAAGATTAATTTTCTACGAGAAGACATGTATTTTCAATAAAAGAGTTGGATTTTTAAGCTTAAAAGTCGAATATTTAAAAAAAAATGGATTTTATAACGCGAAAAAGAGAGAGATGATTTTTCAGCCAATAGTTCAATTTTTTAACCAAAAGTGACGAATTTTTAGAAGGCAGCTGAATTTTCAACCGAGAGCTCTTATACCAAAAAATATGAATTTTTGATTCAAAAAGTCGAATTTTCAAAAAAAATTATTCAATCTTCAATTAAATAGATGAATATTTAATCACATGTTTAAATTTTTGCTCTGCAAAAAGCTAAATTTTTAACAAAATAGTTGAATTTTTACAAAAAAAAAATAAATTATGAACCAAATAGGTGCATTTGCATATATTAAAATGATTGAACTTTCAAGCAAAAGGGACGATTGCCCAACAAAGTAATTAAAGGTTCAACCTACAAAGATGAATTTTCAATCAATTGGTCGAACTTTTAAGTAAAAAGATTAAACTTCAATAAAAAACAGTTGTATTTCCAAGGGAAGGTTACATTTTCAATAAAAAAGATGAATCCTCAAACAAAGCAGATTTATTTTCAGGCATACAGTTGTATTTTTAACAAAAAAAAAGTAAAAACTCTAGCAAAAGAGATGAATTACCAAATCAAAAAGATAAAATTTTAACAAATGAATTGAATTTTCAACCAGGAAGATTTTTTTCCAATGAGAAAAAGGTTTCAACCAAATTGTTGAATTTTCAAAGAAAAAGGCGAATTTTCTCTAGAGAATAGTTTAATTTTGAACCTGAAAATATTAATTTTTAACCAAAAAGTGAATTTTCGACCAAAGGTGAATTTTTTAGAAAAAGAATAAAATTTTCAACCTAAAAAGACGAATTTTTAAGCCGAAAGGCAAATTTTCAACAAAATAGTTGAATTTTTTACCTGAAAATTGAATATACAACAAAAAAGTTAATATCCAATCAAATAGTAGAATTTTAAACCAAAAACGGTGTTTTTTCGATAAAAAGTGGAACAGTTAAATTTTTAGTTAAAAAAATTTATTTTTAACAACAGGAAAAAAGAATTTTCAACAAAATAGTTGTTTCAACCAAATCATTGAGTTTGTAAAAAAACGATAGTTTTTAAAATTTTCAAACAAACTACAAAGCTTCAATACAATAATACGACCTTTAACCAAACCGCAGAACTTTTAACAAAAATAAATTAAATCTCTATTAAAAATGTAATAGATGCATTTTTGACTCAAAACGATTAATTTTTAACCCAGATTAGCATCATTCAATTTTCAGTAAAGAAAATTAATTTTCAATAAACAGGCAAATATATTTTCAACAAAATAGTTGAGTCCCTAATTAAATAGTGCAATTTTAACCAGAAAAAAATGTATTCTGAACAATAAATTTAATAGCAGACTTTTCAATTAAAAAGAATGAACTTTCAACGAAAAATAGTTGGATTTTCTTATTGTGTTTCGCTAATTCAGTTCACATTTAAGCGAGAATATAAGAAAAAGGAAAAGTTTCTTGAAGTTTCTTGAAAAGAGGGGGAAAAAGAGAAATTATTCTAAAAAGAGGAGAATGGGGTAAAAAGATCAATTTTCCTTTTTCCAAGCACTAAAAAAAAATGTTCACATTTATATTTCCCATGCTTAATGTTACGTTCTGCGTTAACCCCCCCCCCCCATTACGTCAAAGACCGTCATAAAACCTGTTAACCCCTCACTCCCTAGTAGTCTGAAGTAGGTTTTGAACAGTTGCTGTGACTCCAGTCTTTGACCCCTGACCTAGCTTAACAAATTTTGTCTGAAAAATATGTTTAAGGAAAGTTTTTTAAATCTAAAATATTGTTTTACCAGTTCGTTCTTCAAAATCCAGCTTTTCTGAGTTTCGAACTCGAATTAAAAATGATGCCTCATTGATTCCTCGAGATGGGGTAATGTCAAAAATCCCATTATCGCCCTCAATGTACATTCCAAAAGTTCCATTTGTTCCCTAAAAAAATAAGCCTTCTTTTGAAAAATAATAATCCAATTTTTTGCATGAAAAATTTCCTGCTACAAAAATATCAAAAGATGTTACTTTCTTAATTACTATACTTATCTTATCAAAGAAAAAATACGAAAAGTAACCTACCAGATCGTGGTCGTAAATTTCCGGAATGGCGTCACCAATAAAATTCACTGGAGTATTTTGCGGGGCATTTTCATTAATTTCAGCAATATATCGGGGACTTCGAAAGGTTGGCGTTTCGTCGTTAACGTCAGTGAGAATGACAGTCACTTCTGTAGAAACTGATGGAACAGGAACAATACGAGACACTTCCTTTACTGTAATTTCTAAGATGAAAGTGCCATCACTATTTTCTCGTGCTTCTCGATCCAATTGTGCTATCGTAAAGACCAATCCGGACGTAGGCTCGATATCAAACAAGTGTTTTGGCCCCTGAGTAATGCTGTATGTGACTTTGTTATTTATACCCTTATCTCCATCAATTGCACGAACTAAGGAAAGATTGAAGACCAGTATTTAGTTAATTTGTTGAAACAAATAAAGATTTGGATAAAATTAATAGTAAATGTATCATACCATGGAGGACGGGAGTTCCAATTCGAACATTTTCACTAATTCTAGCAACAGGCGTCATGGCTACGAATTCTGGTGGTTGGTCCTCCACATCTTGAACTTTGACAAGAATTGCTGTTGTTCCTGTGTTTACCTAAGTTTGAAAAAAATATTTACGAATGATACTTTGAGAGCTATAGGATATTTCTTTTTGTGAAATATAAGACAATTTATAGATATAGAAAAAAATTTTGAATAAAAAGTAAGAACCTTTTCGTTGATTGCTCGGTCGACAGCAAGCACTCTCAATTGATAAAGGTATTTTCTTTCATAATCCAAGGATCCAATTAGGCGAATAACTCCTTTTCCATTTACAGTCGTAATTGAGAACATATCATTGTCTCCATCCAATTCTTGTATATAATAGACGACCTGACCATGAGCACCTTCATCAGCATCAGTTGCTTCCACAGTTGTCAAAACTCCAGGACCTGAATTTTCTCTAACTGTCAGGGTAGTTGGATGAGGTCGAAAAATTGGAACATTGTCGTTAATATCTTCCACCAGCAAAAGAAGACTCTGGGTTATGAAATTCCCTTCTCCTAATTTTCCATCTGTTAAGGTCAAGACCAACGCGTATTCATCTTGATTCTGAAATTTAATTTTTTAATTTTTAACAATATGACCTTATTTTAGCCTAATTTGGTTTGATAGAAACTTTGTTCCTCTAGATAGAACAGTCCTTTTTCATTTATAAAGAAACGAAAGGAAACAAGGAATCGGTAAATAAACTTTCTTAATTATTTAAACATCTCTTTTTCTTTAAGGAATACTATTTAAACTAGTACTTGGATTAATTAATTAAGTTTTTAATTTAAGAAGTATGAGGTTGAATTTCGTTTGTGATCTTGGATTCATGAAAATAATCTTGCATCATTTAGAAGGTGTGACCTGGATATGGTGTATCTAACTAAATTATTTGGTCTAGAGAATACAATGTGTGGATCACTTCGCTGAACTCACCAAGTGTATGTAAAACGTGTTGATGACCAATATGCTTAATTACAGAAACAGAAAACAATGATAAAGATCACTCTGAATGAAGCTAATTTCTAGGTTGTTCTGTTTTATAGAAATATTAAAAAGTTAGCTCAAAAAGAAAGTTATGTAAAACAAAAGAATAAACTTCTCACAGAAAAAGAATACAATTTTGCTTAAAGATTAGATACAATAAATATTTACAATTTTTCGTACAAAATGTTTTATTTGTCCTGCTTCCTTTATATTATCATAAATAAAAACAAAATGATTCCTCGAAAACTCAAAATTAATTATTTAAGTTTTATTCCCATTACTATTCTCAGCTGATTATTTTTCTTTGTCAGTAATATTCAGGACATCATGTTAAAATTTTCTGTTGAGAATTTCTACAATATTTAAAAATATTTTCAAATAATATTATTGGAATATTTTTAAATTTCTAAACTGCATAGAATAAGAACACAATGCCTAAATCACCTTAATTAAATAATGATTAGATCTCATCAAATGTTTAAATCATACAGTAAATTTCATACCAAAATAAACCGTTAAATGAGGAGTTATGAGTTTCGAGATCAGTGGGCATTGAGGCATTGAGGCATTGAGATCATTCACTATTACTGGTAACAAAATAGAATGTTTCGTTTCGCATTTTTGTATGGGAAATCATACCCTTTCATAAAAGATTTACTTTCATTTTTTCCTATTATTAAATTAAATTCTTGGTTATTAAATTCAAGTGTACTAGAAACGACTTAGGAAAGTTCGAACGAGGCACATATGTAAAGGAAAAAGTAAACCGTTGTAGTATGAAACAGTATTAAACATTAACTCCCAAATCACAAGTCCTAAAATCATGAGCACGGTGTCTACCCAAACAGGAAATTGGGAAAACCTAGAAAATGACCGGAAGTTTTTTCACGGGAAAAAACAGAAAATTAACCAAAATGATATTCAATGACCAGGTTTATTCGCTCGACTTTGGAACAGGGAATTTTCTAAAAAAAAATGACAATTCTAAGTTTGGACATCGAATTTTGGTGAAGAAGTATACTTTTTAAGTTCGAGACAGGAAATTTCCCGAATCAATTATAATTTTTAGTTTGGATTATGACATTATAGTAAAGAATTTAATAGAGAATTATAATTATGGTTTTTAAATAGGAGATTTTCTAGAAGAACTATAATTCTGAGATAAAAATACATCCGTAATAAATAAATATAATAAAATAATTAATATAATGCGGACTTTCAACAGGACATTTTTTAAAATAAATTCAATTGTGACTTGGAACAGGGATTTTTCGTAAAAGAATGATAACTTGGACATAAGTGCAGGGAGTTTTCATACAGAATTATTATTTGAATTTGAACAGAGAATTATTTACATGAAACGGGAATTTTTTCAATTATTTTGTTTTCTAATTTAGAAAAAGAGAATTTAAAAAATCATGTTTAAATGGAATCGTAATGATTTTCTCAAATTTTCTGCTTAAAATCAGAATTATGATTTTTATGAAAATGTTTAGAAATCTTCATAAGTGAAAAGTTGGGATTTTCTAATTTATGGTGCTAATTTTGGGGGGGGGGGGGGGGTTCTTTCAACGCGAATTTCTTCGAATGTATAAAACTTTACTTTCTACTGATGAAAAACGTTTAAATAAATTCAAAAAAATATATATTTCTCAACTTTTTTTCACCTTTTCATAATCAATTATTCGTAAAAAAGTTATTCAAACAATACATTATTATTAACAATATTCTCTGAGAATAAAGCTAGCAAATTGAGGATTTTTCTAGAATTTTCTACTTTTTGTCCACTTTTCAATTGAAGTGAGGTAATAATCAATTCAAGTCAGAAAAAATAATTTTTTTAAATCACTTCTTATTATTTTTGATAATATTCTGTTTGAATAATGCTAGAAACTTGCAGTTTTTTTAATTTTCAACTTTTCGTCTAGTTTTCACTAAAAATGCATTAATAATAAATCTAGTTTACCAAACATAAGTTTTCACTATGCTTTGGCATTTAAATTATGTACAAATAATAAATAAACATCAGAGAGAATAATTTTTTAAACAATATCTTTCTTTTTTGTGGAAACAATTTTCTGAAATATAATGAGATATTTGAAATATTCTTCAAATTTTCTATATGGATATTATTGGATATTAAATTGAAGTACACGGAGAAAAATGGAAAAATAATTTGTATGAAGAGTGCTGTATTACATTACAGATTATTATGGTACTAGTGACTGTTGCTCAAGTACAGGTACCCTTTCTAAAGTTTTAAGTTGTGATTGCTAGGTCACATAATTCCTATATCTATAATTAACTGTTTTATAGACTAATAAAATTAAATGTGATACAGATCTTACTTTGATTGATTTCAATAAGGCACCTTTTGTAAAAGGCACCTCATTCAGTAAATCCTCGTTAAAATATATTACTGCGTATAGTTAAGATTAGAGTCGAAACAAGATGCGTCGTGCGATGTCAAATATTCGAGGCACATAGAGACGCTCGTATTAGCAAATAACGTTGAGTCCGCGAACCTTCTGGGACTCTTTACCAAAAAGCTACCACCAATATCACGCAAGCGCAGTAGCGCTACATTTTATTTTTCGGAAGTGGATAATTTTGCTTAATCGTACTTGTTTGCCTCAATTCAAAAACAAGTCATCTCTGGATTAACTATTGTTTTATATTTATAGGCTGACTTAGATTTTACGGAATAATATTTAGCGCTTCTAAAAAATTTTGTTTTTGTTTTTTATCTAATTCTGTATACTGCAGTCCTTTAAATATTGTTCAAGGAATAATATTAAAAAATATTTAAATTAACACCGTTTACTTCACTTACCTATGTTTGCAATTTATTATACTATTATACTATTTATTATATCACATAATATGTATTTCTTTATTTGATGAAAATTTATAAATAATTACTGGCTTTTATCGAAATTTTATCAAATTCTTATCATTAAAAAATGTTCATTTTTAATACTTATTTCTTCTAATTTCAGCTAGCCTTCGATTCAATATTCAAATTCAACTTTAAAGTTAGAACATTAATCAGGTTTAGGTATTTTGTATCTTAAACAATTTTTTAAACTCTAATGTTTCAATAAATTATTTGTAGTAGCTGCTTTTGTTTTTACTTTGAGATTTTTACTGAAGAAGATTAGTAGAACTATAATTATTCGATTCTTTTTTTAAAGCTGGAAAATCAAATTTAAATATTTTTTAACTTATAATACATCTAAAAGTAATAAATCCATTACATTTTAGAGCTTTACAATTTGAAAAGAAATCATCAATTAAATGAATGTTTAAATTAAACATTTAGTTATTGAAATTTAAATTAATTAAATTGAAATATTTTCATCGAGAATTTGTTATTACCACACTAACTAAAAAGTGGTCGAAAAGTTCCAAATTTAACAAAAACCCGTATCTTTCGAGCGTTATTATAAGAAAATCTTGTTATGAATAATATATTCTTTAAACAAATATTTGTCTTAATAGCAATTTATTGCTGCCTGTCTCTAATTGAAACGTTGGTAGCAAATTGAAAAATTAAGAAAAACGTGAATTTCTAACTCCATTCTGAGATAAAATTGCTATAAACAATAATAAATTGTCTCAAACAATTTTTTAAACATCTAATTATTATTAGAAAGTAATATTTGGTGTGTTAAAAACAATGTAATAAAGGAAACCGCAAAAAGTAATGGTTAGCGCTATAAACACCCGGAAACCAATTTTATACTTATTGTTTTTTTTAGGTCTCTGTGAAACAGACTTAAGTGGGTATAATTCAAAAAGTATTTTTTGATTCGTATTCTATTGCAAGAAAAAAATGCCTTTCTTTCTTAGCAGAAATATGTGTTGAACACCATAGGGCTGCTGGAAGCAAATGAAGGGTATCACAGAAAAACGAATCAATCCACATTCGACCGATTTACAAGAGAGTAAAAAAAAACATTCTATAAGATCTAATTTTCACTTTAAATTAAAACCGAGAAATTGATTTCTAGAGTATTAGTTTCTGAATGAAGGCGAAGAGAGTTTGATTAAAAACAATGAACCCAGATCTGAGTAAGTAAATAATAAGTTCAAGAAACTTGACGTAATAGAAATAATTCGCTTCCTGGTTCGGATTCAGCGACCGAAAATATATGCAAAACACGTAATTTCGATCTGGTAATTAACACATTTTTGTAGGATTTTTCTGTCATAATCAAAAGAATGATTGATAAAAAAATCGTTGGTGAGGATGTGTATTTGAATTATTGAGAGCTTTCTACCTAATTATTTCATTTTCAACAAAATGTGGGTCGATTCCTTTTACTGTACCTTAGTGTTTAGTCTCTCCGGTGTATGAAAAATATATTTGAAATAAAATAAAATAATAAAATAAAAAATTAATCTAAATGCAAATTTGTCAGTTTGGTATTATGAAAACAGTTATCTGAAGATGATCGTTGCTCTCGATAGTATCATTAGATCATTACGTACTGTGCCATAAAACCGATTGTCCGATTTGATTGGTAACCAGGACAATGATTGTTGAAGCGTAAAGTTCGTGATGCGTAAACGAAGCCGAACGAACGCGGTGCCTTTTACGCTATAATACTTCCTTGATGGAGTCTTACCGGTTGGAAATCGAAGCTCACAGAAGAACAAAACTATCTTTTTTGTTATCGCATTCCATAATTAGAGGGCGACCAAATGGACCAAGCAATGGTAGTCACTATTTTCTTACTGGACTAGTTTCTACACTTTTGAGCCTCTTCTTCAAAATATAGATCTATAATGCTTTCTCACAAAGGGAAGTTTGTAATTACCTACATTTTTGCGTTTACATTTTTGAAATAACTTGATATAATTCGACACCAGGAATTCGAAAATACCATTTTTTTTTTAGTTTCCGTGTATGTATGTAACTTTTTTATGTTCACCGTATCTCGAAAAGTAAAAGAGTGTGATCATGTTTGGACGATTTGTAGCTCTGAATGATATCCAGATCTGATAGGATTTTAGGCTAGATCAGTTATTTAAAAGGATATTTTTTTATTTTAGAGATTAAATAAAATTGTACCTTGTTTATATGAGAAAAACTATATTAATATTCAAAATACAACAATATGTTATCTATAGTGTATTTGTTCAAGTTTCCGAGAGTATCGATCGACCTATTATTGAACCTTTTATGACCAACCAGCATAAGAATATTGTTTATTCTGTTTACGAGTATATGGGAAAACTTTTTTGATATTAAAAATTCAACAATACAATACTTAGTGTATTTGTTCGCGTCTTCCAGACGCGTCGATCGACCTATTGTTGAACCTTTTATGACGCACCAGCACTATTTACGAAGTTTTAAAAAAAGGTGTATTATTCTTTTTATATGAGAAATACTTTGTCTCATGTTGGGAATACTACAATACTGTATCCGAGAAGTATTTCGCGTCTTCGAGGAAAATCGAGTGATCTATTGACGTACCTTCTATGATCTCTTATAATCTAGCAGTACCGATTTATAAATTAAAAAAATATATTGTTTATCTACTTGATATGAGAGGAGATCTTCTTAATATTGGGAATACAACGGCAATGATATGGTATATTCGTTCGCGTCTTCGAGGCGTATCGATTTCCCAGTTGAAAATCATTTTATGTCCTATCATAACCTACCAGTTAGAAAGTTAGAAAGAAAGTAACATTGCTTATAAAACACGTTTTTTTAATTTTAAATATTACACTATCGTTTTATTATTCATAAAAAGATAGAGAAGAAAGTAAGTTTATTTGAGATAAAAGGAAGAAGTGCAGGAGTATTTCCTGATTCTTGAGATAAGCCAGAGAAAAATATTGATTTGTTAAAAAAGAGACCTAGATTTAGTATAAGTTATTATATTATATTTATATTATATATCAATTTAGTGATCCATGCCCCCGGATTTGTTCATTACTATTTTCCTGGATACATGTCATAGTTTATAAATGTAAAAATTAATATTGCTTGTTTAAAATATTTTACATTTGCTTAAACATTTTGTATTCATACACATTTTTTCCACCAAACTTTGAAAAGTTAGTATTTTCTGGAAATAATGTCACAATTTACGAATGCTAAGAGTATCATTTCATTTTTGGGATTTTTTTCGCTTTGTAACTCGGGGAAAGTTATTATTTTCTAGAATTAATGATGCACTTAATAAATGTTAAGAGAAATATTTTTCGTGAAAGACAGTTTTCAATTACTTAAACAATTAAAATCACTTGCTCCTCTTCATAGAAAACTTTAAGAAAATTCGAATTTTTTCAAATCTCTTACACTATGTCGCTTTTTAATAAGTCTTTTCTTATGTCAACAAAACAGATCCATAAAAATGACTATCCATGATGTAACAAAAAAAATTGTTTAAAAATGATTATTGTTTACATAACTAGGTTATAATTTCTGAAATATAAAAATACTGAATGGTAATAAGCGATGTTGTGTATTTATTTCTAAAAACTCGAATCTTCTCCTCCTTTACTATGAAAAGTCGCAAGTGAATAATTATTGTTTACATAATGGCAAATTGTCTTCCACAAAAATACCACTATGGGCATTACTCATTAGCTGCATTATTAATTCTAGAAAGTATTTAATCTTTAAAATTTATCAAGGAAAAAAATTGTTTAAACAAATAAAGCTCTAAACATTCGTTAATTGTATCATTAATTTCAGAACATAATGAATTTTTTACAATCAAGAGAGAAAGAAATTGTTCAAACGTATTGAAATTGTTTCAATAATTACCAAATATGTCAAAAATAGATATCACTCTTAAAATTCAGTAACTGCAACATGTTCGATCTCGAAAAATAAAAACTTTTTACGATTAACAGCATGAAAAAATTATTTAAAAATCATTTTAAAAAAATTAGTGTATAAAAAATTCCAAAAAATACCGTCTTCAGAATGAATTTTAAATAAAATTTGTATTTTTTATTTTTTGTGGAATTTTCTGGATACAATACACTAACAACCCTAATAAATTTAAATGAATTTAAAAAAATAACAACAGAACGATAGAAATGTTAAGTACCTCTCTATCTAGTGGCTTATTGAGGTAAATGTTTGCTTCATTAGGGTTAAAATTTTCCACCCTTATGATATCGCTACCGGGTTGATTTCTGATTCCAAAAATCAGTTCGTCTCCGTCTGGATCTACTCCTCGTAATCTGTGAATTAGACTTCCTGTAATAAAAAAAATAAATTAAATATTTACATGCAAAATTAGGTATAGGTAATATTAATAAAAATATATATGTTTGATATCTTTTAAAGTAAAATAAAATGAAACAAACTGTGGAAAAAAGTATTGCCATTTACTGCACAATTTGCTATAGAAAGATACTTCCTATTCACGGTACTGTTTATATTTTGAAACTTCTATCAAGTAATTGTTTAAAAAATAGTCTCTTTCAATAATATTTATATATCTCATAAGATTTTATCCAACTTCCTGGATGTATCGAAATTTGAAACTAACATGTGATTTCAAATGAGAGAAGCTTAAATTAAAAACAAAGTAGGAAAAGCAATTACTTGTTATCAACTTTTTATAAATTGAAGTTTAGTGTAATCATGACTTAAAATATATTTAACAAACAATTTCCACCCGATAACTTTTAATTTTAAACCTAAAAAATAAAAAACAGGAGTTTCATGTAAAAACCCTCATAAAGACGAGCTTTTTAAAAACTGTAAAGGTTTATTATCATTGTTCTTCATTAAAAGTCGCATAAATGACTATTAATCAGTGAGAAACAACTGACTTATATTTTTCTTTTAATATGTTTTTCAATTGTTTAAACAAGTTAAAAATGTAAAAACAATGTGAACAATAAAAAAATGTTGACAATGTAAAAAACAACGAAAAAATGTAAAAATTCAATTTTTCATACAAACTCTAGTGGTTAAAAAAATATTTTTCCCTGAATAAAACTAACATATCTTATTTATAAAAGCACGAATCAGAAAAATATTGATAATAAAAACTTCGGGTCTATAATAAAGACAAAAAATAATAAAGACGGAAAGGTACAATAAAATTTAATAAAAAATCCTACTTTCTTTCTATTATTCTAAATAAAAAAATCATGATTTTATAAAGAAAGTAGTTTTTAAGTTTAATGCAAGCAAAATTATTTTTTAGCCGCGAGAATTAAAAAAGATGGAATTTTTAAATATTTCTCACGAACAATAAAATAGATAATAATAGAGACAATAAAAGAGTAAGAGGTATTTTTGGTAGAACTTTGTAAAATAAGCAAAGGTTTTTCTTAGAATTTTCGCAAATATGTTGTTTGTAAGAACTAATCGAAAATTCAATTTTTTAATCAAAAAAATGTCGTAGCGTCAAAAATGTGTTGACCTACATGAAGCGCACCGGATCTTCCTTGTAGAAGTACAATTTGAACAAACAAAAAAATAACAAAAAATGAAAAGGTTTGGTTTGAAGAAAAATGTCGAAAAAACTCCGCAAAATAAATGTCGTGATTGATTATTGATTGTTATTCTCAGATATTCTCAGAGCCGAATCGCACTATTTATAAGTGCTGATAAATTTTCGTGTAAACTACAAAAATGGTATTCAAAATTCTGTTATTTTAGGCAAATGCGTAAAGAAATCCAACCAAACCAAAATTATATTGTCATTTACAGAATTAAACTTTCATTTTTTAGGGATGTATTTTAAATTAAATAGAGATTTTAATACAGGCAGTAAATACAAAATCCAGATATAAGACTGGGTTCAGACATGGTTCGCCTTGGGCTTGATATTAAATCCAGGGAATTTAAATGTGAACAGACAGGCCGCATGAACTAATTCTGTATATTTGGACGCATGACGCAACCTGATGCAACTAATGCACTGAAAGTGCGGCCCTGAAGCTGTTTCTCACGCTTGATTAACCACGTCCTCTCTTTCAGCCCGCGGCTCCTCTCATTACGAAACTGTGGAGACCATCAGTTCTAGGAATATCATCAGCCGGAGGGTCTCATATCGGCAGATGAGCGGACATAAAAAATCTAGCAATTTTAACCTTTTTTTGTGCCGTTCGAAACGATAACATAATAAATTGCCTCATTAAATTCGATTGCTATACTTATAAAATTAAATAGCAATATAAAACTGAAGTTTTCCTAAAAAACAAGTACTTTTCTAATCTTTTGAGACCAAGTAAATAAATGTACGTAATGTTGCATTTTTATTCAATTAATAATCAAGGAAGAATGAAAAATGGACTTAATTTTTTTTTAATTTTTCAAATCTATAAAATTATTTAGATTGAAAACTAACCGAATCGAATTGGATGATATACCTTCAGAAAATTTTTAAAGTATTTTAAAATATAAGCTATACGAGGTTCCACTGAAAAGCATTATGGGATAGCACAGTTGGATCAACTGAAAACATCTTGAAAGTTGAGGATTTTTCTATTTTAGATCTTAAACATAAAGGCATTTAAGTCTCTTAAATTTTAATTCAAATTAATGATATTGGGGACATCCTTAGAATAAAATTGATTATAATTATTTTCACATAATAATGGGTGGAATTAAATTATTTTCTCACCATGAAAGCTTAATTCTATAAATGATGATATAATTTAGGTTTGATTACATTATTCTACGTATTCGCCTAAAGCAACAGAATTTTCTGATGCAGTGTACAGTAGGGTGGGTCAAAAAAACAACATTTTTGAATTTTGATAATGGCTAGCAAAAATCTTTTTCTATATATCAAAATAAGATATGTAGAAAAAGATTTTTGCTACCCATAATAAAATTTTTTTAATATGGCCCAGCTTAGTGCACATGTGATTTTAGCAGGGCCCACCAACATACAAAAATCATTTTTAAAAAAGATAATCAATATCAGCACTTATAAATAGTAAAATTTAACTTTACGAACATCCAGAAACATCAAATGTCAATATCAGTTTTTTTAATCACGTCGCACCCACGCTCAGACGATACATTCTGGAATATCCCACTTGAATAGAAGTGATCTTACCAACAGGTGTTTTTGGTCCTTCCTTGAGCCTGAGGATGATTTCCGTCTGGCCATCGGTGAGGAACCGTGGAGGATTGTTTCTTGCAATAGAAGGCTGCAAAAAACTCGCCAGCAGAAAGAGAACAAAGCATATTGTCTGAAACCGAGCCTGGAAAGAGCCACAGATCCAAGGTATCCCTCTCAGCGCTGTCTTCAGGGTCATATTAGGTGAAACACCCGTTCAGTCGTTGACATAATTTCTTTTTTCGACACCTCCTGGTCCCGGTGGTAGCGTTTCTTCTTTCATGTAGAATTATAGTTAGATATATAAGAATAGCAGGTCTGGGAATGTTTCACTTTCACGCTCAAACTCGATCCAAGTACATCTTATGTCCTTATTTTCTTATTCTTATTGCATTTTTGTCTCTTATTTTACTTTCCGTAATGGCTCCTCGTTACGAGATGATTAACAGAAGAAGAAGATCTTGATCTCCCACTTCCCAGGCTCAGAGTAATGTCTGTGTCCACAATGTGCTGAAAAGAGAAACACTGGATAAGTAAGACAAATAAATGGTTTATTGTGTGAATGTCATTCGTCTATTCAATTTTTTCAGATGATTGTTGCTGTAATATTTATTTCAAAAATTTCCCTTGTGCAAAATACAATCTCTTCTCTTATCAAGCTGTTTTAGCACCACTACATGAAAAGACATAGACATATCGTCCGTTGAAGCCAAAGAAGAGGTGTCACGTACCAGTCAAATATTTTAAATAAAAAATGAATAATTATTCGATTAGATACTGATTTAATTAAAAATTCATAGGTAATTGTCCCTTTTCTAATCTGAAAGAAAGCGTATAACGACATATGTCTCGAAAATGTCGCAATCATTGTTATAGAAAACCTGATTGGCTTTTCATTACTTAAAACTGTTTTATATCTTAAATTTAAAATTAAGAAAAATGCATTTTTAAATAATCTCTTTAAAAAAAAGTATAAGATGAACTACGGGATGTGAAATATTCTCAATTTGATATATGGAAAACAACTAAGTGGAATATATAAGGAAGAACCTTATTTTTCCCTTATAAATACCTATTTAATGAGAAAAATCATTAAAAAAAACTTATGCGAATTGAGAAGCATTTGTGCTTTGTAATACTTTTGCGAGTAAAAAAAATTTAATTATCTAATAAGTTATTGAAAATATTTTATCCCAGTGGGCATGTAAGTCCTAAACTTGTTCTATATATGTCTTTCGGCGGACGTCTTAAGGACGTCCTGAGGACCTTTTAAAGGTATGAAAATATCCAAAGGATGTCTTAAAGATGTCAAATCATATGACATAGAGGTACATTCTAAGGAAATCTTTAGGACGTCCTGGTGCCCACTGGGATGTTAGTACTTTTCGCTAGAAATTCAAATTTTAAACAAAGAATTTTAATATAAAATCATAAAGTATCGAAGAAGACTTCAAATTTCTAAAAATATTAGGTTATCTTTGTTTTTTGCATCTGAAATCAGCATTTTTAACCTAAAATCATCATCAAGATTTCCCATTTTTAAACATTTTAGTTTATGTTACGCCCTACAACGGAAGTGGGTATTTTTAATAAAAAAATTATTAAAATTTGAAATTAACCCATTTTTTCAACATCTTACGTCTTTCGATGTTGTTAAAGTTTTTCATATGAAATCGATTATACAAAATAAATTAAAATTTTTGGAACAAAGTTTACAATTCTGAACAAATTTCTGCTAGGTTCTGTTAAAGCCTTTTCTTGAAAATTGTTGGTGCTTTGAATGAAAAGTTTTTACATTTTAAAGGATATTTATAATTTTTTAATAATAATGTGAAACATAAATTATTCAATTTTTAAGAAGATTTACAACTTGGAACAATTGTTTGGTACGTTATTGTAGCATTTTTCGTCGGTGATTATTTGTACTTTTAATAACGAATAATTCTATTTAAACAAATATTTACAATTTTTAAATTACTTTAGATCATTTTAGCGTGTTTCATCTGCAAAATTGGTATTTTAAACAAAAATCATTACATTTACATCCAATGTTTTTTTTATTTTAAATAATTAAATTTACAAGCTTGAACAGTTTCGGAATCTATTAGTTTTTTTCGTAGCTCATAAGATTTCGAAGAAAATTCATCATTTTCAACAACTTAAAGTTTAGTTAGGGTTTCACATAGAAAATTTGTATTTTTAAACAATAGGCATATCATTGGAACAAGATTTAGAATCTTTTGAACATTTTGGATTTTTTTTAGTACTTTTGTTGGAAAAAAAATAAATTTTCAACAGTTTCAAATTCTACTGTGAAAATGTAAGAAAACGGAATTTAAAAAAAAGTAAATTTTCTACTTTTGTCAATATAACTTTTTTATTTTTAACACTCGAATTTTGAACTGCTGAAAATTAACAAAAATTGTTCACTAAATTTCTAGCTGTTGTAAATTAAACTGTTAAAAATTTTATTAAAATTTTTCTTTAGTGTCAACAGCTTAAAACTAAAAATGTGAAATATTTTGAAATAAAGACTTTTTTCTATCAAACACAAGTTTTATGAATGTAATATTTACGTAATTTCACTGATGAATTTAATAAGTCAAACTTTTAATCCATAAGAAAAAGAATGTGAAAGAGTCGTTTTTATCGATATTGGATTGCCATTGGCAAAGAATGGTTTGGTACATTAATATTCATCCAATGTACTCTTAGTAGAGAATTTATGAGATATAAAAAATACCAATTCTGATTATCTTTTTGTTAAACAAATAACATTATGTGGAAAACGAGATTTACAGTCCTAAATCATTTTTTGTAACGTTATGTTACTGTTTTTGTTAAAAATTGCTATTTTAAATAAATGGTCATTAGATTTTAAAGAATATATACAATTTTTTAAAAATCATAGGGATTGCGTTATTTATGGTTATTTATTTATAGTTTCTTCGCTTTTTTCTATTGTACTAGATAATAGATGCTATAAAATATAAAAATTTTGTAATAATATTAATTTCATACTTCAATTTAAAAATTGCGTAAGACAAAAAGGCTCTAGTATTGTTATCCAGTATTGATTAAACAAGTATATTAAGTCTTCAGATAGTTTAAAACACAAGTAGATGTTTGTAAGTCCGAATTAAAAAATATGCCCGCTGCGCGGGCATATTCTTATTACGAGCTGTGTGAGTGGCGCTTCGCGCCAAGTTTGAGCGCGCCTAGGGCGTGCGGGTACGCTCTCGCGCTTCGTGCTCATTTTCGTACGTTTAATGCGTACACTTTAACTAAGTTTTTCCAAATATTGTAAATACTATAACTATAATCGAAAACTGTGATTTAAACTTCTGTGGAATTACAGCCATAAATTGTAACTGAATTTTTTTCGATTTGATTTTAAAGAAGGTTTTCAAAGCACCGACGGCTTTGATGAATACATTCTCATTACGAAATTCGCGCGTCGTGCTCATAATTCGTGTGCACTCAAAAAACTTCATCAAGAAAATTTGTAAAACTTGTTGAAATCTACTAAAAATAACGTTTTAAACTTATGGATGTCTTGAAAAATCAAAATTGCATATTTTTGAAAATGATTCAACTTTTAGAACTTTTGTCTATAATTTAAAAATTTCATGATAATAGTTTCGAAACACATATATTTTACATTCAGTAGAAATTTGGATTGATATTTCTGGACCTATTAAATTTTTTTTTATTTTGGGAACATTAAGAAGTGTATCAAATGCTGAATTGATTGGACAAATCCTTCAAAAGGTAGCGGTGGCTACAACATTCATGTAGCCATACATACAGACATACAGCCATACAGATAGACAAACAGACAGACAGACTGACAGACACCGATAAAATTTTATGCTTTTCGGATTCTGTGAGTGTCAAAACGTAAAGATCCGTTAAAAACCAGAGATCGAAAATTTGGACGATTACATTACACTCTCATGAATGAGAATGTAAAAATAATTATTAACTTTTGAAATATGTCAATGTTAAGACAGCAGAATGTATAAATTAATGTCGAATTTAATGATATTTTATTAAAATTTTACTAAATAATTGTACAGTAGAAGCGTATTTAACAAGAGATTTTGTTATTAATTCGAAGGAATTAGATGCTCGATAGATAATTTTATTTTACTATAATCATGTACGTTCAGGTAGCGTGACGATTACCCTACTATGTTAATAAGACATTGCCACGTAATTAACACGTTTATTATGTCATGAACTTATTCAATTAAAGAAAATTATTCCATTGATTCTACATTCGGAATCGGAGATCTATTTAAAATATTTTCTATAAAGTTAAGAAATTGACCTTTTTACCTATTTTTTTCGTTCTAATAGACGTAACGTGCCCGACGCTCAATTTGCAAAGTGTCATTGTAAGTGAGTTCTTTGGCACCAACTAGAGCTTTCTCCAAAGGAAATAACTTCTCGTGCAATGTCAAGAGTGTCGCTCACTGACCACGAAAATAATTATACCCCTCGAATGAGTGAAAGCGAGTCGGAAGATTCACATATAATCATATGTATGCTGAAAGATTGACACTCACGCACATGGCAAAAAATGGGTAAAGACAATTTTCTTATATTCTAAAAAAATTCTTATTATATAAATACTAATACTGTATGTCCTGACATTGATTCCAAATTGATTATAACTTTCGAAGAAGTCTTCGATCTTTAAAATTTAAAGTGAGACTAAATTTGTTTTTCTGTGACATTCTTTGATAACGTCCCTGGTGGAAATGTATATAAAAAATAAAATACAGTACAAAATACAAATCTCAATACCGTTCTCAGTATTCAATGTGAAAGCACATTTTCATACAGGAGAGAATAGTATTAATTAACAATTTAGATGTCCTGAAATATTTTTAAACAATGTTGGAATCTGATAGTAAATAAATTGTTTATAGACTGTGATTTTATTGCAAGGGAACGTGATTATACTTGTGTGTTCTTTTACTTATTGGTCTACTTTCAAGCTATTTTCTAATCTCTAAAAAAGTTGTTGTACCATATCGATCCTGATTCTACATCAATTTCAAGTTTCTCCTGTGTTTTTAATCGACGAAGTAAGTTGGAGGTGACAATGCATAAAATGTGTTTTTATCACTTTACTCTCATTTATCAGTTTCTTGCTTAACCATCAATATCAAAACTGATTTGAATGATTTTGAGCGAATTATACTTTCCAATTGGAAAACGCTTTTCACATTAAAAAAGACTGTGAAACAGGAAGTGAAATACAAATATTTAACTATAAATTTCTGAGAGTACAATTTTTTGAAAGATAATAACAATCTAAAGAATAGAATCTTAAATTAAAAAAAAAGATGAAAAATAAAAACCTTTCTATTTAATTCTTTACTAGTTTTCAGACTTTCATAGGAACGAATCGAACCTTTATGACCCCTGTCTAGTTTTTTATATGCACAGTGCTCTACATTGCTTGTCTTTAGCATAATTTATAATTTCCTAAAACGTAATAATAAGTTATTTATTATTTATTTATTATATATCAAGATAAGTTAAAACGTAAAATAAGCCATGAAAACAGCAAACAATGTAGAACACTGTTTCACCTACTCTCTTTTGATAGAAATAGTAAAACACTCCTGTACATCGTAATTGCCAAGACGAGTTTTCTTATTTCGATCATTACATACAAAATATCATTTTTTCGTAAACAAACGGCATTTTCCGAAAAATTTGTACTCTGTAGATTATGAATGAAAAAACTTGATAAAATGGCTCCGTTTGGCCTCAGTTTTACAATCGGAATTTACTGACGATTTCCGGGGGCCTTAAACTTATGGTCAGGTATCCGTCCCACAGTATTCAAGAGCAGAATTAAATTGTTAAAATCCTCAAACTTATTATTTTTTAATTTTAATTTTGTATGCAACAATATATAAACGAATATAGTACAAAATTAGCAAATTTAAGGTTATGATTTTGTATGCAAGAGGAAATATCTTAAATAGAATCGCTTTTGATTAGACTTAATGCAGATATGCTTAAGGAACATAAATAATAAATGGAATGTACAAATTCAATGCCATAATCTTATATTTAAACAAATTGAATAGTATATAACTTTGATTGTAGAAAAAATTATTTTGTCTTAAAATCGTTGTAATTTCCAAGTTAGCACGAAATTTAGGAACGTATTTGGAACGTCCTAGAAACGTTTCTTGGACGTACAAGCCAAAAGACCTTATTTGAAAGTTTTAAAAACTGTCAAAATATGAGAATCTATATACAAATTTTAAAGTTTTAAATCATCTATTAACGTATTAGGTTTCATAGGCTTACCAGTTGAAATAGTAGAAAAGTTAATTTTGGAGAATTTTTGCCAACCCTATTTCTTATGTAGTTAAATTATGTAGATAATTATATAGTTAATTAGCAAGTTAAATTATGTAGTTAATATTTTTTATAACTTTATACTTTGTTTATAGATTTTCAAATTATGAAAATGTTTTGTTACTAATGCCATTCGAATAATACATTACGATTTCAAGACAAAATACTTTTCTTCTTGCAACAAACTGATATATACTACATAATATGTCTAAATAAATTTTAATAAAAATTAACTTGAGCATTTAATCAATTATTTATGTTACTCAAGTATGTTTAAATTAATTATAAGGGGTCCTCAATATATTATTATTTGAGAAAGAGAGAGAGGAGTGTTCGAGAAATGTTACGTAACATTGTTTTTATTTGTAATAATCTTCAAAAATAATAATAATAATAATATCAGAGGGTTGGAAGGAGTGAAAAATGATTTATTTGCTGAAATCTGTTTTTGAGGTATATATATTTTACAGTTGAGGTATCTTATCAGAATAGCCCGTGATTTAAATTTCACTTTTGTCAACCACAGAGGCGTTCATAGTTACGAAAGTTGTAAAAATTAAAAATGCATTGTATGGATTTAAAAATTATTGTAAATTTTCCATATGTATAGTTTTCGATAAACAATAATAATATATAATCATATTTTAGAAAAAATAATTTTTTATTAAGTTAGAATTTTCTTAAATACTAACAAAAATAATTTTTTCTGTAATTGGTTAATGGGATACTGATTTATAATTTTTTCTAAAATACTTTTCAAGCAGTAAGTTCCGTTTAGTCGGAAGAAAACACAACTATTTTTTAACGTAAAAAATGTTTTCAAATTAATAGTTCTAATCTAACTTGATAATCAATTATTTCTTCTAAAATATGATTTTATATTCTTATTTATTATCAAAACCTGTAAACATACGAAATTCCGAACAATTTTGCACACATATAAAACTGTGTTTATAGTGCATTTTTGGCAATTATGGGTTTTTGGCTTACCGCAAAATACTTGAAATTTTGGATTGAGATTTGTGAGGGAGATAAAATTTTCAATTTTTAATTTTACAATAAATGCAACAAAAAGCCATCAATAAATTATTCCACAGTTTTCTGTAAGGAGGGAAGGAGATTGGGTGAATTAATACTGCTACTTAATATTTTTGACAAACTAGTCCTATAGAAACCCCATGTATCTGAAATCATAGTATAGCGTTACTATTTATTAATAATTACAATAAATGATTAAAATAACGTTATAAAGACTTGAATATTGGTATGATTGTATAAGTATTTTTATTTTCCCCATCATTCTGCAAAAAAAATAATATCCATAAATAATGTTTTTTAACATTTTTTAAATTACTACCATTTTCTATATCATTCGACATTTTTTGAGTTTATTGGATTAAGGTAAGATATTTGAAAAGATTCCAAGGGAATGAAGAGGATTTTAAAGATTTCCAAATTTTCTAAAGGTTTTTTAAGGAATTTTAATGAATTTCACGGGATTTTATTACATTTTCGAGGATGCCATTTATTTGAAAGAATCTCAATAACGTATTTAAATTAATTTTCCAAATATCAAAGAATTTTGGAAAAATACAAACATGTCAAGGGATTTTAAGGAATATTATCAGATTTGAAGTAATTTAAGGTATTTTCAGAGATTTTAAGCATTTAAGAAATTTTAAGAAATTTCAGTAGATAACCATTAATTTAAAATGCTAATGCATGTAAAATATTTAATTAAAAATAATTAATAGTTAAGACATGCTACATGTAATATATTTAATTTAGAATGGAATATTGTATTTATATTTGTTCTAATAATTAATTATTATGTAGTGCAGAATGATTATCTACTGCAGGGTAGTTTCCCCTACTTTAAGTTATTTTAAAAGATTACAAGCAATATAATTACCATGAGTTTTCATAAGACGTATCATATCTTAAGTAACATCATCGAATTAATTTAACTTCACGAACCTAAAGGGCTTTAATAATATTTTAATTGAATTTAAATTTTTTTAACAAGCATTGAGAGATTTCAAAGCATTTTTAATGTTTGAGGAGATTTTAAGGTATTTCTAAAAATATTAAAGTTTATTTTACAACTTTTGAAATGACTACTACCACCAACTTGTTTCAAATATTTTAAAGTTTATCGGATTTATCACTATTTACCAAAAAGAACCTGAGATATGGTGATTTACTTTTCTAGATTTGAGAACCATTTAAACAGGAATTAAACTTCTCTAAAACCATTAGTAAATGGTTTCGATCTTTTGAATTGTTGTTAAAAATATATATTTTAATTTCATTTTCGATTCTTATGATTGCAATTGTTCTTTAAAGTTTTGTTGGTCATTTACTGGTACTAATAATTTGAAACAATTATGAAAAATTAAGTTATTAATGAATATTTTCATTATGGATTACACAGCTTTGTATACGTTTTTATTTCCGAGGAGATAATAGTTCCTTTGTTGCATGTTCCATATGGTTTTAAGTCTCTTTATTTTCATCTTAATAACTTCTAATTATTTGTTATGTAGGGTATCACAGGTAATAACTAATTAAATCGTATCTAGTAAGACACAGCTGAGATTGTTTGGAAAAATTATGTATGATATTCCTGGGGGCGGGGGCCCAAGGAACGAGGTATATGCGGAAAGTATCCGACCTTGTGATATACCAGGAGTAAAAGTTAATTCTGGCCAATGGTGATGATATTCCCTTCAAAGGACTCCACTTTGAAATCTCCCACTTTCGGACGCACTCTTCAAAGTCACTTTTCGGAATAGTTAATAGCTGCGTCATCGCATTCTGTTTTGCTTCCTCTACGTCTTGAAATCGTTGTCCTTTCACAAGATACTTCAATTTGGGAAACAGCCAGGAACCACTGGGAGACATTTCAGGAATGTATAGGGGCTGCTAAAGTTGTGGTAGGCCATTTTTCACCAGAAGTTGCTGAATTGCCTGTAATAAATAGTCAGTTACGTTGGCGTGGTGAAGGACCCAGTTTCTCACTTTCCTCTAAATCTTGGTTCAAAATTTCCGAAAAAATAATTTTTAAAGTCCCCTTATCTTTTAGTATCTCTCTCACTGTAAGCCAAGATTCTCAGTAAGTAACATTCTCAGTAAGTAACACTCGCACTGGTTTCAAATTTTGAGTATCACTTGTAAACTCATCACCATACATTTTCTAAGTCATAAAGAAGGTTTCCGAAAACTAATTACCAAGTTTTTGGCCAAATTTAATGCACACTCTGTTCGGTTTATTCCGTCACCCTGAAATGCGACGCGTACGTCGTTAAACGTTTATAAAAATGCGTACACAACTCAACTAAATATTTGCACATCAATGTCATTTAGTAGTGGCCCTCACAGAGGTCCAACTAAATGGTAAATACTTGTTTTTGACAATAGCTCAAATATGTACAAAGTTAGAGTTTAAATCTGGATACTTTCCAAATAGACCACTTACTTTGTTAAGACTTGTTACATAGGGGAGAGTAAGGGTAAAAAAGTATTAATAAAATGTCTTACGTGATTTATGGATGGCTCCTAATAAATATTATGATTCTTTGGATAATAGAGAAGCTAGTTTTAATTGTTTAAATAATTAGCCTTATAATATAGAAATGGCTTTACTTTGCGTGCGGGTGAATTACTAGTACGCGGTTCGTCGAACTACTTGGTCGATGCTCATTAAACTTCAGCTCTTTCGCGGTTATAATGGATGTGACGTTGGTGGTGTTTTCTTCGGCGGTATGTTACCTATGCTGTGAACAATCGCATCCGGCCGGAGGCCGTGGTCAGTCGTTGGCAAGGCCGTCGCCCGGAAATCAGATAACCGTGTGAGATTGAAAAACGTATTCAACATTTTTTTGTAATTTCATAAAAAAAAAACATCTTTCAACTTATTTGGTCACAGGTATCCCTTTTTGGAATTTTAAGAGATCATAAAACTGAAAGTAAGATCTAGACCAAAATAAGAAAAATTATTATGCATATATCACTAGAATGTAATTCCTTTCTGGATATAAAAATTTTACTTCACGTTATAATGAAATAATTAATGCTTATTATTAAAAATATGCATTCCGCGATTTTTATTTAAGCTATTCAAACGGGAAATTTATATTTAAAGAATTTAAGAATAAACAATTCGATAGAAAAAGTCGTTGAAAATTACATGAAATGTATTCAAAGTATGTGATATACTTAATTATTGAATACAAGCTTTTTACAATCTTCAGCGTTTAAAATTCTAGGATTTTCAACAGCAAAAAATGGCAAATATCTGAGATTTTCTATAAGAGGCAATTATATTAATTGTCAAGAGTAATAAGAAACTATGTTAAAAGTGTTAGAGGATTAATATTCTGCTCTTTGAATATTAATGTTCAGCAAAAATGAAAAATTGTTCGGAAAAAATTTAGGGAAAAATTTTTATAATTTTGATAAAATCAAAATTTACCAGAGTTATAGCATTTATAAATATTTCAAAAACCACGAAAATCCATATTTTAAGCCAAATAACGCATGATACGAAAAAAGTCAAGAAAAGAAAAATGTTTTTTTTTAATGCCCTAAAACATTGTTTAAACATCTTTTTTATTTGTAAAAAAAAATTAAAAATTCAAATTTTGACAGAATAAAAAAGAATGAAAAATAAAAAAATTACATTTTGCGCTTATAATGTGCAAAATGGGTAAAAAGATGACTGAACAAAAATTGTGCATTTCAAAAAGATCTACAAATTTGTTACGGATAACTTTTTAATAGCATGTGTATTTTACGCGAGATAAATACATTATCGAGCGCGCAGCGCGAGAACCAACAGTCCCGCGCCCTAGGCGCGCTCAAACTCGCGAGCGAAGCGAGCCGCGCGCCCAGCGCGCAATCAGAATGTGCCCGCCTTGCGGGCAGATTTTTTGGATAAAAATACAACTGTTTAGTTACAAATTAATCTGTTTTTGTTTAGGATATAACTGTTCGGTTAAAAATTGATATATTTGATTAAAGGTTCAACTTTTTGGTTGAAAATTTAAATATTTTGTTAAAACTTTGTTTTTTGTTTGTTTTAAAATAATTTTTGTGAATAAAAATAGTCGGAAATTCACGTATTTTGATTTAAAACAATTTAGATGAATTATTTTCTTTCTGGACTGAAAAATCTTTATTTGTTGAAAATTCGATTTTTGATTGAAAAATTCATAATTTGACTTAAAAATTAATCTATTTGATTGAAAACTGAACTATTTTGTTGGAAATTTGACCATTTCGTTGAATTTTTTTTCTCGAAATTTCATTCTGTAAAAATTTAACTCTTCTATTTTTTGTTAATTATTACTATGTTGAGAATTTGTATTTTTTAGTAGAAAATTAATATTCCTGGTTATAAATTGAAATAATTATTATATTTAATTGTTAAGAATTCATTTTTTCATGGAACATTTACCTTTTCGACTTGAAAACTAAATTGTCTTCTTGCCATTAATTCATTTCACTTTCTACTCTTGTTTTCTTATTTATTCGAGTATATTATAAGTTTAATATAATTTAATTACATTAAGAGATGTAAGACATATAAATGTTATTTGTTAATATCTGAGACACGTATACCATGTAACAGTAATTTTCGTATTTAAACTCATGCATGATGTGAGATTAAATCGACTTAAAATGTAGTACAAGTTGAAGTATTGCTTCAGATCTAAACTGTAAATAATTCAAATTTTTTGACACTTATCTATATTGTTCATAATTCAGACACGCCAGCACATTGTAGAACAATCGCTCTCTTTAACAACCAACTGTGTCGGCCACGCTTCTAAGTCGTACACCTTTTTCTTGAAATGCGCTCTTATTGCTGAATTTCATTATCCCCTTAAAGCACTTTTATACTTCCACAGAAAAAAATACAGTTAGAACCACAAATACTCCATAACTCATCGTTTTGATTTGATCTGTTCTAATTGTATAATAAAAGACTTACAATTGGCACTTGCAATTGCCTCATTGTGTTGAAAAGATTAACTCAGATCAGCCATCAAATAAAGAAATAATCAAATAAAAAGCCATAGAATGAAAGAATGTAGATTATTTTCAATTTCTCATTTAAACAAAAAATCGGGTAAGGTCAGCTTTTGTATAGACTGACACCTATTTAAAACATCCTAATTCAATAATTAGGAAGTACTCTGTTATTATTTTGTATATATAACTATTAATTAAAAGGTTTTAGCTGCTTTTTTGAAAAATATCGTTCTTAATGGACCAAAGTACCATCATTTTAAATAAGGTTTTTTAATTGGCATTAGGGTCGATGATATTTACTTGTACTGCAATTATTTTTTAAAACATATGTTTAATGGAAATTTCATTTTTTATTTCGTCCCGAACTGACTCTGAACTTAGCAGTAAAGCAATGTGAATCATTCCTACCGTACACTGTAAAAAATACGTTTTAAAATTGAACTTCAAAGTGTGAATTTACACATATAAAATTTCACTTCGAATGGATTAAAATTACAGACTGGAAAGTAAATTTCCACATGTGTGTAGAATGACGTCTCTTACAGGTTTAATTCTATGACTTTGCATGAATTCATACGTGTTGAAAATCACTACGTTCAGAGTGTGTAAAAAAAGGACTCACGCTGTACATAGTAAAATTCCCCAGACTAGTAAAATTACCGACTACGCATACATTTCTATTTTCTAACGAAAATTTCTTCACTTTATAGTGATTTTAGATTCGTCCGTATAATATTCCACATTTGTGTAATTTTCTAAATAGAGCTTTCTTTCGCTCTTTTGTTCGTGTGTTATGAGCAAACGTACATTTAGTTTGCAAACTTTGTTGCTCACTTTCAGCGAAAGCTGCGAGTGACTGTTTTTAAATAATAAATTTTTTGCCAGATAAGCTTGCGTAATCATACATATATTCTTAATATGATCTTAAGGATTTAAGTATTTGAGGTTAGGTTGATATTTTGAAGAAATTTTTCACTTTCCGTTGTTTTATTTAACGTCACACTTTTTTTTTTTTTTTGAAAATGTACAGTGTAATGGAGTTTAGTTCAATTAAATTCTAAAGTGTCTAGGATAAGACTTATTCACATTGTCTTAGAATTTAATACAAAATTTATATATTTTGGAAAATATACAGGCTAATAGAATTTAGATCAATTCATACCTAACATGTCTAGGGCAGCACCGATTCTCATTGTCTTACTGATCGTCCAGTGATTCAGTCCAGGATGAAACATAAAAATTATATATGTTTTTAAAATTTTATCAATTTTAGAACTTTAAATCAATATTAGCGGCCCTGATTCCAATTTAAGAATCTTCTTTACAATTGTTTCTATATTTATTAAATTTGTTTTAATGCAAGAGAAAATATTTTTCTATGATAGGAAATTTTAGAACAAAGTGAAAATTATTTATTCAGGATTTTTTTTAAACTGATAGCATTACGATTTAAATTAAATTATATGACAATTAGGAGGGAATTTAAAGAATCGATTCAACTCTGTTAAAGGTTTGCGTGCATTTGGCTGTTAGTTGAGCTCCAACTTCTGGAACTTTATTAAGCAAGGTGTCGAATTTTCAGAGATGTGTCAGAACCGGAAACTCACTCTTGTTGAACTCATTTCAACTCGTTATAAAATAGAATTGGATCGATAAAAATACACTCATAGAAAAATCTCATTAGAAATCTAATTTTGGCCACTGCTTTTTAGTAAAAAATTTATGGTATTTTTATTTTTATTACAATATTAACTAATCATCATGTTAACCTTACTTTCTTTTCAAACAAAATTATATATACTTAGAATTAGTTTATTGAATAACTTCTATTGCTCTTTTCTTAAAAACATTTTATTTCAATAGCATATTATAAAAATCTGGATCAGATTTTAAAACGAGTTTTTGATATCGACTTGGGCTGGCTTCAAGACATTTTCAAAAGAAACTTTGACTTTACAAGATATTTTATATTTTTATAGTACGACCTAAGCGGATAGGTAATTTTTTTTAATTACGTGTGATTTTTACGGGTTCTAAAAACATTAATTTAATCGTTTAGTAGTATTTTTAAAAATCTAGAAACCATTTGGAATCATTCCAGAGGCTTTAATTTTTTTTCTGTAGTACGATCTAAGAGGATAGGTGACTTTGATCCAACTAGGGGCAGTTTTTCAGGTTTTGATTAAATTTTATCTTTTGGTGTACTTTTGAAAACCTCTCAAAAATGTCGATCGGTTTAAGGGTTTTATAATTTTAAAGGATTCTTAGAGTTTTACAAAAGGGGCTATGTTACTCTTATCTAAAAAGGGGTAGTTTTGGGGAATTTTAAATAAATTTCAATAACTTGGGGGTGGCTTTCCGAAATCTCTAAAAGAAAATATGGCTCGATTCAGGGAGTTCACAAGTTTTTTCTTTCTTTAAAGCACGATCTAAGGGAACAGGAAACTTTTTTTAGATAGAGGTGGTTTCTAAGGACTGTAAATAAATATAACCAGTTAGAGATATTTTAGAAAAACTAGACGACATTTAGAGTCAATTTAGAGTCTAGAATTTTTTAAGTTTAACGTTATTTCTTGATTACGAGCTAAGACTCTCATATAACTAGGGGCAGTTTCTGAAGGTTTAATTAAATTTCATCTATTGGGTGTGGTTTTGAAAATCGTCTGAACAATTTCAATTAATTGAGGGATGGTAAAATTTTTAAAGATTTTTGGTAGTTCGACAAAAGGAGCGATGTAACTGCTATCTAACAAGGGATGATTTTTAGAGTTGCAATTAAATTCCAACGACTTGGAGTGGCTTTGAACAATCTCTAAAAGAAATTTTGATTCAATTTACTGATTTTAAAAGTTTCTTACTATTTTTATAGTACGACCTAAGGGGAAAAGTAACCTTTTTCTAACTACGGTTTGTTATTGAGAGTCCTAAATAAATGTCATCGTTTAGTGGTATTTTGAAAAAGATATAAAACATTCTGGCTCAATTTAGAGTATTTATTTTGGTTGTATTGATCTAGTACGATCTAAGAGGATAGATGACTTTTATCTAACTAGGAGTAGTTTTTTTTGTATCAATTACTAAATTATTAATTAACTTTCATCTATTGGGGGCGGTTTTAAGAGATCTCTGAACAAATTTCAATCAGTTCAGGGGTTGTCAAATTTATAGGGATTTTTGACATTCGACAAAAGGAGCTGTTTAACTGTAATCTAAAAAGGGGTTGTTTTTTAGTGCTTTAATTAAATTTCAACGAAATAAGGTGGCTTTTAGAAATTTCTAAAAGCAATTTTTACTCAGTTTAAGGAATTTATAATTTTTTTATAATTGTATAGTACGACCTAAGGGCTTTAATTAAATTTCTTCGTTTTAGGGAAGCTTTGAAAATCTAAAAATACTTTTTCACTTCAATCTAGAGACTTTATTTTTTTTCTCTACTACAAACCGAGGGGGTAGGTGACTTATTTTACGATTGGCGGTTTCTGAAGATTGTTATGTAATGTTATATAATATCTCAGATTATCTGAAGTTTTTATCTAACAAGATATGCTTCTGAGGGTTTTAATTGAATGTCTTTGTTTTAGGATAGCTTGGAGAATCCAGAAGACATTTTGACTCAATCTAGAGACTTTACAATTGGTTTTTTTATTTCTCTATGTAGGTCGACCAATTGATACAGGTGACTTTAACTAACGAGGGCTGGTTTTTCAGGGTTATAATTAAATTTAATCTATTTAGGGTAATTCTTAGAAACTTCTAAAAAATAATTAAACCGATTTAGGGGCTTTTAAATTTTTGAGGATTTTTGTATTACGATAATAGGGGACACATAATCTTTATCTAACAAGGGGTGATTTTCTAGGGTTTTAATTAAATTTGAACAACTTGGGGTGGCTTTAAAAACGCTATAAGAGATACTTATGCTCAGTTTAGGCACTTTACCACTTTTTCTATTTTCTTAGTACGAACTAAGAGGATTGGTAACTTTTATCTAACTTACGGTGGTTTTTCGGGGCTGTAAATAAGTCTTCGCCTGTGAGTAACACAATTTTATTCTCTGAAATCGCGTGAACCTATACTTTAACAAAGATCATTAGTGAACTAAATGCAAATGAAATAAAGGGGAAAAAACAATAAAATTTTGAATGAAAAAAAAATAAAAAATCTAACTTCCCCCTATTTTTGAGATTGCGAGAAATTGAGGACAGTCTGGAAACACTTGGCGCTACATATTTACATTAACGGGAAGTAAGCACGATTTCCGAAGGCACCCCGTATAATCAGCGCGTGCGTGTGTTATATTCGCAGAAGGTGAACGCAGACAAGATAAAAAAGGGCGTCACGCATGCGTGCACAATACACACATATATAGAAATTTGTATTGCTTTTGACTCCTATCCAGAGTCCAGAGGCAGGGGAGGTCGTCACGCAACGATTCCTTTCACGGGGTGAACCAAATGACAGCCGGCATGGCCGTCTATGTGAGTGCCCCGCATGCTACTATCTTTCGGATACACGCATGGCAGGTGTGGGAAATGACGTCACGCACCTCGCCCCCTTCGAATTTCACTGCAGTTCACAATTCAGTCTTCGCCGGAAATCGTTTATTTTCTACAAATTTTTCTCTCGTTGCAAGGAAGTAAATCGAGAAGAAGGTTTTATAATGATATTCCCGCATGCAAAACAGTGCCGGAATACCATATTTCCACACGCTAATCTTACAGCAGAGGAATCTGGCCGCGTGAACTTTATAGACACGGAATATCGCCATTTTCCTGCAATGTTTGTAAAAATTATTGTGTGTGACACATTCTCGCACTTGTTGCGCAATATACTATTCCATGTTTAGTTTTCTTATTTAATTTTTTTTTATTTTGAATGCTCTTAGTTTGAAATTTGTCATTAATTACAATCATTTAAAATTGCTTAATATTCAACTCTTTTGAATTTTATATTTTGCAACACCAATTTAAAATTACTTAAATTGCAATCATCTGTTATAAAAAATTAACATTATGCAATTTCGTCGGCATGGTGGATATTTATGGACCTACATTTATTCCAAAATTCTAACTCTTCTATAAAATCTATACTAAATTACGATGAAAAACACGACCATAATATAAATTTGTTCAGAAACTTTGTATGTTTTCGAAAATTTCTAGTGAAAATGATAAAATATATTTAAATTGCTCAAAAATTGAAATTATTGTTCAAACTATAATAATTTTTTATTTAAAATATAAAATATTGGTACGAAACATTAACGTAACCTAAAATTGTTAAGCAATAATTAGGAACCTTTAAAATCCAAATAATTAAAAAAATGATAATTTATGGTGAAAATACAAACACAAATTAAAATGTTTAGAAATTTTTCGAGATATATTTACAGGTTTGACATTCTCATCAGAGAAGGTATTAGATTTGTGTAAAATTGGAC
>NC_046666.1:68615109-68624877 GCF_010883055.1 Belonocnema kinseyi | reverse complement strand
CCCCCCCCCCCCCCCAGTTTTTGTCAAATGTCCACGTTTTGAGACCCCCTGAATCCGAAACACGGGATTTCCAAAATTCTCTCTGTATGCCTGTATGTCTGTATGTTTATATTTATGTACGTATATATGTTTGTATGTATGTATGTATGTATGTATGCATGTATGTATGTATGTCTGGCTGTCTGTCTGTGAGCACGATGAGATGTGAAAAAATTATTCAATTAGACTGGCCACTTTTTCTCAAGGTTCAAACATTTTCTGTGCTGGTATTCATAGTATTCAAAAATATGAACAATTTATCCTTATGACTTTTTTCACAACAAAAATTATTTACAAAATTCCAAAAAACACGCAAAAATGAACATTTTAAGCCAAATAACGCATAATATGATCAAAAGTCATGAGAAAAAAATGTTGCTTTTTCATTGCCCTACATTAAGATTGTGCATTTGAAAAAGATGTACAAATTTGTTATGAATCACTTTTTGATGGGATGCGTAGTTTTGGCTTTAGTTGTGAAAAACATAATTAACATTGAAAAAAATGTGCCCGCTTCGTGGGCACACTCTCATCACAACTTTCGTCTTTTAATTTCTTTTCCCTCCCGTGTGGGGTTTTTATTAAATTAAATTTTATTATGTTTTTAATTTCTGTACGGATATTCATAGTATTTAAAAGACGAACAATTTATCCTAATGGCTGCTGTAGTAGATCGCATATGTTACTTTTAAATCGTAAGTATAAAATTGGAAATTCGCAAATTCAGTTTTTGGAAAAATGGCAGGAGTTACATTAAAATGTTTAAGAACAAAAGTTTTTTCAAGAATGTGTATTTTTTTTAGCAATACAATGAAACTACGTGTGTTTTAATGTCGATGCATGTTATGAATTGTAATAATGTACATTTACGGAAATTATATACAATTTTAGGGACAAACTCGAATGCCAAGCACGATATACGTGAGGAGAATGTATTCGATAAAGCCGAAGGAGCTTTAACAAAAGAGAATTCCCAATCACCAAATTACTGTTCTCGATGCTTTAGCCTTTAGTTTTAAAAAATCTATGCACAAGTGTGGGGAATATACAAGGACAGAGCGCAGAGCGCAAGGTAAATACATTATGGAGCGCGAAGGGCGAGATAAATATATTAACGAGCGCGAAGCATGAGAACCAACAGTCACTAGGCATGCTCAAACTTTCGAACGAAGCGAGCCGCGTGCGATTAGAATGTGCCCGCGATGCGAGAAGATTTTTTTTTAGACAGGATCGTCATAGCCATTTTTGAAAAAAAACTACATTTTTATTTTTCCATGAGGAAGGGGGGGGGGGTTAAATTGTAGTTTTGGAAAAATAACACTGAAGTGGTAAGTGATTAGCATAAAGGAAGACTATATGTTAAACGTCTTGCATAAAATTCCCTAGAAACCTAAAAAATATCAAATATTATTTCTCTAATAGTGAAGGAGATATAGCTGTTGAAACTTATTTTTTATTAAGCAGTTTGATTGGAAAAGTTTTCATATTATTTTTCATAAAATTACATCGTTTTTATACATCGCAGTTGAAAGTCGTCACAAAATAAGTATAATAAGAATGAATTTTCTAAAAATAAAATACAATGCTCTAGCTCTTATAGAACTGCAGTTATGGTCCCCCGAATGAGACCTTCTTTTATGGAACCTAAATAAACGTTAAATTTCTTTTAAAATTTATTGCTTTTCCTTTATTTTTGTATTCATTTAAGTACACTTGTTCACGACGAATGAAGCAGGAACTACCTAAACATTTCAAAAGAAACTTAACGTCTAAATAGTAAGAGCGTTGTATTTTTATTTTTTTATGTTTAGTTAATTTAGTTTGCTTTAACTTATGTTCTCATAAGTTTTGACTGTGATACACAAGAACTAAGGTATTTTAGGAAAACTAAAATGAAAATCTTTTTTAGTCAAATTGTTTAACAAAAAACGTGTTTAGTGTGCAGGAAATTTTGAATATTCTGAATTTTTAAAACTTTTTTCACGTTTGTTTAAACTTTTAAAAGTGATATCGTGATGGTAGGATATATTATACTATACCATACATAACATTCCCTTCCCCTCCAAATTGAAGAATTGTGGTTTTTATATTGCTACTATTGACAATTTTGATGTATTTTTAAATTCTGAATCTATTTAAACTAGATGTAATTCTAATGGCTTAAAATCTGACATTCATTCATTTCGATAACTTGAAAATCAAATGTATAGCATTTAAAATTTTTATGATTATGCATTTTCTTAGAATATTTCCAACCCCTGATTATTGCATTTTCAGATTGTTCAGCTAGAGTATACAATTACAATTTTTTATTAGAAAGGATACAAACATTGTTACAAATTCCATTTAAATAACAAATTTTATTCTTTGATGTATCACAGAAAATGTATGAGAAAAATGCTTTAGCGACCAGTAAATTGAGCTGATAAAATTAAAAATAAGAGTTTACAATATATATATTAACATGAATAAAATAGTTGAAACGGAAAATTCATTAAAAGCATCCTGAAAGTGATCATATTTATTTAATATTTCCAATTGCAATTCTATGTATTGCTAAATCTTCAAAGTAAACATTACATTTATTCTTCTTTGATGATTTCCCATAAATCGTAATAAATAATTGCAGAGAATGATAATAAAACCCGTGAAGATGATTTTATTTGTCATAAAAATGACTTCGTTTCCGAACATTGAACATCAATTGTGAGTTTGTTCGAAACATCTTTCATAATGTGTATAACCACTTCTTTTTCTCCAGAAACCTCAGGGCTATTGATGGCCTGTATAACAAAAGCTTAGTTGGCGATTTCCGGTGAAAACAAAGCGTGTGTCTTTTGAAATCCTTCGACTGAAAATTGTGTTTCCTTATGTATTTAAACATTTGGTTTGTCATCAGTGATCAGTTACACAGATGTTAAAATTATTATTGTATAGTCACTTCTCTCACAATTTTTTTCAAAATTTAAAATGAATTAATAACAAATTTAAATTGTATCCCCTTTTATATGACTACACTCAAATTTTTTATTATAGTCGGAAAAATACTTTTGTGCAATAAAATATAAATTATATGATTGAAGACAGCTTTACTGTCTTCGAAGAATGCAATTTTCAAACAAAAGAGATCTTGAGCGCAATTCTCAAATAGCTATGGACCAATAAGCAACGAGAGCAGGAAATTGTTCGTTAATCTTCATATATTTCTTCGCATGTAATTAAATTTAGTGAAGAAAATTAATTTTTTCATTTATACCCAGACTGGTAGAAATTCGAGCCAACAATTAATTCTGAGCATCTTTTTGTCTCGACATGCTCTGGCTACTGATTGGCATCGTGGGAAAAGGAGTACCTCCTGCAGATGTTTAAGAAAACAAAAAGGTGCTTTGTACTTGGTTATAGAATGAGATTTTTAATTTATTTTCTATTAATTATTTTGTATAAGTAATTAATATATTGTTGTTGTTTTTTTTTTTTGTAATTTTAATTGGATGTTATAAGATTAGCTAATTTTCAAGAATTGGGCGTTATTTTGTGATAAAAGAACTTGTAAATGTTGAAATTAAAATATTATAAGAAATAATAAATAGTAAATAAGAATGATCGAGTTTCAAACTTCTTCCTGTTACTCATTACAATTCTCATCTCATATGATTCATTATGCAATAAAATAGAAGAATAAGAAATCGAATGCAATGGGAGACAATTTCATAACTTTATCACCTCGTTCTTCTTCCTCATATGGGTATAAAAGAAATCTCATTACGTTGCTAAATATCGATTCTTTGATTTTCACCTGATCTGGAAAAAAATAATAATCGACGCCAATTAAACCAGCCCGTTTTTTAAATTCATGTTTAAATGAAAATATTACTATCTCTCTAAAAGAAATACAGCCAGTTAAATCAAATCATTCAAATGTAAAAGAATTAAAAATTGAAAAAGCATAATAAAAATTCGTAATTGTGTTGAACAAAAATTATTTATCTATGATTGTCTGCTTTATTATAATATGATTTCTTCTATTAATTTTTTTTCAAATTACTTTTGTTTACATACCAAAATTTACGAGGAAAAGTACTTGATTCTCAAATTTTTTGATAGTATAAATAAATTTTTTTCATAAACACTTTAACTTTTTAAAAAAGAGTTCGAGCCACTGATCACTGGTTAAGCAAAGTTAGCATGGTAATAACGTCAAAATATCGATGCAGAGCACACCTGCTCGAGTAAAGCGCGCACGGCAAACTGAAAGTATTGAAGTCGCTGTTGAGTGTTTTCGTATGCTATAGCAACCTATAGAGTCAGGAAAAAAACATTGTATAGAACTCCATAACATTTATTCAATGTTTTAATATTTTAATTTGAGATATAACTATTAATGTTATTATATTGAGTTAAAATAATTCTCTTGAAATTTAATTTTTAAAAATAATGATTACAGAATACTAGGAAATTACGTTAACTATTGCTTTTTGTTTTGTCGTTGTTTTTGGTTTGACCATAGTTATTATCATTATAATAACTAGAGTTATTATAACGACATAGAATATATATTAGAGTGGGCCTCAAAAACTTAAAGTGATTAGACTCATTGGTAGCACTGAAAATTTTTTCTATCGCATTAACGACATATTAAACATTTGATTTTGATTTTTCACCATTGGTCGAGTCAATTGAACAGTTTTAAATATTAATTTTTTTTTCAATCAAAAAATGCTTACGCTTCTTTGAGTAAAAGTTAGGAAAGTAAATAACTTTGTATTAATTTTTTAGAATTGTTTTTACTCTTTCTAAAAAAACTAAGGAACATTGTACATATTTTTAAGTTGTACAGAAACAAGGTTTCTAATTTCTTATGGATCCTGAAACATGAGCCATTTTTATAGAAGGTAAGTAAAAATTCGTTTACACAGGATCCGTTAGAAATAGACATTGGCCCTAATACAACAAGATTTCTGGTCGGATCCCGGCCGGGCTACCCCTGGCTGGGTTTCATGGACAGGAATCGGGCGGGAGCCGGTCGTGGCCGGAGTCTGGGGCTGGCCGGTTACTGTCCGGGTCAACCCTAGTTATATCCCATGGTCGGGAGCCGGCTGGGCACTGGTCAGGTTAATGTTTTTTGTAGAAATTACACATTTTTTAAGAGCCGTGATATTATCAAAGACGTAATTATGGATGCTAGATGAATTATTATTTGAAAATTATAATTTAAAGATTTGTTAGATCAGTGAAGCAAAAATGAGCTTTTTTAAATTCTTTAAAAAAAAAACATTAAATTTTTTCGAATAATTCAACATTTTAAATTAAAGTGTTAGCGATTCTACTAGGTGCAAAAACAGAAATGATACAATTTTTATAAATTTCTCTATATTCAGACAATGTTTAGCCTGTGCAATGTCAAATTTACCGCCATATATAGCGCCTGCTGTGTCTGTCGTCTGCATAGACACTCAGTAATTTTCAGTTTCGCCCCTGGAACGAGAATGCTTCTTGCACTCACGTCGCATCGTCTCTTCGAAGTTCGCAAATAAAATCGATACTCGTAGTTGAAATCAAGCTTATTTCAGTAATTAGTTTGAACTCCGCACTTAGTGCGCGAATAATTATTATTTTAAATTAAAATATAGTCCTGTGTATACAGTTTTTACTTTCTTCCTTCCTAATCTTAAATCACCACGTGGCTTCCAAATTGCTATTAGATTCTATCATCAGGGAATAGAATTCTACTCCAATTTTCTTGCCAGAATTGGTTCACTTGATCCCGGCCGGTATTGAAGTCGGGATCCGACCAGTTTACCGTGACGTTTTTAGTCGGATCCCGGCCGGATTCCCCGACCAGCGTCCGGCTTAAAGCGGGGCTATCCGGCTGGGACCCGGCCGGATCCCTGATTGGATTCCTACACGGGTATATATATATATATATATATATATATATATAAGTTTCTTCAGTTCATTAAAAAAATCATGACAACAATTTAAAAAAAAAGGCACTTTTTCAACTTTAGGTACAAATTAACAAAAGTACATATTTCATTGTTTCTTGAAATATTATATTTCAACGAAAATTTGTGTTCCAACTTTTTTCCATCTACGATTATTCACTTCAATAAACTTTACCCCTTAAAGAAATTTTTTTTACGAATTCTAGGCAAAGGAATTTTCATTGATCTTGTATAAAAATGGCCCATGTTTTAGGTTCCGTAAAAAAGGGAAGGCTGAAAAATTCCGAAAAATAAAATTTCCTAATTGGAAAATTCCCGAATAATAAAATTCACGAACAATGAAATTCCCAAATGATAAAATTTCCGAATATTAAAATTAGCAAATTAAAAAATTCTCAGATAATAGAATTCCGGAACATTTTACAATATTACCGAATTGAAAAATTCCCGAATAAAAAATATCCCGGCAAATAACTCTCAAATTTATAATATCCGATCTAGAAAATTCCTGAATTATAAAATTCCTGAATTTAAACCATTAAAATTTTTTAGAAATATTATTAGTTATCAAAACTACAATAATGAAATATATTTATAACAAAAGTTATTTGTAATGTTTTAAGTTTCTAAAAGCATTGTTTGCATCTGAAATAACAATAATTGAAAAAATATATTTCTAAATGAAAATTTTATTGCATTATAGTTATTTTAAATTGAAACAATAATTTTAAAAAAGTAAAGCATTAAAAATTTAAAAATTGTAATTGTGTCTAGTCATAAATTTTCTAGTTTGGATATTTTATAATTCGGCAGTTTTCTGTCGGGAATTTTCAAAGTCAGTAATATTTTAAGGTAGGAATTTAATTATTCGTGAATTTTCCAATTCGGTAATATTATAATTATAAGCTTTCTGGAAAGTTTACAATTCGGAAAATTTATTATTCGGGAATTTTAGTATCCGGGAAAATGTATTAATTGGGAATTTTATTATTGAGGATTTTTCAGGTTATTTTATTAAAAAAAGCATACAAAAATTAAAACATTTTTTGGCAAGTTTAAATATAAATTAACAAAAGTGCATACTTCCTCTCTTTTTTAAATATTATATTCCAATGAAAATTGCTTAACCAATAAATTTTACAACTCAAAATCAAAATTCGACTTTTTAATTGAGATCTTTCTCTTTTAAAAATACATATATTAAATAAAAAATTGTTTTATTATTTAGTTAACAATAATACAATCTTCTTTCCTTTTTTAATCTTTTAAAATTTCTATTATATATTTTAAAAAGTAAATAATAAATTCAATTTTCAGAATTTCAAAAAAAAAGTCTGTATATAATAATAGTGGAAATAGAGAGGAATCATTCACTCAGAACTAGTAATGGAAATACAAGGTATAATGGAAACTCTAAACAAGTCTCGTATTACTTGAACGTCGATAGAAGGTGCTTCTCGTGAAATTTGATGTACCTCTATCATCGATTAGGCTTATGTTACAGTAGCTTACTATTTACAGGTTTCCGAGAAAACCATAGTATGCAGAATAATAATAATTAGTATAAACTAACAAGTGCATTAGAAGTCACACAAAAAAATTAAGTTTTAATATATATTTTCAGAGCTAGTAGCAAAATTCTTTTACTTATTTAATAATTGTTACATTGTAAATCTTGATATAAAAGGTCCTGTTAAATATTTTGTTGACTTCTTCATTACATTTTGCATGTAGCGTGCAGTATTTGAATTGAAAAAATGTATTAGTTTTCCAAAAAAAGTTGAGAAAGTTTGAAAATTTTCTATTTATAATCTCGAGTTTTTTGTTTATTTATAAGAATATGACGTATTTTTAGGAACAAAAGACTGGAATCCAAAACATTTTTTATATATTATATTTTTTTTCACTAATATTTATTTATAGACTAATAGCATATAAAATAGTTGCTCAATTAAAAAAATTGATTTCTTATCAAAAACATTTTCTGTATTTATTTTCTTTTGGTATATTTTTCTATCAATACGTAATATTAATTCTCGAAAATATTTTTGAAATTTATTGTTGTCTAATTAACCCTAAAAATCCTTGGTAATGTTACCGACATCTGTAATGCGGTAGTAGTATTACTATTATTCTGAATGATGATCAAAAATTGACTACGCTTACAAATTATAATCAAGGAACAATTAAATTTAACTGTAAATCAGTAATATTAATTAATTGGTTATTTTATATAAGATGTGTCTTATGTATTTTTTGCTTTAAATGGTTCAAATTATTGTTTACATAAAATTGAAAGTCGTTCATCGATTGCGGGTTATGTAGAATTGCAGAAGCTCTGCAGGTAAGACTCCGAAGTTCTAAAGGTAAGAAATAGATCAATGTCATACCATCTGTCGGTAATGTCTTACCCTGAACAAATGAAAATCAAGTGATTTCTAAAATTCAAGATAGAACCCTATGATGCAAGGTTCACAAAGTATAAATTTATAGTATAATTAATATTGATATACATTATTATATACCTATATTAGATTTAAATATAAAAAGGGATTCAAAAAGTGATACAGTTTTAAACTTGTTTTTAAAAAATCTACAATCGATACCAACGTTTTGAGTTTCAAAATTTTAAACATTTCTCCGTTAAGTTTACGAACTTTATAAAAATTCTGCATGTTTACTGAAGTCGTGAGTTTAGTCAATTTTAACATTGCTGCATCGGAGTTCTGTACAAGTTTCCAATAAAATTTAGTATACGATAAAACTGTACGAGTATACGTCTAGAAAATGATTTTAGTCTCATCAGTTTATCAACTTGTTTTTAAAAAGTCCCTAATCTCTACCAAATTATGAGTTCCAATCATATTTTTATTATTTTTAAATATATGCTTAAAAAACGGAAAAACAGAAAAGCATATTGTGAGACATTTTCTTCACTCTCTGTTTCACTGAAACGAGATTGTTTTCTGATGAAAATTTATAAATTATAAAGGTATGAGCTCTTTAATATTTAAAAATATTTATTACAATTTGAATTTAAATTGTTGTTTTTATATTAATTTTAATACTGATTTTTATTTCAATGGGCTTTCAGAAAATTGTCCCTTTTATTTAAACATACAATTTTTTCCCATCAGGAATTAGAAGCAAAGTTGATGCCAACACTGTATAAAGTATATGTAACTATTTTGTCGGAGAGATTGAAGATAGAAGTTGAAGAAAAAAAGATCGAGTCACCGAATCAGACAGGATTTAGAAAAATAATGGGGGTAATGGACAACATATATGTTCCGAACTATTTAGTAAATAAGAGAATTAAAAGGGAAAAAGGGGCAATGATAGCAATGTTCGTGGACTTAAAGGCGGCGTTTGACTTATTAGACCGAGGAGAAATAGAAAAAGTTATGATAAAAAAGAGGATAAGAGAGGGATTAATAAAGAGAGTATCAAAAATTTTTAGAGAGACAAAAAGCAGGGTAAAGGTAGGAGCGCAAGTAGGAGATAGTTTCTGGTTGGTGAGAGGTGTGAGACAAGGATGTCCTCTGAGCCCACTTTTATTTAATTTATTAATATCAGACTTCGAAGATGAAATTAGGAGAAAGGTTTGGGGAGGAGTTAGGATAGGGAAGGAAAAGATATATACACTGGCATACGCAGGCGACATAGTGTTGATGGCAGAGGATGAAGAAGGGATGTTAGGATTAATTACAGAATTAGAGAAATACTTAGATGTGAAAAAGCTGAATGTAAATGTAGAAAAGACAAAGATAATGAGGTTCAGAAA
>NC_046666.1:68592897-68615009 GCF_010883055.1 Belonocnema kinseyi | reverse complement strand
ACTCATATAAGAGAAAGGATAAAAATATCAGCAGGGGTAATGAAACAGATATGGGGAATAGGAAAAAAAAGGTTTAAAAAAAATAGAAGAAGGAGAATGTGGTTATTTGATATGCTGGTATGGCCGGTATCAGGTTATGGAACAGAGATATGGGGATGGAAAGAAAGGAAAGATATTGAGAGTTTACAAGAAAGGTATATGAGGTGGACACTAGGGGCAAACTGGAGGACGCCAGGATATATGGTGAGAGAAGAAGCGCAAAGGGATAAGTTAACTATTAGAGCAGGAAAGAGGGCATGGCAATTTGAAACGAAGCAGAGGGAGGGAAAGGGAGGGGATTTGTCAAGAAAGTGTTTGATGGAGGTAGAAGAGAGGAGAGGGAGATCGATCGAATTAACGAGATGGGAAGAAGAAAGGAGGGAGTTCTTTAATGATAGAGAAATAGAATACGGGATTGGAGTTAACTATGAAGAATTGGGAAAAAGGGAGAGGGAAAGACAATTAATAGAAAGATGGGGGACGATTGAGGAATCAGAATACAATAAATGGTATAAGATGATAAAAAAGGAAGGCGTACTGGAAAAAAGAAGAGAACAGAAAGTGTAGAATACGTGAATGGAAGGAGGAAACATGGGAGCATGTATGGGAAGGATGTAGGAGAGGAATGGAAGATAAAGGAAGCTGGCAAGAAAATGTGGTTAAGATTCTAGGGAAAGATGGATTAGGAGAAGAATGGATGAAGGAGTTGGAGCGTGCTAGAGGAGCGAATGAGAGAGAATGAAAGAATGCACGTGAAAAAGGGTAAATGGAGGTATAAAAAAGTGAAAGAAAAAGGAAACGGAAGTCGCTTAGATTAGAAGCGTAAAAATTGTAAATAATAGTAAGGTAAAAGTTAAGTAGACTAAGATGCGTTTGCGTTCTCATGCTCTCTCTCTCTCTCTGTCTCTCGCTTGCACTCTCGCTTTCGTTCGATCGCTCACTCGTTTGCTAATACGTCCTAAATTGCGCTATCGCAGGAAATAGAAATAAGAAACTAGATATAAGACTTTATGGAAATAGTTGTAAATAATTGCATATATAGAAAGGATAAGGTTGTAAAAAAATATAGAAATAAACGGAAAGATTGTAAGGAATGGAAGTCACGTAAACCCTTAGGGGACACATTATGAATAAAGAAGACAAAAATTAATAAGTTAATATCAGAAGATAATATTGGAAAATGATGCAATTTTTTATATTTTTGTTTTAGATACTTTGATTTTTTTAATTTACAATTGAAGAATATTCAAGCGTAAAGAACGTACAATTAAAAATTTCTAAGTTTAGATAATTTTTAAGATAAAAAGTCATTTTTCCAATTTTTAATCTTCCCAACAAAAAACATTTTGAATTTGAATAATCAAAATCACAGAATATTTAATTTTAAAAACTTGAATAATTTTTAATGGTGAATTATCGAAATTAAAACTCCTTAATTCAATAAAAGAGGTGCAGTTTAAAGTTCTACCATTTTTAAAGTTAGCAATTAAAAACTCTTCATTTTTAAAGATATAGAAATTAAAGTTTTTAAATTTTAATAAATAAGTTCAATAGTCAAGTTTTCAATTCTAAATCTTTCAATTTAAAGAAATGTTGCATGTTAAACACTAAAATGACACCTTTTTTATTTGTGAAACAATTGTGAAGATTTACATTTGAAAATTCTTCAATATCACTTGAATTTGATAACAAACTTGGATAAAAATGCAAAAATTCAAATTTCTTTAATTCAAAGATGTACAAAAAAATTCTTCAATGACGACGAGTTTGTAAATCAAAAGTTTTTAATTCGAAATCTTCCAAATTGATAATATGCAAAATGTTAACCATCGAATTATAGAATGTTTTTGTGGTAAAACTTTTTTATTGGTACATTTTCATATTTGAAAATTCTTCAAATTTTGAGGTTTACCATTGATAATTCTTGAACTTTAACGTTTTGTGATTTAAACTGTTTTAATTTTTTTTCCTTTTATTATTTTAAAATAAAGACTCTTTAATATTTAATGTGCACGATAGAAAATGATAAAATTTTATATTAAAAATTCCGTGATTGGAGTTTATCCACACTGTGAAATATCTTCGACCGTCATTATATCATTAATGGGAGAATGCGATTTATTCTGGTGATACGGTCTAATACAAATACAAATGGATTCATATGTCAATAAATCTTTATTCGTCAATTTTAAAAGATATACCAACGTACGTTTCGACCTAGTTGCAGGTCTTCTTCAAGGTAATACATCACCTGTCATTTTTTATATTAAAATCCAAAAACAAGACATTTCAATTGTACTTTAGTGATTAGACCTTACAAAGGAGCATAATTTTGGAGTGCGCCAAATTCTATCAATTTCGCCAATTGTTAGAAATTAAAATTTTTGTTATATGCATAATTTGAAAAGTGTCCTTTTTTAAGAAACACACACAAAAACTTTGAATTTGAAGACTCAAAAATAAAGCAGGCTCCAAATTATATAAAATTTACTACATTTTAAAATAAAATTTCTAACAATAATAACTTCTAACTTCTAAAAATTAGCGAAATTGATAGAATTTGGCTCACTCCAAAATTATGCTCCTTTGTAAGGACTAATCACTAAAGTACAATTGCAATGTCTTGTTTTTAGATTTTAATATCAAAATTGACAGGTGATGTATTACCTTGAACAAGACCTGCAACTAGGTCGAAACGTACTTTGGTATATCTTTTACAATTGGCGAATAAAGATTCACTGACATCTGAATCCATTTGTATTTGTATTGGACTGTATGGCCAGAATAAAACGTATTCTCTCATTAAAATTTTATATGCTATCTCTGGAATGGTTAAATTTGGCAGATTTGAAATTGAACCTAGAACCATAGGGTCCCAGGCGGAAAGACTATATACTGGTATAATTTTATTGTATAACATTGGTGCATATTACGGATTTCTTAAATTAAGTACATGCATTTTTCATTTTTTAAATCCTTGTTTATATAAATATAATATAATTATATACCACAATTTACATTCATAACAACTATTTTGTAATAATAATTCATACTTTGCGAATCAATAACTTTAGGATTTTATCCTAAATTTTAGAAGTTACTTGATTTTTACAGGTTTTCTATTATTTCACATACAGAAAATGTAAATATAAAGTTTCATTAAAAAATGAAGATAGAACCTTATGGGGTTAGGGTCACGATATGTAACATATTCTTTCGTATATAAAAAAAGAAACTTAGCAAAAAATTTAAGTTACTTGATTCAGTGACTGGAAATGTAATAATATAATATTTTTATAGTGTAACGGTATATAGATGTAGTTAGTTCGTTTTTTTGCTTCGAAAGGAGTTTTAAGATCGAATGGACTCAAACTTTACCAAAGTGCCGTCCTAAAGTGTAAAATGAGATTTTGTGCGCTTAGGCTTTTTACGGATAATTTAATTTTGTATGAAATATAAAAATATCGACATGTATGTTCTTTACAAATCTTTCTACGCTTTATCGAATGGTTATGACGATTTTTTTTAGTTTACCCCCATTTTTCAAATTCAAAAAAATAGTTGGATTCTTTTTCGAAATTTGAACAGAAGAACGTCGATCCGCAAAAGTACACCAAAATAGATGTTGATAAGCAGACAAGTTGTAATAATAATTACCTAACTTTTAATTTCCTCCCATTTTACCAGTGAGTATTAGTGTCTTGAAAAAAAATTGTGCTTGGCGTAGTATAATATCCAAATCTTAGGTTAGTCATAACCGACATTATATTCAAACTAGAAGTTCATACGCGCGCTTCACGCGCGACCCAATGGTTTACTTGCAATTATTTTATTTGTAAATAAAGTTTAATATGATACCGCGATATTCATTCTTTTTTTAATAACTTTTAATTGTGCTCGGCTTTGCACGGCTACCCTCTCAAGATGCAGAATCAAGTATTGCGCAACACTAAACATTTTTATGCAAGTTTGGAAAAAATATAGTTATGAAATTACGGTGCGTACAAATTTTCATAGAAATTCATAGTAAATGATCTCGACTCGAGATGAGTCCAAATGTCAAGCCATTTCGAGCACCCCTAGCACTTGGATGGTTGACCATCTACAACTTACGACCGGGTTGTGTACTCGAATTTTGAAAACCCGGCTAAACTCGGGAGGTGGTTTTCTCCAGTTTTCATTTCATCTGGCCAAATGTTTAGGCAACTGAGAGTAATTCGAATAATTTAGTTTGTAGCCTAACTAATGAAAATGAAAGTTTTTACCATCATATAGTTTTAATTTCTTTTTTAATTTTTATTAAATATATAGTGCGTACATTTTCTTATAAAAACTAATTTGTTTAAAATGTTAAAATGGTTCAAAATCTAAACAACAGTGAAGTTCTGAATTTGTTTATGAAATTTATTTTAATAATAAATATTTAATGCAAATTTGCAAAGTGTCGTTTGTTTAAATAATTAATACATCTTGTAAATTTGCAAAGAAGCATAGAAAAGAGTTGGCCGATAGACATTCTTACTTGAGTTCGTAAGAAAATTAACTCGTAGAAAAAAGGTCGAACTCTTATTTTTAAATTGAAATTCTTTAAATAAATGATAGTTCTTGTAAACTTACAAAGCAACATAGAAAAGAGTCATCGGATGGACATTATAAATTGATTTCGAATACAAATTGATTCGCAGATAAAAGGTTAAACTCTTATTTTTAAATTGAAATTCTTCAAGTAAATAATAGTTCTTGTAAATTTACAAAGCGACATAGAAAAGAGTCATCTGATAGACATCACAGCACAAAATGTAGTGTGAAATTACAATTTCGGTATTGTGAAGTGAAATTACAATACACGGATTGTGAATTAAAAGCTTAGCGTGTACACCGCTGCGAAGCAGCGCCATATTATATGTATCAGCTGAAATATTAATGGTTTTATTTTGTGTAATATCGAAGTAGAATATTTTATTTAAAAGTGAGGCAAAAGGTAAGTTTATACATGTTTATATTAAATCTAAGGTTTTCGCGCAATATAGACTTCCTTCGGAAAGAGAACAAAAGATTGAAATTTAACGAAATATGTTTTTCATCTGAAAGCAAAAACAGAAGTTATTATTTCGTGGTATAAAAATAAAAATCAAGACATTCTAAAAGTTACTGTGAAAATACTAACTTCTGTTTTTGCTTTCAGATTAAAAACATATTTCCCTGAATTTCAAATGTTCATTCTGTTTCTTAAGGAAGTCTATATTGTGCGTAATTTGCTGACTTTTAAAAGGGATACTTCTCTTCTTAAGCGGTGCTCAATATTGAATATAAAAAGCTAATTGTTTTAAACAAAAATCCCAGTGACATCTTAACCAGAAACTTAAAAACTTTTCAAATAAATTTTCAGTATTTTTCCCTAATAAGAAGTTTTTATGATTTAACTAGTTTGGTTTTTATTCACCAACCTAATTTATTTCATATAATATCAAATTTAATATAAAAATAATCACATTTCATTACTTTTAGGAGCAAAAAAGGGGGAAATTTTTTGTTGCACCGCGACACCGTCACACAAAAATTTAATCTCTCCGAACTAAATAACTTTTTTGGATAACAAATTATTCTCATTCAGCATTCCCATACCTCGAAAGGATATTTTTATTTTTGTAAAAAATCAAAATTTCTATTTGTAACCGCTGCTGCAGACCGATTTTTAAAACCTATGAAATTCTACACTGTTACAAAATTGCCGTTTGCGATTTCACAATAAATGTAATGGAAGTTTATTACCAAAACGTGATGTGATTTCACAATACATGTAATATAATTTTATAACACATGTATTGTAATTTTACAATACATGTGTTGTGATGCAGATTTTATTGGATGTTGTGAAATTACAAAACATTCGTTGTAATTTCACAATACTGTATTATGACGGTACAATTTCATGTATTGTAAAATTACATTACGTTTTGCAAGTAAACTTCCATAACAATTATTGTAAAATCACGACACAAATTTTTAACAGTGTGGGCGTTCGAAGAAATTTCCTCTACATTTTCTGCGGAAGTTTAAAGTTATCTAATCTTGCCTTTGGTAGCGCCATACATGAAAAATAAGGTAAACACAATTGTATCGTTGGGTTCTACAAAGAATAGACTATCTTTTTGTTACCGTTGAGAATTAGGCTAACTTCATTTTGCATGAACTTTATTAAACACGTCGAAGTGTTAAAATAAATGAAAATCTTTTAAAATTTCTTGTTTTTAAAGTTATTGGAGCTTAAATTACATTATAACTGTGATACAAAATGCTGAAATTTTGAATTCGTTGGAAATTTTTCGGAAAATACTACGTTATTTATTTCTCCCAAAAACTTAGCTAAATGAAGTTGGCCTAATTCTTAACGGGGACGAAAAGATAGCCTATTATTCATAGAACCCATCGGTATGATAAAAACAAAATTTTCTTTTTTTCACAATCCCAAGTAATCGTAAGTTGTTTTCACTTTAATCATCGGCTAACTTCACTTCGTTGAATACTGAAGGGAAAACAATTAACTAAGTGCATCGGACAACATTTTAATTTTTTAATATCTTCGTAATGAAAAATATTTATTATCACTTTATTATATCATTTAATAGTCCCTAAAAAAATGAAAACTATTTTTTAAATACACTTTTACAGAAAGAATTACATTTTACGCAGATATTAGCAAAATAGAGCAAAAATCCCCATGACTTTGATCCATTGTTTCCCCCTTAGCATACAATAAAGTGAAGTTAGATGGTGGTTGAAGTGAAAATACCTAATTATACATGCAGACGATCATGACTTGTTCTATACATCCGGCCTTTAGTTTAAATGTCGACGGTCAAGACTGACCTAAAATTTACATTGAAGTTACATTGAGTTACATTGAAGTAATAATTTATTTCCAAGTGACAAGTACGAGCTGTTAAATAAAAAAGTTGAAAATTAGTTAAATATTATTTCAATTAGTCTGCTGATAACCAATTATTTAGTCTACTGTCGTAAAGCGTATAATTGTTTTGACAGGTCTTCCGGTAGGTGACAGCACGGTTCAGCACTCCACAACTCTGAAAATGAGCCAAAATTCCGTCTCAAAATGATAATTTTCCCTAGATATCCAGAGGTACAACTACGTTCATAGAAATAAATATGAGGTTGAAAATTCTCGTTTTCAGACCAATGAAGTTTAAGCTGGAAAAAATTTAATACCAGTGTTTTTCGGTGTGTTCCTGTTGTAACATTAATTTTGATCACAAAATAAAGCTACGGATTTTTACTTTCGAAGCCTTGAAGGACAGAATGATTTTTCCTTTTTTCGTGAAATTGCATATCGTTTATTCACGTCCTATTACGCGAGAAAAATCGGACTTTTAATCGTCTCATTGTGGTATATTTTTTAATGAATACCAATACGAAAATATACAGAACGACTAAAAGAAACTCTCTTTTCTCCATAAAGAGGGGGGGGGCATAACATAAAATGTACACGCAGGAAAAAGAAATGTTATATTTACTAATCAAGAATGGTAAAGGGTTTCTTGTAACCGTAACAGTATAAACTGCTCTTAATAAGAGGGTGAAAATGTCAAAATCACTTAGCATTTCGTAAATGTCTCAGTGAAATTAAGGTTAATTCAACGGTTAGCCTTCAGTAAAATAAACCTCTATTCCCTCGTATTGCATACTGAACGACATGTACAATCCACTGAACCGAGATTACAATAGTAGTGCAGTGAACATTACCGAAAGATCGGTACATGCTACTGATCCGATCGGTTTACTTAACTCGCCCCTAAAGTCGCAACGCAACCTATCCGCGCGGAGCATCGATTTAATTCACGACGCAATCGGCAATGAATGGATTGCATCACCTAAAAAACATTCCTTTTTGACATTTCTGTGACAGTCGTCACATTACTCCTCATTCTCACTTAGCAAGGAAGGGGTTTTATAAAAATAGCACCATTTTGGATGACACAACTTATTCACAGATCGCATACACTTGAGAGATTATTGGAGCAAGACGTGTTTTTGTTCCGTGACTGTTTCAGCTGACATGTAAATAGGATGTGAATGCTACAACTTTTGTTGTGTGCCGCGATGGCATGGTTGCGTATTCAGAAGTCGTTCCCAAGGTCACCACCCTCATTTACAAATGCATTTCAAAATTATTTTACAGATCGCAACTCGCATACTAGTATAGTGGTTCAGACTGTTGACTTGTGTGCTTAGGTTTATGCGTTCGAATCCCCCCCCCCCATTGTGTGCGAAATTTTAATGGAATTATAAGGATTATAACTTACACATAACGATTAATTATAAATATGTCCGAAAATATGTATAAGAAATAACCGTGCTCTTATTTATTAATTATTTTTTAGCAATACTTTTTCACAATTTATAGTACTCGTAATGTCTTAACTGTAGTCTACGCCGATAACATAATTCATATCTCTTTATATTATTCGTTAAAGTGACATGATAATTCGTAAATACAGAATCTAGGGACTGTACAGAATATGGACTGGATCGGTAAAATCTACTGATCCGCAGGTCAGCACCACTTGAGAATCGGTACTAGTAACCATCATTGATAGTCATTCTTATTTGGCTATAATTGAAACGTTTACTGAACTGTCATGTTGTCCAAATACGTACTAGGAAGATCGATAGATTTAACTTGGTTTTCAGTGAAATGTATGGTTCTTTTTTCTGCGTGTATTAAGAAAAAAATTTTGCAATTTTCATAATTGAACTGCAATATATCTATATTAGTAAAGCATTTCAAGTATAAAACCTTATCCTAGGTTGGCGCCACGTCACTGCGAAAATGTTTTGTAGCCTATAAAGACGTAAATTAAAATTACGCCTTATATGTTACTACATCATTCTACAAATATAATAAGATATATCAAGGCAAATGAGATAAAACCTAGCGTTCGAAGACCGTAATGTTAAGTACATGATTCATGGAAAAATATTTTTAATTGCCACGTTAAGTAAAAAAAAAGAAGACCTATTAATTAATTATAAATCGAGATGTTTATGTAATATCATTATCTTATGCAATAATTGTTTGATTTAATCTAATTATATTTTTAATACAGATTTTCCAGAAAATCGTCTGCGATCACAAGATTCATCCTGTGGACCATTTGGTACAATGAAAAGTTGTGGATCGGCACTAAAAACCAGAAGAAATATTTTGAAGAATGTAAAGTAATATACGTCTAGACATTTAATTTTTACATAATACATTAAAATAAAATGATACTTAATTTATTTATTACATAATTACGATACTGAATCGCTTGTTAGCTGTTTATAATTTTTATAACCAATCGATTTTTTTTGTTTTTACAGGAATGTGTTTCACCTCATTGTAAATGTGACGATAATTATATAATTAACGACACTGGTGATCATAAATGCGTATCACCCAAAAACTACACGAACAGATCGAAGAAAACGAAAGCATAAAATAAATGTACCTAAATCCACCAGAATTCAATATGTATTTGGTGTGGGGTTCTTTGAAATTCTGTTGTTAATTTTGTTGTGACGATTCGTATTAACCATCATAATAAACTTGCAAAAGGAATTAATGCTTGTTTTTGTTTTTATTATGCAATTACCTATTATACCCAATTAAAAGTAATGTATATAAATTATGGTGGTCCAACAAGTTTTTTTGTTGTTTGAAAAGTGAAAACGCTTTTTCATTTAAAAGAAAATATGCACATTCAGCGTCTGTTTTTTTGCAATTTTCGTAAAGATCAATTAAATATTTCTCTAATTTTTGTCATTATGATTTAAAAAAATGTTTTTCCTAGAAACAAAAGTTTATCATTCTTGAAAAGAGCCTATTATATCTAAAAATTTCTGAAGAAAAACTATTTTTAATAGGAATAACAAATAAAGAAGATTAAAAATACGTGTTACATATTTTGTTCAATAAAATTCGTTTCGAAGAATTGTAACATTTTAAAACTTTTCGATTTTTAATATATCCTGTAAAGAAACATCAAAGATTTACATAATTATTTTTGCCCTTCAGCTTAGTTTTAATGAATTAATCGCTACATTTTTAAATATAAAAAACATAAACACTAACGATGAAGAATTTTTGAAGGTTATTGATACAACCAAATTACGATTTCCCAGGAAATTTCATATAAAAATGTACAGTTTCAATTAATTTAATGAAAAAAAAGACACAACTTATTATAAAAGCTTTTCAGTTTTCTTTACAAAAAGTACTCGTATTAAAAATATCGGATCTCCTTTAGCAATACTTTTTTGGCTTCTTGTTCTACTCTGTGCCAACAGCACTCGCCCTCGCTTGCTCTGCCCCATCTCTCTCTCGCCCCCACCTCTCTCTCTCTCTCTCTCAGATCTTCCAGCTTCTTCATCCATTCTTCCCCCTGACCATTTCCATTCAAAATCCACTTCACTCTTTCTTTTATGCTCTCCTCCTTCCATTTCGAATATCCCATGATGAAAGAAATGATGAAACAATTCTGCTTTTCTTTCCCCTTCTGAGTTTCTCTTCAAAATTCCAGGCTCTTTTCATTTGCCTGACAATCATTTTCTCTAGTACTGTTTCTTCCCTTAGAATATAAACTGAGCAGCTTTAACTGACTCCCATGACTCATCTCAAGAATATCGCATGCAGACTTCCAACTCTCTTATGCTCTTTCCATCCCCAAATTTTCATTCCATAACTTAACACTGACCATGCTAACAGATCGAACATCCACACTCTCATCCTCCAGTCCTTTTTGAACTTTCTTGTATCTATACCCCATACTTATCCCAATACTTTACTCGCTCATTCTAATCTGTTTCTAACCCACAAATCACTCCCTCCCCTCGATTCGAACAAAAATACTAGATGGCAATATTCCTCTCCCAACTTTATACAACCAAGCTATTAAACTTTCATTCGTATTCTTATACTCTATGAAACCCATTTCTTCTCCACACCTTGTTTTAAGTTTTCTATATCTGTGCTTTTATCCCTAATACGCCGTACTTTAATGATAACAGACCCCTGAAATACTTCCTCCACTCTTTCATCTCGATTTCTTCATTTATGCCCTTCCTTTCTCTTCTTTTCCTCTTTATCCACACTCTCTCCCTTCCTTTACCGCCTTCTCTAACTATTCCATGTACCTTTCTTTTTCCTTCTGTTTTGTCTCCCTTATAATTTGTCGGGCTTTCTCTTCCTCCTGTTGATTACGCCTTGTTCCATTTCCCTTTTCCTCCATTGGCTTACTTTCTCCTTCTTCCTATCTTTATTTTCCCTGTATTCCTCGCCTCAACAACCTCTCCTAATAGCCTCTTCTTCTTCCCTCGATATCCACTCTTTTCTTACCTTATCAACCACTTCATTAAGTTTCTCTAGCAGCGAGTCCATTCCTTTATCTTCCATACTAACTTCTTGTTTTTTATTTGTGCCCTAACCCCCCTCCCCCACCCTATCAACACCAAATCCTTCCCCTTTTCTTCTGTCCATTTCCTTATTGTTCTTCATCCTTCATCTTCTCGTCCCCTCCTGTAAACGCATGCACCGTCTTTCTATGTCTGTTTAATCTGTCCCACCCACCTAATTTTTACTCATCGTTATCACATCCTATTTTTTGAAGTCCCCCCAGAAACCCGTATCCTTGTTTTTTATTCCTAAGACATTCCAGAATAACACTTCCGCAATTGCTTTAAAATTTCTACATTTATTTAAACAATGGAAGTCAATCCAATAAATGCCAGTCAATGCCATTAAATCCTCCTCGATTAGAAGATTCACCTTGTGAACTATTTGGAGTAATGAGGAGTTGTGGATCATCGTATTCACCGAAATGCGGCACTTATGACCCGAACTTGTCCACTGCCTGTTCAGATGTCAGTTTATTTCAAAAATATTTATAATTGAAAGATTGTATTTCACTAAAAATTCTGTCAGAAAATTAGAATATTACTAAATTACGATATTAAATCGTTTTTGAGATATTCATATGTAATTTTAAATAACAAATTAATTTTGTTTGTTTTGATAGGTATGTATCCCACATCGTGCAAATGTGACTCTGGATACATAATTGATAACAATGCCAGCGGTAAATGTGTTTTACCCGAAAAATGCACGCAAAACCCCCAAGATTAAAAAAAATCTTAAGAAACAATGACAGAATTTTAAAAAAATTAAACAATTTCGCCTGTCCAAAACTCACCGCATTTGCAAAATTGTAAAATTTATTTACTTCTTATGTGAATTATAAGATTAAAGAAACTGAACTAAGTCCACAAGGACTCAACATGAATTTATTTGTGGAATTCTTTCAAATTTTCTTGTTTACTATCATTTGTATTTAACATTGCAATAAACTAAAACAAAATAAAATAAATCTGTTTTACGTTTTATTATTTAATTGCCTATTATACCCATTAAATAAATGCATATAAACTTACATCCTTAAAAACTTATTAATTACTGGGATTTTAATCAATTTGTTTCTATTATATTCCACTGAAAAAAGTTACTGTCAGGGAACAATTTTTCTTTTTGAAATGCATCATAAGGAAAAGACAAAAATAGGAGAAAGGAAAGAAAAACACATATATTTCTGTTCGGTCCCGTTCAGAAATGGCGTTATTAGGACGTTAAACATCGACATTTAATGGAATCTGGGAAAGTCATTTTTCACATAAAACCAATACCTTCGCATTTCGATGAACATATTAATTTCAACCTGTTAATAAGTACACTATGTTTTTCCTAATGCTGAGAATTAGTCTTTTTATATCTCACGTTTTCTGTTCATAATATTTGGACAAAATTTCTTTCGGTTATGTTAAATATTGTGCCAGATATTGAGTTTAGAGCTTTAAGAAAATTGTTTATATATATTTTCTTGTATAATAATTTCAATTAAACTGTGCTTATAACTGACGCATTTTTCGATAGTTTACTCTAATTAGCAATATTCATCATGTTTTTTTGTCAGTGACCCTGCTATTGTTTAGTTAAATACTGACAAGCCTAAGGTTTTCTATATTTATGGATTTGAAACTATTGTAAGGCATTATAAACAAATTAAGTGTCCCATAAAAAACCAAAAATTACTTTGTTTTAGCCACCGAAATATCTCTATGTGACTTTTTGAAAACATACTTTTCAGACAATTAAATCATTGTTTAATAATTTTAGGCCTCGCAAAGTATTATATATAAACTAAGCTGTCAATCAAAAAACAGAAAACACTTTTAGAGTTTTTCTGAAATATTTTAATGCAACTATATAGCTCGTGTTGTTTTTCTGGCAGAGGCGTAAAAGGTTAGAAGGGTCTGGTGTGCTCGGCGATTTTCTTCTTTCGAAAAAAATGGAGCAAAGAGTTTGCATTAAATTTTGTGTGAAAAATGGAATCCAGTGCTCTAAAACTCTTGAAATGTTGACAGTTACATACGGTGAGTCTACTCTGAGTAAGAAAAATGTGTATAAGTGGTACAAGCTGTTCCAAGAAGGCCGAGAGGATGTCAAAGACGAACCTCGCCCTGGACGCCCCAGCACGTCAACAACAGATGAAAGCGTTCAAGCAGTGGAAGAAATGGTGTTGAAAAATCGCCGAATTACCATCAGAGAAGTTGCTGAAGATGTTGGCATATCGGTTGGCTCATGCCATGCTATCTTTTCGGACGTTTTGGGCATGAGACGTGTGTCAGCGAAATTTGTTCCAAAACTGCTTAATTTTGAAAGTGCTCGTGAAAGATTTTCTGACAAAAAACAGCACCACAGTCATGCCTCAGCCCCCATATTCACCGGATTTGGCCCCCAGTGACTTTTTTCTTTTCCCAAAACTGAAGAAACCCATGAAAGGACATCGATTTTCAACGATTGAGGAGATAAAAAGTGCATCGCTGAAAGAACTCAAGGCTATACCACAAAATGATTATCAGAAGTGCTTGGATTATTGGAAAAAGCGTTGGCACAAGTGTATTATATCTGAGGGGGATTACTTTGAAGGGGACAACATAAATATTGAGGAATAAATGAATTTTTTTTGAGAAAACCATAAAGTCACCTTATTTTTTGAACACACCTCGTACATGCAAAATATCTCCGCAAATTTTGTATTTATTTGAGAATTATAAACAGTTTAATTGTTAAAAAACAGGGTTGCATTAAGATATTTCGTAAACGAATCCAGAATGTTTTCGGTTTTTCGATCGGGCCCCTAGTTTGCTTATAATATTTTGCTAAGTTTGAAATTTTTAAATAATTATAGGTAATTGTTTCGATTGGATTTTTTGTTTGTTCATACGAATTTCAGTATTTTAACAAATGACGTAATTGTTTAAAAAAGGTACATTTAGATATTTCTCATACGAATCTGAAGGCGTTTTCGGTTCTTCGATCGGACCTTTAGTTTGTCATGCTTTACAGATTTCTCAATGCACATGTACGCTTATGTTGAATGAGGTAGACAAATTTTTAACAACGTTTTTATATAACTTCATAAGTTTAAAGAAGACATTTTTATGGTTATCGATTTCTTATAGCATCGTACGATTGCATAGGTTCGCAAAATGTTGTAAAAAGTTTTAAAAATGTTAACAAGAATTATTCGATTAAAAAATTATTTTTCAGTTAAATAAAAATCGAGATACAATTATTTAGTTTGTGGCTAATACCAGTACTGGTATTGGCCACAAACTGAATAACTGAATTTATTTACCGGTACAAAACAAAAATAATTTGCTTTAAATTATTTCATCAATCAAAAATCGAGATATTTCGGAGACGAATCCATCGATGTTTCCAGTTTTTCGATGGGATTCAACGCAAGCAATTATTTTACTAGAAGTTTAACTCCCTACAAATATAATAAAACGCGTCAAAGTAAAGCAAATAAAAAGGTTTGCCAGCGCTCGGAGCTCGTCAAGGTCAATATAAAAACGGATAGCTCTACAAGACATATCAGTTGTATTTGAAATTTTGAGGAAGCTACTAAAATGTTTACCATTTTTGCTCTTCTATTATTTGTTTCAGTCACAACGGTCGCAGAAAGTTACATGAGTAAGTAGATAATTTATACAGAAATACAAAAATTTGCAATATTTATTTTTTAAATTCAGATCTATTATACTTTGTATATTTCAAAATTCATTAAACTCTTATATTATACGAATTAATTTCTTAGTTTAATTAAATAAATTCTGAAATATAAAAGGGCCATTAAAACATCCTCGAAAGCCAGATCCTGTATGTGGAATAAATGGACTGAATTCACGTTGTGGACCAGCGTGCTGGAACACGTGTAGCAATTACGGCAATGAAGCCAATTCCGATGCTTGTTCTGCTGTAAGTCTGTCAAAAAATAATTATTTAAACACATGATTTAACAAGAAAAACTATCTTAATAGGGAATCGACGAATCAATTAAAATGAAACTGTGAAGTCAAGAAATTTGATTTAAGAAACGCATACATATTTTTCGAGAAACATAAAATATTAGAAAACTTTGATTTCAAATCGTTTTTGAGATTTATAATTTTACAGAATTAATTTATTCTATTTGTTTTCGAAGGAATGTGGTCCACCTCCATGCTGGTGCGACGCTGGCTATATGATGGACGACGAGGCTGGTTTTAAATGCGTTTTATACAGAGACTGCAAGAAAAATTCCAAGAATGAAAAAAATCATAAGAAAACATCAAAAAATGAAGAAAAGACGATTTAAAAGAAAATCATTCCTAAGGACCAAAGCACATGATAATTTCCCAATTGGGGAATTTATTTTATTCTTATTTGAACTACAAGTTATAAGAAACTGAACTAAGTCCACTAGGACCAAATATAAATTTGGTGCTGGGTCCTTCAAAATATTGTTGTTTACTGTGATTTCATGTTTAAGCTGACAATAAAATAACAAAAAAGATTGAAACCCTCTTGCGTTTTTATTCTGTATTACCTATATTACACATCAAAATTAATACATATAAACTGAAATCTTTAAAAGCTTATTAGTTATTTAAATTACGATCAAGTTTTCTCTATCCATATATATCGTTTAATAACTTAATTAAATAATAAAAAACGAGATATTATTTTCTGTCTATTTTTTAAATTATTTATATTTTATAAAACATCCTTACTAATCGCAATGAGAGTTGATCACTATTAGAATAGTTTAAAAAATATATTTTTCTTTTAATTGGATTTTATGGTACTATTGTGATATTGTTTTTAACACATTTAAAGTGAGGTAAAATCGACTAAGTTTGTAAATAATTGATGTTTTTCATTTCAAAGCAATCATTTGAATTGCATAATGTTTGATGGTTATAATATATTTACAGAAAGTTACACAATAATAAGACCATCTTATTATTCAAATATTGTCGTAAATGTTATATAATCGCGTTATTTGATTAGACTATTCTAATTTTCAAGTTATAGTCATTTATATATCCTTTTTTAAATTTTCAATCAATACATACAGTCCTAAATAAACTAATATATTTTGACAAAGAAATTAGTAGTTCTCCGCATGGAGTGAAAAGTAAGAAAATTTTCACGCATATTTTATGGAAGATTTTAAAATAAATTTAGTATAATTATCACCGTTTAGCACGGTAACAAAGTTTAAGGGAAATTGTAAAAAAATTTATTAAACATGTACAAAAGCTGTTTTTTCTTTCATTTCAAAGAGTTCATATTTATCTTATTTACAACAGAATAATTTTATGCATATCAATTGGAATAGCATTTCTACATTTTTTAAATTTCTTAATTGTTTAATTAATATACCACGTGATTATTCTTTATTCAGTAAGCAATTTTAAGCACCTGCGTATTTTTAAAACACAATGAAAATGATTTAGATGCTGATAATTTCAACTACATATTTATCGCTGGTAGAAATCCACAATGAGTTTATACCTATTATTTCTCGCGAGTCTAACTTATAATTTCGAAATTTGTTAACCTTAGTCAAGGTATTTATTGTTTCTTGATGTTTCTTTGTTGTTGTTTTTTTTTTGGTTAAACCTGTTTTTCATCACCAGTCAGGGACTAGGTCAACTGCCTAATGATATAAGGATGTTACAGATTAATTTAATACGATGTTTGAAATATTTTTCTTCATCATGCATTTCTTATAAACTATTTTTCTTCATAAAAGTTCTTGTGTTACCATGACTTTTTATTTATTTTTTTACTTTTTGTCTCATTTACACAATCCCACAATTCTTTCCTCGATTTGCCTCTAGAGACGCTACCATTTACTTAACCTAAATATATTTGTTTCGTCAGACATTCTTTTTTCATTCTCTCAGCATGCCCAAATCATTTTTACACAATTTTTTAAACTTTGTCAAACAGTTTTTCCTCTACATCATATTTTTTAAGATACTGTCTTTGCCTATTGTACGGAAAAAAGTGGGTATTTAGATTCACTTTCATGCATGGTTAACTTGAAGTTTCCTTGTTCGCATTGTTCGCATTGTACAAGAAACAACTTAAATCGTTTTTGATAGCGAATGAAATAGTGATCGCAAAATACACAAAACTTAAAGTCAGAATTTCTACTTGAAATTGTAAAAGAAAAGATTACTAGAACCAGCAGCGTCAATAACTATATGAAATAATACAGTTCAACATGTAAGCTGTATGATTAACTAATTTATATACCCGCGTGAAAAAAGTTTGCATGGCTCAAGCATAGGAACACACTTGGAAATATCTGGCTAAAGCATGGTTTACGGCTGAATGGCAGCATGGCGCAAGCCTTGCTCCTGTCCGTTTCCCATGCTTAGGACAAGTTAATCACAAATGCATATTCTTCAGAACATGTAAGTGTCAGAGAAAATTAGCCTGCGTTAAAAATGAAATTATTAGGTTTGCCAATAACCGACACGTCTGTAAATGATAAGTTCGCTACCCGCGTGCACCGGTTCGCGCACCAGGTAGTGTAGCACATATTCTATGAGAACTTTTTAAGAACTTAAATTTGGTGAATAATTAAAACAATTCCAAATGGTCAGTCGACGACACGGGTGCACCAGGTCGCGCCCCAGGTATCTCTGCACGTATTCTACGCGGACTTTCTCAAAATTTAGATTGTTTCAACAGCCCAAATTACTCAAAATTATGTGTCGACGATCCGGGTGCTCCAGGTCGAACACGAAGTAGTTCAAAACGTTTTCTACGAGAACTTTTTAAAAATTTAAATTTCGTCAATAATGAAAACAATTCCTAATGGTGATTCGATGACCCGGATGCACCAGGTCGCGTCCCAGGTATCTTATTACGTATTATACGAGAACTTTTTCAACATTTAGATTGTTCCAACAGCTAAAATGACTAAAAGTTGTAAGTCGACGATCCGGGTGCACCAGATCGAGAACCAGATAGTATAATACGTATTCTATGAGAACTTTTTGAAAATTTAAATTTAGTGAATAATAAAAACAATTATAAATTGTCAGTCGGTGACCCGGGTGAACCGGGTCGCACCTCAGGTAGTTTGGCACAAATTCTACGAGAACTTTTTCAAAAGGACCCCGCACTAAATGTATGGGAAAATGGCTTTCGGTGGATTCTGCTGAAACTTTGTAATTTTTAAAGTTATAAGTGCCAAATGAAATATCCGTAACAAAAATGGACTGTTTTAGCGCTATGCGGCGCTAAGCGCTCAAGATCAGTGAATAAAACGAATCACAACAGATTTTGTTACAAAAGCGATGTCAACATAGAAATCACGGTTCAGATCGTGGTCTGTCATATTTTCGCCTACACCGTTGACTCGTATAGCGCGCTTCTCAAAACAATCAAAAGCTAAGCGCCCAAGATTTTAACTTGACTAATTAATCAATTCTTTAAAGGCAGAAATGGTACCCAAAGTAACATTAGTAACTAGATCGCACATACCGATAATAACATTCTACCCTTCACAAGAGGATTGAACGCTAAGCGCTCAAGATCAGCGAATAAAACCAATCCTAGTAACTTTAGCGACAAAAGCGATGTCACTATAAGAATCACGCATCAGAAAGTAGTCAGTAATATGTTTAGCTAAACCAATGAGTTACATTGCGCGCTTCTCGAAACGATCAAACATGTTCTTAAGAATATTCATTTGTGGTTAGCGTGTCCTAAGCATGGGAAACGGACAGGAGCAAGGCTTGCGCCATGCTGCCATTCAGCCGTGACCCATGCTTTAGCCGGATATTTCCAAGTGTCTTGCCATGCTTGAGCCATGCAAACTTTTTTCTCGCGGGTAGTAAGCAAAGAATTTTGAGTTTTACTTTTGCAAGTGAATTAGATCTCCTTTTTCACACTGCAATAAGCAATGCGCGAGGTTGTTAACCTTACTATTTAAAATGGTGAATAAATAAGTTCAGTGACTTAACTAGAAACGTGTAGGCCCCCCAGCAAAATTTTTTAGGAGGTCCATTTTAAATTAAAGAAGAAGACCGATTTATAACTTACTTATCACTAAGACAACAATGTTGCAGTGTAACAGTTTTCAATCCCAATTCACGAGACCTCTTCCACCTTCACCCGGCGACAAAGCGGGGTTTTGTGTCACAGTAGTTACGCCACTGACATTTTACTAATTGAAATTGTCGGAAATTATTTTATAATGTTTTCTCTTTTATCATAATATTACTTAAGATCATTCTTATAAAAATAGAGAATAAATCCTACTTTATAATGCAATACAGCTTTTTGTTTGGTATAAAATTTTCAAAATTTGCAAATATTCTGAAGAATTATATATGAAAAATAATTTTTTAAATTGTTTCTACTATGGAATTTTATGATCATGCGAAAAGCGAGGTAGTTTGGAAATATGCTTATTAATGGTGAATCTTTTTCATGCTTATTTTGTATAAAATTATTCATGATGAAATAGGTAACTGATCAATCTTAAAAAAAATTGTAAGTAGACACCAAATTCATCATTCGTTCCAATCTGCAGTGTTTGCTTATGAATATTCTAAGAGTTCTTTCAATTTAGTGTAAATAATTTCACCTTAATTTCTGAAAAGAAGTCAACAACAAAATCTATCATACTACTGCGATATCGAGATCTTTAATTTTCAACTTCTCGGAACCCAATAATTTTTTTGAATCAAGCAGTTTTTATTCTAATTCAGCCTCTTCAAATCGATATCTCAAATCGATCGACCCTTTACATAATTTTTGTTGTCGAAATTTTGGAGCTAATCTATTTATAAATCGTGTGTAGAATGCATGCAATACATATGTACATATATATGTATGCGTTACAATCCAATGCCGGCAATGTCACTCTTCGCAATATCTTTGTTTTCGCAGAACTGAGGCTTCCTACATGAAATAGTAACAACTCTCTATCTCCCTCCCCTCTCTCTCGTGTGCGCGGAAATAAACGGTTACTCAGTGGTGCAGTGCATCTCATTATTTGAAATTGTTCATCCTACTCTTCTGAAAAGTCAATTTAACTCACCAAAACGCAAAATAGTAATGCCTGTTCCATCACGTACACATAAATTTATTATCTCGCACAATCTGTGAGGTATAGGGTCGCCACCGTATATAAGCATTCCATCTTTATGCGGCCTACACCAGCAGCCTTAATATTCTTTAACTTCTAAATTACATCCCCAACATCAGAGGCATAGATTCTTTCAACCGGGTTTTCCAACGTATCGTGTTCTATGTCGCAGTTGTGCAGACCCATAGCTGTACCTCGCATTGAAGGAGTCTCTCAAAGCGTCTTACATCCCTTCTGTATCATTTTCCATTTCACCCTTGCTATTTCTAATGCCAACTAGCTCTTTACTACTACTTTCTTTCATTATCATCGTGATCAGTTTCCAAAACAGTTTCTTGCTTCTTTCAAAATCGATTTTCATGTTCTTTTCTTCTTCCGCTTCGATTTTACTTTACTTTCTTCAACTAGTAGTTTTAGTTTCCTGTTTTTGTCCCTATATTAATTTATAGTCTATATCCCTTGTCACCGCTAAAGTCTGTAATGTTTAACTTTCTGAAATATGCTTGCATATTTACGTTAATGACTTTATCATTTCACACAGTAAAAAAAGTGTTCAAAATGAGACCGAAATCAATATCATCTTGATATGCAACGAAAATGATACCGAATTAAAGAGCATTTTGATTGGCCGGAGATAATGATCGACTTTTGAGATCATAATGATCTGATTCGGGATCATGTATGAAGTCAAAACAAGATGGGTAAAGTTTTTAGAGTACTTTAGCTCATATGCAAGCTTTTTATGGTTTCTTATTGTGCAGTGTACTTAAAAAGTTTTAAAAATAACGAAATCTGATATTAGAAAATATCACCTGTTAAGTATGGTTTTCACTTGCGTACAGTTAGATATAATTTTTAGTTTATGTCGTTATAACCAAGAATTGGCGGTAATTTTGTTTAGTCTGACAAATGAACAAAAAATAAGATGAAATTGATTCAAATCGACACATCATTATGATCTCGAGTGTCAAATGATCGTTGGAGCAAAATGCTTTGCAACAAAATGAATCCTTTTTTTTTTACTGTGCACCACTATTACGAAATTTTTTAAATCTCCACGTTTTGAGACCTCCTGAATCCGAAAAAACAGGTTTTACGATAGTGTCTTCCTTTCAGATATGTGACTTTTCTGGAGTGTAGATCACTTTTCCGAATGTTCAAAGTATCGAAAACCAGTATTGCGAAAATCGAGGTAACGAAAGTTAAAATATCGAAAGTGAAAAATACGAAAATTCAAATAGCCGAAAACCAATTTTCAGAATTTTTAAGGTATAGAAAACCGTTATACCGAAGAGTCATTATACCGAAAAATCATTATAGCGAAGATTTAAAACACCGAAAATATTTTACCGAAAGGTTAAATTTCCGAAAATCATTATTACACCATTAAGCCATTTCCCTTTCAGGGTGGGTGTGACTCACTCGGTAGGGGAAAGGAGTAGTGTGTGGAAGGGATAGAGATTTTTCAGATTGATCCAGAATTCTCGTGCTATTTAAGTAAATAACACGTTCATT
>NC_046666.1:68564352-68592797 GCF_010883055.1 Belonocnema kinseyi | reverse complement strand
TTTCAGGCGTCATTCACTCTACTGACACTCTTTTTATTAACTATTTGCCACCATACTTTCCTGTCCTGGCATACTTCTCTAGCTTCTTTTATGTCCATGCATATTTTCATGGAGACTCTCGTGTTTCTGTGACTTCTTATGTCTCTTCTAACTAGGGTCTCATTCACACATTCTAACCATTCTTTCCGCGGTCTACCTCTGGGCACGCTGCCATTTACTTTACCTTGATACTCTTGTTTCGTTAGTCGTTCATTTGGCATTCTCTCAACATGTGCGAACCATCTTAACCGATTTCTTTCACATATCTCTACTAGCGTCTCTTCAGCACCACATTCTTTTAGAATTATCTCGTTACTTACTTTGTCCATCAGGGTTTTCGCGCATATTATGCGCATGAATCTCATGTCAATTGCGTTAATTTTAAAGTCCGAAATCCCGTAAACCGTTTTACCGAAGATTCAAAATGCCGAAAAATTAAAAACAGCTTACGCTAGTACAAGCGCGAGTATTTTTATTAACCCTAGACTGGTAAAGTGAGCTGGCTCATCCTCTAATGGTAAACCGGGGTTCCGCTACACCCCAAACTTGTACCGTGGCACAATGATTTCTATGTGCAGTAAAACAACTTTAATATAGCGCATTTTCTTCGTTTATTAGTGTAGAAAACAATAATAATAATATTCTCTTTAATTTTTCAAGAAATGTTAAATAATTTAATAAATATAATAAAAAAACAGAAAATTCCACAAAATTTACATTTTTTATAAAAATAACGTAATTTTTCAAAAAATTGACCAATTTCAAAATATAAAACGGGATTTTAAAGAAAAATAATCGCGCTTTAAGGTCATATGAGCCACTTTTGCTTGTTCTTTAAAAATCCTAATTATTTGAACATCCGAAGTAGAGGAAATTTAAGAAATCTGATAAAGGGTAAAAATCTTAAAAATACTAGTAAAATTGATTATTAAAAATTCAGATTTATTACAAATAATGAAAAATTGTTATAAATATTGGAAACAAGGAAATAATGATAAGAACATGTATGTTTAATCTACAGGGGATCAATTAGAGCACAGGACTGCAGTCAGGCTGCGCAATTGGTAGCGAGAAGCCATTTTCTGAAGAAAATTTTATCCTGATTACTTATTATGATTTTTAACGGTTATATATAAAGAAATTTATTTTTAAACTTTTAATTTACAAATTCATGCTTAAAACGTCTAATTGAAATCATTATACTATCCGACTGAAATTTACTATTCCTCATTTTTTGCTATTTGTCTATTTAAAAAAATTTTTACACTTAGAATTTTTAAATTCATGCTTAAAACATCTATTTGAACTAATTTAACAAAAAAACTGAAATTCACTTACCCACTCAATTCTAGAACGTAAATGGTAAACCGGGGTGTAGCGCCACCCCACACGATATTCACTGCCGCATAGAAGTCACACCCAACCCTAACGCGTTCGCTAAATGACAGAGTCTTACTGCCAAATAGTTGAAGTGATTTATGGTTAGGGTCCTAGACCAACCTGCACCTGCCCTTAGTCAGAAGTATACTTTAAACTTAGACTGGGGTGTCGTAGAACCCCGGTTTACCAGTCTAGGGTTAAACACAACTTGAAAATATTTGATAAGGTAAGTGATAAGCATTAAACGATGATAAATTAACTTTTGCACGTCGAATACTTATTCTAAAAAAATGCGCTGTGACATTAACAAAGCAGTGCATCATGTAAGTATATGGTGCTAGTGGTACCAGTGATATGGCAATGGCACTTGCGTTCAATTGATTCCCTTTCTGTTTTAACAAACAGTACGTGCTTACTACATATCTCGTTTTGCTCCGTGGACGGTCACTGTGAACATCTGTTTCGTAGCTGGTGCAATTTTCTGTAAAATGTGAGGAAATCTCCAAAGCTGTCCAGTTTTACGTCGTAAGAGGGTATCTTGGCTAGCATGGCGCTCATTCGTTACGTAATTCACCAGCGACGTAGTCACCACGTGAACTAGAAAATCTATGCTACGCATTACGTTGACTGTATTCTGTGAACTCACTGGCCACCTAATTGCACTCACTGAATACGTCGTGATCTATATTCAAAAGGAGGAACTACAGTGAATACTCCGTAGACTCCGTCATCCACCATCCTGGTCACTGAAACACTTATCAGGTTTATTGCCCTGGTGTTTGCTGCACAGGGGGTGGTTTTGTAGGGTTTGAAGTTTGTTACTAAAATTTGAACAAATTGATACGAAAATAATGCACCTATATAAAGTTGTTTTAGGATAGTGTCGGGGCCAATGAAACGTTTCGCTGGCGACGTCATTGTGTTTTTCTAATAGGGGGTAGTTTTTAGGGGTGAAGTTTATCGCCTAAATTTAAACAAATTATGACGTAAATAATGCACACAAATAAAGTTGATTTTTCATAATGTCGGGGCCAGGGAAACGTTTCTTTGGTGACGCAATGATATTTGCCACACAGGGGGTATTTTTTAGGGGTTGAATTTCGTTGCACAAATTTTAACAAATTAGAACGAAAATAATGCTTCTGCATAAGGTTGCTTTAGGATAATATCGGGACCAGCGAAACGGTTCGCTGGCGACGTCATACTGTTTTCCTAACAGAGTTTAGTTTTTAGGGGTTGAAGTTTGTTGCAAAAATTTGAACAAATTATGTCGAAAATAATTCAGCCATAAAAAGTTGATTTTGGACAATGTCGGGACTAGGGGTAGGTTTTATTGGCCCTGCCCTAGTGTTTTCCTAACACTGGGTAGTTTTCAGGGGTTGAAGTTTATTACACAAATAAAGTTATAAAAACACGTAAACTCAGAAGATGTGGACTGTGACTGCACCATATATCTAGTCGGGAGTGGTGCTGACTGAAAACAGATGATTTGGAGCGATTCGCGCGCCATATGTTGGTCATTCTAAGGACTTATTGAACTACCCTCGTATTAAAAAATATCACCTGTTAAGAGTAGTTGTCACTTGCGTGCGGTTAGATATCATTTGTGGGTTATATCGTTATGACACCGGCGCCAATAATTGGCGGCCATTTTGTTTAGTCTGACAAATCAACCAAAAAATGAGATCAAATTTATCCGAATGGAAAATCATTATGACCTCGAGAGTGAAATGATCGCTGGAACAAAATGCTCTGCAACAAAATTGATCCTTTTTTTTAATGTGTATAAAACTTCACACTTAATATAAGCTATATATAATATTTCCGCCTGGGAAGAGCAAAGAACAAATTTAAAAAATGTTTGTTCTTTAACCTTAAGGCGATCGCGCGGGCGGTCAAGTGACCGCCTTTTTGAAATTTCGAACGACGCGCTCACCAGTGAGCTTTGAATGAGGTGGATGGGACATGTATTCTCTAGTTACACTTTGGACAGCTAGTTTCGGCACAAGTGATATAAACCCAGCCCCCTCATGCCGCACAGTACAGTTCCAAACATGGAGATGCAGGATCGGGCGGTTTAGTGACAGTCGCGCGACAGTTCTAAGTTACGAGTGCAAGTTATGTACTCTCTTCAAGTGTCGATTATACTTGTATATAATATGGTTTTATTCTAGTTTCACTGAGAAAAATTATATTCTTGCCGGAGAAAAGTTGAAGCAAAATTATTCTTCAAGCTAAAATCTTGATTATGTTGATGGCTAAGTAAATGTTGTTTAAATAAAGAATTTTGTTCGAAAAAATGTTTGCCAAGTTGTGTATAAGAGTCCCTCTGCTTTGATGGTGATAAACCATCCACAAACAGTAAAGAAAAGAGCATTATAATCATAAAATCATGGGCGGTCAACTGACAGCCCGCGCGGACGCCAGTGTGAATCCAGTTGGCGCGAGCGCATGAAGGTTAAGGGAATAAAAATTCCAGGACCATGAGCATTATTCAAGGACTTTTCCAGGTTTTATCCAGGTAAAAACAAATTCAAGGAATTTTTCAGGGTTTCAAGGATTTCCAGGATGCTAGACACCCTGCATAAATAAATGCATAGGCAGGGGCGTCGGAACGATATTTTCATGGCTGGGCTCACCGAAAATATGTTCAAAAATATAAATTTAAGATAAATATTAGGTTTATTTTAGTATTCGATTTAGTGATTTGATGGGTGCGCTAACCAGTTAATAGTCAATGATTTTTTTTAAAGTTAATGAGATGTTGAATTGATCCATTTTTTCTCATTTTGAGTCCTACATTATTTTATATCATATTTCTATAAGTATTAAGTTATTATACGGATGAATTCAGAAAAAGAGGTATCCATGCGAAGATCAATTGAAGACGCTCCAACTTCATGTCGATCAACTGAATGCGTGTGAGAGTGTCTAACCTATCAGACCTCTCTGTTCTTTCATACTTTCAGTTCTCTACTTTATAAACGAAATAGATAAAAATTCTGAAATTTTTACAGAATCTCTGTATTGCGTCCTTCTAACGTGTCTCAGTTTTTGAAAAATATTGTCAGAACCGTTTAGGCGTTATGCTAAAATATGTTACATTTTCAATACCTTGGGATAGGTCTGACGTGCATAAGATGCGATTTTGGATTTCACTTATCTCAAATTCGAAATGGTCAGCCCTTTTCTAACTAGACCAAACTTTAGATAACGCTATAATAAATCTACAGTCCTAATTTCAAACAAAAAAATCACAGAAAACAGATTTATCCGTATAATACTTTAATCACATGTAAAAAAACATCGATTTGGTAACTTAATTATTTCTAACAAGCCGTATTTCATCGGCTTTGCCCCTCACTTTTGCCCCCACTTTGCCCCCTCGTCTTTTTGATCGGACTTGATACAAGAAATTACTACACGAGAAGTTTATCTTTCTACAAATATAATAAAACACGTCAAAGTGAAGCAGATAACAAAAATTGCTAGCTCTCGAAGATCATCATGTGCAATATAAAGACTGATGGCTCTAACAAGACGTGTCAGTTGTATTTGAAATTTTTGAGAAAGCTACTAAAATGTCTAAAATTTTTGCTCTCTTATTTTTCGTCTCCATCGCAACTGTCGTCAAAAGCTATACGTGTAAGCAGATAATTTATGGGGCCATATTTAAAATAGACACATTCATTTAACTGTTACATTATATAAATTAATTTTTTAATTTAATTAAATTAAAATTTAAATATAGATATGAGAGGACATCTTCTACAGCCAGAAGATTCTGCATGTGGAAAATACGGAATATATCAATTTTGTGGATCAGCGTGTTGGTCCCAATGTAGCAGTTACAACCCCGACTCGGAAGAGTCTTGTCTCGCTGTAAGTTTTTTTCGCTTAATGTAAATAAAATATTTAACGAAACAAAATGTGCCAGTAGAGAATTAAGGAATCAATTAAAATGAAACTGAGAAGTAAAAAAATATTATTTAAAAAACGCAGTAACGCCTTTCGAGAAAATTATAAAATTATAAAATTATAATTTTTAATCGTTTTTGAGATTTATAGTTTTATACAGCTAATTTTTTATTAACAGGTGTGTGGCCCAGGTCGATGCCAATGCTACGATGGTTATATAATTGACGACGAGGCGGATAATAAATGCGTTTTACCCCAAGACTGTAAGAGAAATTCCACAAATAAAAAAAATCATAAGAAATCATGAAAAAATAGAAAAAATCACGATTTAAAGGAAAAGAAAATCGTTGATACCTTTCCTGAGCACCAAAACGCATCATAGTTATCAGATTGGAATTTTTCTAAATTCTGATTTGAACTGCAATATTGTTGTTTACTGTGGTTTTCTGTTTAACCTTACAATAAAATAAAAAACAGAGATTAAAATCCTTTATCGTTTTTATTATGTGATCATCCATTTTATACACCAAAATTAATGAATACAAACAAATCATTTCTTTCAAAATATATTAGTTATTCAAATTGCGATCAAATTTTTTTCGATATGTAGCATATAATAAATAAATTTCATAATATAAAAAACTAAACATTATTTTTTGTCTAATTTTACCATTAATTATATACTTTTTTAAAATTATATACATCTTAGAAAAAACCTGCACCTTTCTAGAATTATACTAATAGAATATTATTATATGTAGTAATTAAGGGTTTGAGCAATTATTTCTGTTGAAGATTGAATATTGTCTGGCTCTGACTGATGCTGATTGATTCTAACTTCAATCTAAGAGAAAATTGCTATAGCCAATATTAATATTATAATAGTATTATTTTATGTATAAGGAACAATTTTTATATAATTTTTTGTTCGCAAAAAATCATAATTAGGGCAAAAACTCGAAAAAAACAATTTTTGGCGTATGGAATTTGTTTCAGTCCATATAAAGCAAACTTAAGGGAGTGATATTTAAAATATAATTATTTAATTTATTATATAGATAATTGTAAAGGGAAATGTTAAGTTTTAATTAGATTCACCTAATATTCACGGTTCTGACTAAAAAAAGTAATTTATGTTGCTTTATAAATGAAAACATTTTGGGATGATATGGAAATTTCTACCAAAAATGATAACTATATAATAAAATTGATAAATTTTGAACGAAACAGTTGTACTTGTATCCAAGAAAGATGCCATTTCTATTAAAATAAATGAAATTTTTAATTAAAAAGATAAATTTTCATAAAAAAATACTTCAGTTTACTTTTCAACAACAATATATAAATTTTCTACGAATGTATGGTAAATTTTCAATAGAACAGATTAATTTTCAACCGAAAAGGATGACTTAAAAAAAATTGTTCAACATTTAACCAAACAGTTGCATTTTTATCCAAAAAGATGCAATTTATACAAAAATAGATAATTTTTTTTATTAAAAAGGCAAATTTTTAAAACAATAGTTGAAGTTTCATCAATAAAAGATTTCAGTTGACTTTTGGCACTTTACCGCAAGCTTTCACTTAAAAAATTCCGTAATTTTTCCTGAACAATTTTTTTATGCTTTTTGTTTTCCAACCGACAAAATTCCCTGACTTTTTTAAAATTGTTCTTGGCGAATTTCCAAAAATTACGTATATAAACGAAGAACCTCGCTCCTCCTATCGTAACAAATCGCAACAAAATCTCTAGACCTCCACATCACTTTTGAGCTGTTACGCAATTTAAGTACGATTCCTGTCTAACTTTTGCAGATTTGATTCTAGTTTGTAATATCCAATGGTAAATTTTAGAAGAAGTGACTCAGTTTGTTTCAGTTAAATACTGATGCAAGATATTATTACATTCAAGTAGTATATCTTTCGACAAATATAATAAAACACTTCAAAGGAAACTAAATTTAAAAATGTACATCACCTCCAGACGTATCAGTTCTATTTGTAATTTTGAAGAAAGCTACTAGAATGTCTGCCATTTTCACTCTTTTATTTCTCTTAGCAATTGCAACCGCCGCAGAAAGTTCGCCGCGTAAGTAGATAATTCATAGAGAAATATTTAAAATGGTTTCATACATTTAAAATATGAAAAATAAAGATTTCACAATTATGAATTGGTTGCCTAATTTAATTTTATTAAATTTTAAATACAGTTCTACCAGCATCTAATGGAGGTTTTCGACCACCACTACTTGCAAACTGTGGAAGATATGGAATAATGAGAAGTTATGGATCGGATTGTTGGAAGCAATGCAGCGATTACAACATCGAAAACATCGAAAATGAGTGTATAAACGTAAGTTCATTTTTAAAATATTCTTAATTTAAGCAAAGTTTACAATTATAAAAAATATACAAGAAGACAATCGAAGAATTGCTTAAAATAAGTATAAAAAGTAAGAAAATATTACTTAAAAATAAAGTAACACTTTTAGATATAATTGTAATAGTTCAAAATTACAGTATTAAATTTTTTTTTAGATATTTCTAAGTTTATGTAGCTAATTGATTTTGTTCTTCTCGACAGATTGTTGTTACAGCTCGTTGCCAATGCGACCCCGGTTATATAATTGACGACTCAATTGGTGGTACATGCGTTTTACCTGAAGACTGCAGGAAATATTCAAGGAATAAAAAAATCATAAGGAAACATCCGAAAATTAGAAAAAAATCATGACTTAAAAGAAAGGAACAAGCATAAAACAATCCTGCTGGATCGCAACTCATCGTAATTCAAATTTTGTTGTTTAGTGCGAATTCATATTTAACATTACAATAAAATAACAAAAGAGATTATAACTGTTTTGTTTTATTAAATTTTACAATTACTACCTACTATATCCATTAAAATGAATGTATAATTTATATCAACTTTAATCTTTAAAAAATCACTAATTATTTCAGACACAATGCAAATTTTCACTGTTCGAAATGAGATGCAACCAATTTCACACCAATGGTTTTTCGTGAGGTTTAGAATCAGATCAGATGAGAATATATCTTTTTCAATTATACATATGTTCGAAAATTGTTTTGGATCTAAATTTTGTGATAGATTCAAAAATTTAATATATATTTATAATGATGTATATGCATCTAAATCGATAATTTATATAACATGCGTAAAAAAATTTCATAATATAATCACACTTTAGACCATAAGAAGTTTATTAAAATTTTCTTTCATTTAAAAAGATCTAAAAATAGTTTGAAGTTTGGTATTTTTTATAATTTACAGATATTCATAGGTCAAAATATTTCAGTTTTGATGTATTTAATGTTTAATTTTTGAGTTTACTTAATTATTCTGAAGTATCTTCTTATTGAAAATTATTGATAAATAATTGAGAAGAATGAATAATTTACAATATAATAACAGAATGTAAAATAATAATTTATTATATTGTAGTATATTATGTAATATTATAATAAATTACAAAGATATCTTTAATACTTTTTTTTGCGTTTTGATTAGTATGTCATCTTGCAAAACCTTAAATTTCGAGAACATCATGATATAATCTTAGAGCATTTTTTGTGGAAGATTCTGATTTTTGTTTAAATAGTCGAAAAATTCTTGAGTGTTACTTTATCATCAAATAAACGTATTTACAGATATTATCTCGTTACGCATACGACTACATTATGATTAAAGATTTTATTGATGACATTGCTAATAAAATATGAAAGGCATGAATATGTTTTGATTAAAAATTATTATATTAGAAGTTAAACATAGAAATTACGCAAATTTCTAGGTAAATTTCCTTTGAACAAATACATTTTTTAATTCTGATAAATATAAGTTTATATTAGATTTAGATTTAAAAAAAGGAATGTCATGTTTATTTTAAAAAATTTTTTGTAAGATTCTTTGACATCAATTATACATTTCTTTTACTATTCTTCAAGAAAAAGCAAACAGATTTAGACTCATATTTGGGCAAAAAATTTTAGAAATTAATAAAGATATTGAAGTTAAAATATTCTTGAATATCTCTCTATATGTGATTTAGTGAAAATTGTACTAATTGAATTAATAATTGATTCTTTAACTAATCAGATATTTATATTTTTACATTTCACTAATCGAATAATAAATAGAAATCAGCAGTTTTTTTTATTAAAGTCATTTAGTGAAAATATCGACTAATTCTCTAATAATTTTAGTTAATAATCTTATTATTTAGTGAACTTTTCTAATCGATTGTTTTTGATGCGTAAAACATTGTTGCTGTTTTATTTAATTTATTTTTTTAGTGCTTTGCGAGGTATTCCTAACGTGAATAAGTTAAGTGCGTAAATAATTCCTGCTTTCTCATTCTAAGTTAATAAATTGTAAATATGATACGGTTGGTGTAGGTGACGTAGTCTATTTACAATAAGTTTTACAACATGGCCCTCTTATGGCTTCAATAAAGTTAAAAATATTACACAATCCTGTTATTTTAATAAATTTTTATATATTTCAATTTCCCTAGTTACACGGACTTTTTTAACTTTAATTAATGTATGGAGCCGAAAAGGAATATTTGGATTAAGTAAATAATAGTTTTTTACTTCGAACGGGCGAATATTTTCAATATACTAACGAGTAATTTTATTCTAATCTCTAGTGGTTTACTGTTTACGTGACCAATATTTAAAGAATATAACACGCGATCATTCTTGATTCAATAGGTAGTTTAGAGTATCTACGTGTTTCAAAAACTTAATAAAATTATTACTTAATTTACATGGTACAATGCCGTTTAAAAGTTTATGTCCACCTTTTTTTTGATGATTGATTAAGTTCTCTTAATTTTAAATATGTCAAATCTAACATTTTTTTATCTTCAAAGGATTAAATGCTCTACAAATTCTGTAGAAAATGTGTATATTTCAATGTTTTCTTAAATTTTCAATAACTTTCTTAATAATCAATATTTTTGAACGTTCTTGGGCTCATTTTTAAGCTAATTTTTCACAGTATCAAAAAAGCTTATGATTATAAATCTTGAAAATTGTCTTATCGAATTTCAACCAATTGAAAATGTAACAAAAAAATTGGAAAAATTTGAAAACATCTTATTTGTACGCAAATAAAAATAAAAATTAAATAAATATATGTTTTGAGGAAATTTCATAGAAAATTCATGTTTATATATTTCATATATTCTACAAAAATATTTTGGTTACTACAAAGAATATTGCAATTTTTCCAACATTTTCGTTACAGCTTCAAGTCCTTGCAATTTGATTATACAATTTTCACGATTTATAATCATAAGCTGATATAATACTACGAAAAAATAGCTTTGAAATGAGCCCAAGAACATGAAAAAATATTAAATATTAAGGAAGTTTTTGAAAATTTAAGAAAACATTGAAATATACACTATTCTTGCAATATCTAATTGAAAAAATAGACAAATAGGCTTCATCCTGGGCTCATTTTCTACAGAATTTCCATAGCATTTAACCCTTTAAAGAGAATTTTTTTTAGCTTTGACCTATTTAATATTAAGAGAACTTAATCAATCATAAAAAAGAGGTGGACTTAAACTTTTGAACAGAAGTATACATTAAAGACAATAAATATTATTTCTGTTGTAGCAATGAAAAATGAGATTAAATTTTTTCTTGCTGTTCCAATTTTAAGTAAATACTGACGAAAGAGATATTTGTATTTGTGCAATATATTCTGCTCATCTTTGTACTCTATTATTGTTTAAAGGACATATCATTTGATCATTCTTAACTCAATGATCAATTCTTATTTTATTACTTAAATAAATGATAAAATTTGTGTTAAAAATTACAATTAATATAAATAAAATATAATTATATATGACATAACAATAGCAATATACAATATATTATATAATGCTTAGTACTATTATGATTAATATTAATATTGAATTAACAATAATTAATATAATATCAAATTATTATTCCATGTAATAATCATAAATTCATGAAATAATAAATTAATAAACAAATAATGGGGCATCTAAAAATGACGTAAGTTTCTTTTCTGAAATGTGCAGCCACTCCCATGTAATATACGGTGATATTTAATTAGACCGGGGGGGGGGGGTCTAGATTGACGGGGGGGGGGAATCTTACTATGATTTTATAATCTTAGGGATTTTAGGGATCTTAGGGACTATGATTTTATAATCTTAGGGAACGAAGATACATATAGAATATAAACTATGTTAAATAAAAAAACGTAAAACTTCACTGAAATTAAGTTTAGAAAATAAAATATATTAATAACAATAAGTATTAAGTTTTATGAAAAGTACAATTTTATCATTTCTTCTGGGCTTTAAATATTGTCAACAATTTTCGAGAAAAATCGACTATTTGGTCGAAAGATAAGCTACTTTGTTGAAGGTTTATTTTTTGAGTCGAAGATTCATTATTGTAGCAAAAATACATTTCCTTGGGTGAAAATTTAACTACTTGTTTGGTAATGTATAAATTTTTTTAGGTAAAAATTTATTTCATAGAAAATTAATCTGTTTCGGTTAAGGATTCAAGTCTATTCTTGAAAATTTACCTTTTTTGCTTAAATATTACTGGTTTTGATTTAAAGATAAAAATTTTTCGTTTGAAACATCAACTATAATTTTTTTTTAAATCTAATTATGTTAAAAAATGACACTCTTTGGTTGAAAAATGAACTACTTTCTTAAAAATTTATTTTTTAGTTGCAGATTTATAATTTTATTCAAAAATTCATCTCTTTAGTTCAAAATTAAGCAGCTTGGATGAAAAATCATTTTTTTTTGTGTGAAAAAAATCATTTTTCTGCCCGTAGATTAAAAAATTTGGTCGAAAATTTAACTATTTGGTAGATAATTCACTAGTATGTAGAAAATTTGATTTTTATTGAAAATTCATTAATGTAAATCAATTTTTAACTATTCTATACCTGTTTGAAAATTTATATTTTTTAGTTTAAAAATTCAACTAGGGGCCATCCACAAAATACGTGATACATTTGTCAGGAACTCCAGACACCCCCCCCCCCCCCCCCCCCCCCCCCCCTGCGCGATACTTTTTACATTGATCTCAATATGGAGAATGATACTTCGGCAGACCCAACCCCCGATAGTATCGTGTATTTTGTGAATTACCCCGTAATGGGTTTAAAATTTATTTATTTTATGGAGAAATCGTCTTTTTTAGTAGAAAATGAATATTCTTGTTTGAATATTAAAATTTTTTATTAAACATTGACCTAGTTTTTAAATTCAACTGTTCGTCTTCTCGATAAGAAAATTTATATTTTTTGGTAGAGGATTCAGATAACTTGTTGAAATTTTCTTTTTTTTTGGTTCAGTTCAAAGTTTTGATTTGAAATGACATTTTTTTCTTGTTTGAATTATTAACTATTACATTTTGTGTTTAGAATTAATCTTTTTTGGTTAAATCTTCCATTACATGGTTTTATTTCAAATTGATTATAATTTTTATCAAATCTTAATACTCTCACAGCATGAGATACCGGCAGGATATGCCATTAATCTCCCAGAAAATCCTGGGCATATCCCAGGAGATCCTAGGGATATCGCAAATAATATCCTACAGGGTGGAAATCTCGATATCCCTGGAATGTCCTAAAGGTATCTCAAAATATCCTCAGGATATCCCATTAATTTCCCAAATTGATATGCAAAGGATGTTCCCAAGATATCCCAATTCTATAATTTAAGATATTACTGGAAATGTAAATATATCTACTGCCAATTATATTTATATTTAATCGTATCAAATAAAATAAGAAATAATTTAACAATATTGGGTATTTTCTGGAGATTTGATACAAAGTACAATATTATAAAATACAATAATTGTACAGTCCCCTCTAATGTCACTTTCAGGTAAATTCCATCATGGCTGTGAGTGTATGAAAACTGTCGCGCACTAATAAGTGACACTTCAACAAAAATCAACAACTTCTCAAATATTCGTGCCAAATTATAATCAACTGTCATTTATATTATACAAACAAAGGCGGTACATATCAGTTTAATTTTTTTTTTTATATCATAAACACTGATTTCGCCGTTGAAACATGCGATCTCTAAACTGCGCAATTTATATTTTACAGATACAATAACAGCGAACTGTTAAATTTTCAGAAAGTGAACTTTTTTATTGTAAGCAGGCTGTTATTGATTATAAAAATTATTCGCATTAATAATTTTTTGCTAATTATACTGAGATAGGATTTTGAAAGAAACCGAATATTCGAGATTTGTACGAAGTGTTTTTTTTCAAACGAATGTTTGTAACGCTTGATGTTTTCAAATACATATTTTAATAAATGTGCATTTCAGAAATATTGGATTCCATTGCCAAAATTGTGTATATCCCACACAGGACATTGAGTGGATATCCTACGGGGCGGAAATCTCGATATCTTTGGAATATGCCAGGGATATCCCTGGATATTTTTGGGATATTTTTCAGGATATCCTATATCCTGCCGACATATCCTGGGGATATGCCAAGGATATCATTTTGTTGTAAGGGTACTTGCTTACATAAAAAATAATAAAACTATCTTTGTAAAAGCACTTTCTTAACATGTGGCTAGTGATAAAACAAAGTAAATGCAAAGAAAATCTAAGGTCGCAAAGTAAAACTTAAAAACGGATATCAATATGTTACACACTTTGATTTGGGATATGTTTTCTTAGTCACACATCACACAAAGCTTGAATCCCTGTAAGAGTGACGTCACAAGCAAGGACCCCCCCCCCACTCTTAAACCTATACAGTTAAATTTACAATGAAATAATTAAACTTTAAAAAAATAGAGTAATTTTTAACAAAATACTTGAATTTTAAACCAAATAGTAAAAATTTGCAACCTATCAAGATGAATTTTGAAGCTAATTATCGAATTCTTAACGAAAAAGTTCCACACGAATAAATTTTCAACATAGCAGAAGAATTTTCGAAAATAAAAGATGATGTTTGAAAAATATTGTTGAATTTTCAACCTAAAACATGAACATTTAAGCAAATAGTTGCATTTAAAAAAAGAAAAAATTATTAATAATCAAAATGTTGCATTTACAATTAAATAGTTTTACTTTAAACAGAAGAGGAGGATTTTTCAACAAAATCATGGTTTTTTGAACCAGATTACTAAATTTTCAACATACGAGGATCAACATTTAAGCCAATAGTTGCATTTAAAACACCATGACATTGATGACGAAACTGTTGTATCAGAATTAAATAGTTTAAAGAAAAAGGGAGAATTTTTTACAAACTAGTGGAATTTTCAAACAAATAGTTAAATTTTGAACTGAAAATGATGCATTTGACATGCATTCAACAAGGAAAGTAATTTCTCAACAAAAAATGTCATAGTTCATATTTTAACCGGAAAATATTTTTATTTTAAATGAAAAAAGGTTGAATTCAACCAAAAAAGAGAAATTTTTAACCTAATACTTGAATTCTCCAGCAAAACAGATTGATTTGTAATCAAAACCTTGCACTAATAACCAAAAAGTATAAAATTTCTGCGAAAAACAACGAATTTTGAACCATGAAAGATTTCTCATTCAAGAGAGACAAAGAATGTCAGCCATATAGTTAAATTTTTAAAGCAACAGGAAGCCTTTTCTATCTAAAAATACGAATGTCGAACAACAGAGTTACAATTTTTGAATAAAAAAATGACTTCTTAACAAAATAGTTGAACTTACAATCCAACAGCACGAATTTTCTTCATAAAAAGATGAATGTCTAAAAAAACACTCAAATTTTGTAACAAAAAAGATGAGTTTTTGAAAAAATAGTTGGAATTTCTACCAGAAAAAAATTAATTTTTAGCCAAAAAGTTGATTTTTAACACAAAAAGATTAATTTTTTACAGAACATTAAAAATTTTCAACTCGAATATATGAATGTTTATTAAAAAAATTAAGTTTCAACTAAATAGTTGATTTTTAAAGTGAAAACAATCTTTTTTTAAGCAGAAATTTATTAGTTAAATTTCTAGTTCTAAAAATGAATTTTCAACAACAAAAAAAAACTAATTTTCATTAACTTTCAAATGATCATGCCTTGTTTCCCAATATTCTAAAAATTTTGAGAAATATGAATAAAATATAACTTTTTAAAATTGACAATGGAATAAAACAGTTTACATAAGAAAAAAGGGGAAAAGTCACATATTTGGAAGGCAGCCTAAGTCAACTTTTTCATTTTATCTTGAGTAAATATTACTAATCATCCAGATATCATGATTTACGTAAGTGATACGCGAGAATGTTCTAATTTATATTTGAGGATGGCTAATAAAGTTTTACAACAAAAAATCCTGGTAATTTCCATTTTTTTCTAATTTGTCAAATGTTTAACGGTTTAACAAATTTCAAAGTAGTAGCCGCAGCATTTAATAAACTAGATTTAGAAGCCCAAAAATTATAAAATCTCTGAATAGGAATCACAAAAAATATTATTTTTATTTCAAATTAAAAGTAATTAAAAAATGCACAATTTTTATTTAGAAGCTTCCAATTTCTAAATATTGACGTGTAATACAATTTTGTCATTTATGGGGTTTTCTTTGGGGAAACACAAGAGTGGCTTAAATTTATTCACCTACAAAATTTGTCATTGATTCTAATTCTCTAAATAATTCTGAGCAATATACTTAAACACAGAATTATTTGTAACATATTATCGCGTTTAAATATTAGATTTACTAAAAGCTAACTTTTTCCCATTTTTAATCAATGGAAAATTTCGTGGTTTTTGTGCGACCCCTACATATTGATCGACTTTGCTCAGATGTGGAGAACTTTTTTTTTGACTTTCAAACAAAATGGGAAGGGGAGGGGAACAGAGAAATCCTAAAAAAATCCACCAAGTATAAATAAGAACCACCCCACATTATTGTAAGAAGGAATAACCAAAATTTAACAAATTTGAAACATAATTACATGCAACAGTAACGCATGAGGGCCGTGTGAAAGTAGAATTAATTTGTAGTTCATCAATAAATGCCTTGGTTCTTCGATTCAACAAAATATGTCTGAAAAAATTCTAATTTTCGTAATTTTAATATTTTCAAAGTGCCAGATCTTCTACGTATTTTAGTGTCTATGAATTTGTCAATCTTTTTATTTTCTGATCCCCAAAAGATAATACATGTGTAATACAAAGCCGTCACTAGCCTTGTCTGCACCCTGCATGCATTTAAAAAAATCGTTTTTAAAATAGTTTAATGCAATTTTCAAAATATTATATCCAAGTGTTAAGTATTTTTTTATCTGATATACAATAAAGATATACCCACAAAATATCGTAAAATCCTCTCGAATCTTTTAAGAAATACCCTAAAAACTTTCAAATTTGTTAAACTTACATCACTTAATATTTATATAAATCCCGTGAAATCTTATCATTTCTAGTTAAATTAGTTAAGATCCTTTAAATCTGGTGAAATCCCCTGAAAAATCTCTGAAACCCTAGAAGTTCCATGAAGTGCAATTTAATTTAATTTTCCCCCTATATTTCTTCAGAAGCCCGTTCGGATATCTTAAATTCTTTTAAATATCACTAATATTCTGGAAATCTTTTTCAATTCCTTTGAAATTTTTCAAACTTCTGCGAAATTCTTTGAAAGATCTTGGAATTAAAAAAAAATTTTAAGTTTTTTCATCTGTTTATTTCAATTTTAAAATCCTTTGAAGTGCCTTGAAATCTTATAATTTCTCTTTAAATCTGTTAGAAATTTTGAAAACTCTTTAAAAAATGTTTAACTCATTAAATTCCTTGGAATTAGAAACAAAACGTTAAAAGATTGTTTTAATCTGCTCATTATTATTTTTAAATTCTCTGAAATACTTTGAAATCTTATCATTTTTTTCAGTCCGTTAGAATCTTTGAAATCTGGGGAAATCTGTGAAGTACCTGAAATCTTCAGAAATCCCTCAAAGTTTTATGAGATTTTATTTTATTTAATTTATCCCCTGAAGTTCCTCAGAAGTCTGTTTGATATATATATACGTTGTATCGATTTCCTTGTTTCGATAATTAACGGCTGTTTAAACTATTCTGATAATTAATTGAAATGTCGACCTTGCAAATATAACGCTTTCTGTGGATGTTTTAAAGTAATTTTGTAGGCCTGACTATTAATGGAACAAATCTTTAGTGATTTATCACTTACACGGATAAAAATGGATGTTAAAATGTAACATCTGGATTATTAGGGTTAACATATTTTATGCTTAACTATAGGACAACAATCTAGATGTTCAAAGTTAGCATCTGTACATTTTAAAAAGTGAGATGCTACTCTCTAACATCCCAAATCTTGAACTGAAATATCCACGATATTACATGTATGGTTATGTAAAACATCGCCTGTAAATATTTGAGGAGTGTACTTATTTATGGTCATTTAAGGAACTAATTAGTCAATTATTTGTGAATTTGAAATTAAACATTAATGTTCGTAGACATTAGTAGGGGTAAGTAATCGGAGAACGAATAATCTTTAATCTGAATTTAAATTTCTATATATTTTAAGTAACTTAAGCTCAAATTTTATTTTAAATTTACAAACATTTTATCAAATGGGTTAGGTTAATAAGCCTGAAACTGAAGATCATTGTTCCCTTCTTTAGACAGAAAAAATTGTTATCCAATTTTATTTAAGGATGGATAACTTAAATTTGTTTGAAATATTCCAAATTTTTAACATTCCATAATTGTATTATTGAAAATATATGTATAGCCGTTCAATATAGTCCTGAAATTCTAATGCGCGATGCGCATGCGCTCGGACGGTTTTAACATCTGAATGTGTTTCAGTTTAACATAAAAATATTTTTACACCTGACACCTAAAAAAAAACGTAAATGTTTCACATGAATATGTGCATGTAAGGTGTTACAAGCTTACCCTATGAAGATCTACATTCAAGCATCCATTTTTCTCCGTGTACGGAATGTTAATTTCTCTGCCTCTCTAATGATGGGATGAATAAGCAGCCATTTACAGAAATTTTAAGACATTCCTTGTCGTCTACACCTTCCCTACTTACTTTAATATGATTTCCTATCCACATAGATTAATCAGAAGATCTCGTGTGATTTTAGTTATTAAGAAATGTCGATATTCCGGATACAATCTTCAAGGGATATTAAAAAAACTCTTGAAGTAAATTCACATATATATACTTGGATATTTAAGTTTAAGGTATAAAAACACCCACAAAATATGCTGAATACCCAGAAAATCGTTATTCTGTCTATTTCGTGGACAAAAATGTTTACTAACATGAGCATTTTTATATTAAAATACATGTAGAAATTGAAAATTTAACAAGTGTTTGTGGAAAAGCTGTGCATCCTTCATACTTTTTTCTTTCGAATTTTTGCTCTGCAGTGTCGAAAATACAAACAAAATTAGATGTGGAATATTTTAAAAAAAGCCATTTACTGTAAATTTTTTCCAGGCTTTTTTTTAAATACGTGAATTCTGTTAAAATCTTTTAAATACATGGGATATTTTATAATCTCTTGAAGTTATCTATAAACAATAGTCTGGTTGTCCATTTTAGTGTAGGAAGCCAATGCTTCATCATTTCTTGTTTAGCTAAAAAAATTGTATGATTTTAATTCAGAAAATTTGGATTTAAACACTAAATAATTTACACATCTAAAATGGAAGCTTTCAACACTTTTCAGTTGATTAATTTTAAAATAAATACCGTTAAAATTCAAAATTTTAGATTTTAAAGTTTTATAAATTTAACAGCTTAAAGGTTTGTGGTTATAAAATATAAATACACGCTCGATTTGTAACAAAAAACTTTTTTCATAATTGTACAAATTTAGAACTAGACCCACCATTTTTAGTGCTTCTTGTTTAGTATCCCAAATTTTCAACTCGATGTGGCGTATCGTGTTACGATAAGTTGGAAAATAACAAAAATGGGCAGAAAGGCATGAATCTGGTCACGTGACCCACTCATCACAAGGCCTTAAGACGAAAAGTTAATTCATCAAAGTTTCACTTCTGTCGTATGGCCACACTGTTACCACTGGTTTTAAAATTGATTTACATCCTTTCGCATAATATCGATGATATTTGAAATGACTAGAATAATCCTACAAAAATTCTGCGAAATCTCATTAAATTCCTGAGTTTTTTCTAGAAAACACTAGTATTGTAGAAAAATACTAGTACTCTTTGACATTTTCTAAATACCTGAAATCTTATTCTCTGAGACCCCATAAAATACCATAGCATCCGTTTAAGTCCCTAACGTTTTTAAAAATTATACTCCATTTTACTCCTTATTTCCAATTTGGGCCAGATCGAGCACACGATTTTGTGGTTGTTAAATTTGGCCCCCTCTAGACTCCGGCTTAACAGCCAAGCTTGCCAGTAGATGGCGCTCCATTAATTTCGGAGACTAAAGTGGGTTGGTGGGTTGACCCCAAATCGCCCAAGTTTCTATAAAAAGTATCAAGCGTCAAAAATGATTCAATTATTATTTGTAAAAGTGACCAAATAAATGAGAAAAAATGCCAAAAGTGAGCACAAGACGAGTGCGTAGGTATAGTATACTTTAAAACATTCCTGAAATACGTGTTGAAGATTATAATAAGTAAATTTATTACAAATGTTAAGATGAAACCTAACCTCGAAATGAGGTTATTTATTCATAAGAAAAGTAACAAAAGTAATATTTCATTTGTTCAATGTGAAAACGAATTAGATCAACAATGACGTCATAAACATATCTATTTTCACGTATTTTTAGGAGATTTGATACAATGCGGAATGTAAATACAACCTTCTTATTTATATTCGCTTTTGTAAAAATAACTTAAAGAGCCTGTGCGACATTATAATCCAGTTATTCCAAAATAACTTTTCACAATTAAGTTCAATATAGAAGTTGAAAGCAACTTCAATTTAAAAATTAAAACCAAAACTATATTGCAAAATACTTAAATGGTTTACAATACACAAATGCTGGCTGTTATATTGCGTCGTTTGACTTTTTCCGTTTGCTCGAAAAAAAGTGTTTCACATACTCCAATTTTTTCATATCGCGATCTGTTAGATAACCTAATATTTATATTCTCAAATTTCAGTTAAGGAGGTGATATATTCGATTTTAATATGATTTTATTTAAGAATCCCTTTTAATTAAGAATAAGAAAAATAAATTCATATGGGCCCGATCGGGGCCAGACATGGTTATCTCTGGGCGCAGTGCTTGGGCCCCGATAGGGCATCGCGTTTCATGGTTTGAATCTTAACATCTCCTGGAATTAACATTTCCTGGTAAATCCTGAAAGTTCTTCAAAATCCTATAAAATTGCAAATACTTTGAATTCATTTGAAATCAGATTAATAAAATTTCAATTTCTAATATCTCTTATAAGTTTATTTTAAACTTTTGAAAACTTTTTAATCTGTTGAAATATTCAAAAATATAACTTTTTAGAAATTCTACTTTTAAGATCGCATATGTTATTTTGGTCAACCCGCGAAGAAATTTGAAAATGTACTTAAAGGCAAAGTAAAAAAATGGTTGTATGAGAGAGCAATTTGAGCAAATAAAAGCACATATGCTCCTTTTCAAAATAGTAGTTAAATAGTTGCATCGTTAAAAAAAGTCTGAAAAATATTAAAAGTGTCGTGAGTCCGAGGCCTGAAATAAAAATATATTTATTTGAAATTCAAACACGAACAGGTGCTCTCTCTTTGATGTCTGAGAATCGAATTAAAAAATTTTTTTACAGTTAAATCTGGATTTACTGTCGGTATTGGGGCTGACCGTGATAATAAATCCAGTCTCGGAACTGTGTTACTGACACTAAATCCAGATTCGCCTGTAGTTACAATTTCAAATTTTTCAATTATTACTACTACTATACTTTCTTTTTAAGCTGATTGTGTAGAAAGTAAAATTAAGATACTTTAGGATGAATATTTTCTAATTAAACCCAGAACAGTGAAACAGTTTGAAATTTTCGGACTTTATAATCTGTTATAATATTAAGGAAAAATGACGAACATTTGTGTAAAGAGTGAAAATTAGGCAAAGCAGGCGCCGAGAGTCTACAAATAAGGGTTTCGTAATCCTAACATAAACCCTCGACCGAAATTATAGGGTTTCAGTCCTGAGGTGCGAAACCCTAAAATTGATGATTTCATAGCTATTTCAATCGGGGGTAAAAATGCTGACGCAAAATTGTAAGAAATCGTTGCACAAGCTTTCTCATACATAAGTATAATAAAACACGTCAAGCCAAAGTAAATTAAATTCAGCTCTCGAAGCTTGTAAAATGGAATATAAAAACGGATTCGAGTTATCGAAGCCGTGTCAGTTTGATTAGCAGATTCACAGACATTTACCAAAATGTCTCCCAGTTTTTCTGTTTTATTTTTCGCCATAGTTGCATCAGCCATAGCCAACAGTCAAGACAATACACGCAAAAGTAGGAAGATTTATTTTAAAATGAGAAATATTTCTTCAAATTTAGAATATTTATCATTTTTTATCAGATTGATTATAAGTATTTATAATTGCCAAATTTCATAACAAAAATTTAATACTTTTTAATTTTGTATGCAGCTCCACCAGAAACATCAAGCTGTGGACGATTTGGAAAATGGTCCGGGTGTGCCTCAAAGTGTCCACCGAAATGCAGCACTCGAGACATTCAGTCACATATTTATTGTATTGATGTAAGTAGATTTTTAAAAGTTGCTTAATTTAAATAAAAAATTAAATATATGAGAATCACTTTAAATTAAACTACCTATTTCAAAAGTCACCTACAAATTAATTTCAGATAAAATTCCTATAGACCTTTTTTAGACTTTTCGTAAATAAAAATCAGATAAAAATTAATACAGTTTTTAAAAAAATTTCGCGAAATTTCTTTCTTGTGGAATTCCTAATTAAATTGTACTTGATTTTTAATTTAACAGGTATGTGTGGAAGGATGCAGATGTAATCCTGGGTATCTAATAGAAGATCAATCCGGTTTGTGCGTTAAACCCAAAAAATGCAAAAGTTCTAAGGCATATAAAAAGCTACAAAAACCAGACCTGAAGCCAGCTTGTTCTGGATATTGTACCTAAAACTGAAATTTGAAATATCTTATTAATTTTCTCTAAGAATTTGTATTCAGCATTGCAATAAAATGTATAAATGAAATTTTTAAAGTTACTGAATTATCGATTATATGGCTTATTGGATAGATAAGCATAGATAAGAATAGATGTAGATAAGATTCAATACATAAGTCTTTATTCTCTTAGAAAAAATGTATCAAAATTATTATTTTATAACAAAATGGTCTTAAGCTCAATTTTCGTTATCTTCAGTAGATAGAAATAAAAACTCGATTTAATTTTCTACACAATCATTATTTTTGGGAGAAAAACTAAAATCTACTAATTTTAAATTTTCATTTAATTATTAGGAAAAGTAAGTTAATTTTTGGATATTGAAATGGCAGTGAATGTGATATTTAACCAAAAAAGTGAAATTAAACAACAAACAAAAAATTTCGGCAATATTTCGAAAATCTGCATGTTTTCAGAATTCAATGTACTGATTTTCATATGCTAAAATTGAAAATCATTGATTTTTTAGTTTTAAGTTAAACATACAGTTCTAAAAGATTATTACGCCTGAAGTTTGTTTTTTAACAAATATGATCAAACACGTCAAAATAAATGAAATAAAAATGTATGTTCACCGCTCTAAGGTCTTAAAGCGGAATGTGAAAACCAATATTAATACACAGCTGAACAAATAGGGAAAATGGTGATTCTTACTTCAAACAAGTAAGAAAAGCTACTTCCCAGTTCTATATAGAATTTTTTATAATTTTCGGAAGAAATTATTTTAAAAATGCGTTAGCACTACGAAAAATTACAAAATTACAAGGGAGCGGAACCACAAAAATAAGTTAGCCAATGAAAGTTAGAATTTTGAATTTCAAACAGAAGTATTTCCATTTTAGGTATCGGACTCAAGACACTTTTTGACTCTTCTTATAAAGATGCAACTATTTTACTATTATTTTGAAAAAAATGACACTGTTGCTACTTTTTCCGCCAATTGCTCACTGATGGAACTTTTTTCACTTTGCCTTCAAATATAGTTTCAAACTTCTTCGCTCATTGCCTAACATCAAACTATGGATTTAAAGAATTTCAACGTGTTTCGAGAGAGTTGATTAAATTTAAGATATTTTACAAAATGTCAAGAATTTTCAAGAATACAAAAAATTTCAAGGGATTCTAAAAGAGAATTAAAGGATTTAAAGACTTCAAGGGATTTTAGAAAATTTTAAAGAATTCCTATAGAAAACTTCAGGATATAAATTAAATGGAGTGAAATTTTGGAGGACTTCTAGGCATTTCTACGGTTTTTAACGAGGAATTTAATAAGACTTTAAAGAATTCTTTAGGATTATCAAGGTATCCGCTGGACCGATGAATGTCAGTGAAATTATTTTTTGCCCCAAAATTTTTTTTACAATCCGTATTTCCAAAATATTTTAGTTTGCAAATTTTCAATTTTTGGTCCTCGTTTTTAAGACTACATTTTCGATTTAGGAATTTTGAAAATGATTTAAGTTTAAAAGTGTTTAAAATTTTTTAATTTTTGATAAAAAACGTTTTATGTTTATCAACTGTAAATATAAATTAATTAGTGATATTTAAAATTGAACTTTAGTTTGAGTACTAAAATTGAAAAATAATTCATTTTACAAGACGATTCTGAATGTTCTAAGAAAAAATTTACGGATTTCATACTGAAAATGAAATATTTTAATTCGAAAGGCTTAGTACTTTAAGAAATGTGAACGTCCTATTAAAACGTTATAAACTATATAAAATTTGTTAATTACTTGAATTTGATATATTCATATTCAAAAATTTTATTCAAATTCAAAACGTACTTAAATATTGTTTCATTCTTAAATATTCTATTTTGAACCCAGCAGTGAGCAATTACAATTCAAATATTCAAAACGTAACAAATCGCTGTTGAATTTCGTTTATGACCTTGTGGAATGCCATCCATTAATTTCAGAGCTTAATTTTATTTTATTCTTTAAATTTCGAAAAATATTCCCCGATCTAAATTTAATTCTCCTAAGATTCTCGAGATAATTTAAAAAGATGTTTGAAGATTTCAGATAATTCGAATTAAAAAAAATAATAAACTTTAACAGACAAATTATTATATAAACAGTTAAACTAAAAAAAAAATAATTGTCAAGAAAATTGTTGAACCTAGGTGGAAAATGATACATTATTCTTCTTTATTCATAATGTGTCCGATTTACATGACTTCTGTTCCTTACATTCTTTCAGCCTACATATTTTTATAAAATCTTATTCTAACTATTTATAGTTATTTGCATAAAATCTTATATTTAGGTACTTATTTCTATTAGATACCATTAAGCCATATCCCTTTGGGGGTAGCGTGACTTCTTCGGTGAGAAATAGAATTTGTAGGAGGCGGTAGTGTGGGGAGTCGGATAGACTTTTAGATAGGTCTAGAATACAAATAAAAAATTATACATGGTGGAAAATATTATATATATTTCTCAATATTTTTATTATATTTATAAATTTTCCGCCTGGGAATCCTCAACAAAGAAAGATTAACTTTCAACCAGTTCCATTTTTAATAAAACAAGATGAAAAATTTGTTTATCGTTCATATTTCAATCCAAAATATTTTTATTCTAAATCGAGAGAAAGTAAAATCCAAAAAGACGAATTTGAACCGAATAGTAGAATCCTCAAACAAGCTAAAATTAAAATCAACTTTGAATATGAATTTTCAGCCAAAAAGACAAAGTTTTAATAGAAAAATCATTTCTCAACAAAATAGTTACATTTTCAATCAAATAGGTGATTTTCACACTAAAATTATAAATCTTCAATCAAAAAAGATAAATTCTCTGCAAAAAATATAATAGTAATTTGCAACCAAACAGTCGCATTTTTAACTAAAAAATATGAAAATTCTACAAATGAGATAAATCTTCAAACATACTTTGATCGGTCTTTAATTATTGCTCTTTTTTCATTTTTGCAAAATTAAACCTTGTTAAATAACATTTCAAAAGTTATTTTAAAAAGTAAACAATTATTTAACAATTTTCAGGAGTACTGAGAAAATGTTTACGTTCGCTGGAACATTTTCAAAACTCTTAAAAAGCTTTTTTTTTTTGAATTTGTAAACAATTTGCATTTTGTTTGAAATGTTTTGAAATCTTCTCATGATTGGTATTATTTTCGAATATTTTCAAAAATTCTAAAACTTCTAAGCATATTTTGAAACTGGTCTTAAAAGCTTGCAGACTCTTTTTGGCACAGTTTAAAATCTTCAACACTTAAAATAAAACATACATTATTTTAAAATTTTCCCTGCAAATTTTATTTTGTATATCAGTATTTTTTGTATTACCTGTAGCGACCATTTTTTGCCTGTATCAATAGTCTATACACTTCATAAATTAATAAGAGTTCGGTTAAGATAAGGTACATTTTAGTCCATTAGTTCATTTCTCTCATCTCTTTAGAAGTGTGAAAAAGTTTATAACTAAAATTGTCTCTTTCATCAACAATGTGTTTAAAAAACTGAAAAAGCAAGTTTAATCAACGAAATAACATTATTTATTTTGTAATATTGATTTACGAAATTGATGGTGCAGAAATGTCTAATCTTTCATAAAATATCAATAAAATTAAAATTAAAAAAGACACAAAAAACAGAGATTTAGAAAAAGTCTTACTTTTTTACAAAAGTATAATAATTTTTTTCTTCAATATTTATGACAAAGCCACCGAACGCGTCCTCGGGTTGCGGATAGAGGGTCCCTGTACCAAGGGTTTCTGCTGAATATGGTTACAAAAATAAATAGTCAGTCGCGGACAATTGTCCAGGGGTGGTTCCGAAGGAATTAACCCCCAAGCGGAGGTGTGAAAACCGTGCCGAAAGCTGAATGACACCTGGGTAAGGTGTCTAGAGCGGTGACTCTGGGATACCGGGCGACCTCTCAGAGTACGTAGCCTTATCCTTGCATGCGGGGCTCTACAAAGATGGACGAACCCCTTTCCCTAGTTTCTCGTGGGAACAACAATGACGACACCAAACATAGTTGTAGTAAGTGCGGTTCAAAACAACAGAACGCGCAGGGCTCCCGACAATGGGTCGGTCAACAATGCCGACCAATCTAGAGCTGGGGGAGCCAATAAAAATGGATTCAATGCGATGGATCGGCGGGATCTCGCAACCTTTGGGTGGACTGAGCGACTGAATCACGACTTGCTAGAGTGCTACGATGCGAGTGCGGCCCCTGAACGGGGTTACATGGCAGGGCTGCATGCTCGATGGTGCGAGAAACACCCGGAGCTATCGCACTTTTCACAGCAACGTCTGCGAAACCATGCTGAACTACTCCGTAAAAAGGGCTATGTAAGCGGAACGCCTACTCTACCACAGCTAGAACAAGCCGGCAACAGAGAAAGAGAGGCGACACTGAGACCAACCGTGGGCAGGCATCCAATAGATGAAAAGCGATGCTTTACGACCCGGAGAAATATCAACACCAAGGTTTCTCTCAAGCCTAAAGATCTGGCTGAAATGGATGACGAGCTTCGTGGACTTTTTTCCGGAGAATCCGACCTCTGGGCTATCAATTATTGTGTGTATAATGCAGCGAGAGCTTCGGCCGATGCTAACCGTAAAACAAAACCAACGGCTGATCATAAGACCAAAAGACGAATGCATCAACTTGCAATAAAGATAGGCTGGGCAAGACAGTACGCGTCCCGCATTCAGTGTGTGATTAACTACATCACATCTGGCAGAAATTTTACCGCCAAGATTCGAAAGTTCGCGCGCGAACTCCGGACCCGTTATCACATACTTAACAAGTCAAAGCTGCTGACCATCAGACAGCATATTGTTGAGAGAATACGGATACCATCTGACGCTAAGAGAAGTCTAGAGCGAAGGGAGAGGTGGGTCAGAAAAAATCAACAGTATCTCTCTGACCCATCTCGACTCTTCCAGGACCCTCCAGTTACTGTCGAACACGCACCCAAACCAGAGGAGGTCGAAGTGTTTTGGAGAGAAGTCTACGAAGTTCAGCATGGACTGGACGAAGACTCAGAAAATATAAAGAGCTTCAAGGAGTTATGTGTTGCCCTCATAACACCTGATAAAGAAGGCCCAGCCATCACTACCGAGGAGGTGAAAAAAGTATTAAGAGGGATGAAGAACTATTCCGCACCGGGACCAGATTGTATCAAAACCTTCTGGTGGAAGAAGTTTTCTTCAACCCATCAGCATTTGGCCCGTATTTTCACCTCATATTTGAAGTCGGAAGAGCCGATTCCAGAGTTGTTGATGGAAGGGCGCACAATACTTCTGCCGAAAATAGGCAACTTACCTGACCCAAAGAATTACAGGCCAATAACTTGTCTGAACACGCTTTATAAGATATTCACAGCTATCCTAAATGATAGGATTGTTCGGGCAATTGAACCTGTGCGGCAAGAAATGTATGAACACCGATGCTCAAAGAAAGGCGTAGCCGGATGTCGGGAGAACCTGCTCATCGATAGATGTGTCTGCAAAGATGCAGCATTCTACCAGCGTGACCTATCGATGGCCCGGATTGATTATCGGAAAGCTTTCGATTCGACCTCCCATAGACTTATCATCTGTCTTTTGGAAATCTTGAAGGTTCATCCGCAAATAGTTGGGTGCATAGAGAGATTGATGCCGCTTTGGAAAACCAGATTTACTATCTCATCTAGAAAAAATCGTGTGACAACTAACAAGGTCACGTTCCAGAGAGGTGTCTTTCAGGGCGATGTCATGAGCCCACTCTTCTTTTGCCTTGCATACTTATGTATTTTACATAGACGATCTTAAGATCTATGCTAAAAACAGAGAGCAACTGCATCTAGCTCTGGGGATTGTCGAACGATATACTAAGGAAATTGGA
>NC_046666.1:68552905-68564252 GCF_010883055.1 Belonocnema kinseyi | reverse complement strand
GAAGAACGAGCTCAGATCTCTTGATATCGGGACAAGAAAGGTTATGCACATGAACAAAAGCATGCATCTTAAGTCTTCCCTTCCGCGACTGTACATCTCACGACGTCAAGGGGGTCGCGGAATATTGAGTCTTGAATGTCTTCACAACAGGATTATTCTGGATACAGCACATAGAGTTGCACATGGAAGAGACCCACTTCTTAAAATGTTCAGGAATCACGAAAAAGTGGGAAAAGGAGCGTTTCTGTACAACGCAGCGGAGGAGGCTGCTGAGGCACTCGGACTTGACTTCAGTATTAGGGGTGAGCAAAATGCATAAAATCTTATCTATTTCGAGTGCTCACTCCTGAAAGCCCAGATTAAGAAAGCACAAGAGAAAAATTTTCTTGAACAGCTCCTCGATAAGAGGATGGACGGTATCTTTCAGGGAAATGTGAAGGATCAGTCAATGTCTTGTGAGCTAACGTTTGCTTTCCTTAAATCGCTCGGATTGAAGTCTGGTACGGAGGGTTTCATTTTTGCATGCCAAGACGGTGTCATTTCCACCTTAACATACCGTCGCCACATTTTGAGCCAAGACATTCCCGATGATAGCTGCACGGCGTGCAATGCACACTCCGAGCATTTAGCTCACATACTATCTAGTTGTCCAACTCACGCCGGAACGACCTATATTCAAAGGCACAATGCGGCACTAAGAGTGCTTTATTACCATCTCTGTCACTCTTACGGCATTAACCTTAATATCGCTCTTCTAAATGCTCCTAGGGAAATCGAGTCAATTGTCGAGAATGGGAAGTGCCGCATATACTGGAACTTTATATTCTCGACAATTGTTTCTTTTGCTCACTCGAGGCCTGACATGGTTCTTCTTGACTTCGAGAAGCGAACCATGTTTGTTATCGAAGTTTCGGCACCAGCTGATAAAAACTTCATAACCAAGGAGAATGAAAAGAAAGAGAGGTATCGAGACCTTATGACTCCAAGTGAGGAAAGATCTCGCCGTCGATTCCGATCGGGTGCAAGCCCCGGTGGTCGACGCCGGCCCCGCGGATTTGGGGGGGGGGGGCGAATCACACAACTTGTCGGTGGAGGAGAGGGAAATTCTGGCAGAAATGGACTCTGTGAGGATACCACCAAGAGCAAGGACCCACTCGCTAGGCGAAGAGACGCACAGGGCGAAGAGAAAGAGGCGAGACAGCAGTCCTGAAGAGGAAAGCACAGCATTGCCGTTGGAAGCAGTCGAGTGTCTTGACTTTATAGAGCGAGTGACTGAAGAAGTCTTTAATCTGGAGCCAGTACTGTCAACAGCGTACAAACCAAAGAAGGACTTGTGCGATATCAAGGACAACTTGATGTATGAGGTGAAGCTGGTACGCTTCAAGAGCACCGCTACCTGGGTCAGACAGGCTGTCGCATACTCTAGAGCCGTGGCTGACGAAAAGCTCCTTTGTGAGAACGAGGACCTCCGACGGCAGCTTGACAACGTTAGCAGAAAATATGAGAAGCTTCTAGCGAAGCAACAAACACGCGGTGAGACTCCCAAGCAACAGGAGAAAGCTTTAAAGGGTGCTCCTGAAAAGCAATCTCAGGTGAGAGAGCCAGTAGGCTTTATTCAAGTTGAAAGTCGACGAACACGGAGAAAGCAGAAAAAAACGGTGAGGGTGGAAGTTGCCACTTCTAACAAAGTTGCCCAAACCAGCAAAGCGAATGTTGGTGAAAGGAGAACTAAGAGGAGAACTCGCGGCGAGGCTCTCATCATCAAGCCCGCCCCTGGACAGACGTATGCGAGCATCCTTAAGGATGTCCAAACGTCTGTCAAGCCCGAGGAACTTGGTGTCGATGTCAAGAACATCCGACAGACCAAAGCAGGGGAAGTTCTCCTCGAAGTGAGAGCCAAACCGGAGGAGAGACTTAGTTTTGGCGACGGTCTAAAGGGAGTGTTAGGAAGTAAAGGTGGCATTAGGCACCTTATTCCAAGGACACAGGTCTTAATACAAGATCTGGTTGAAACAACCGAGGTGGAAGAAGTGCAGAAAGCACTTAGCTTAAAAATGCATAAATTTATGCAACTGAAATTCCCCAAAATTTGTGGAATATTAATTGTAAAAAAAAACTTCAACTGGAACGCAGCAATGGAAGAGCTTCGCTCTAAAGGAACCGCCATGTTGGTCACGGTAGTCTCTGCTCCATGTAATTATGCTTCGTTACGTGTGGACTGCTGTCTTAAACACTCGACGCGTCATATCTGTTGCGCGAGAGGCGGCGGTGGTAGCGAATTCGGAACTATACCGTGCTTAATAGTTTACTACTAGGATACTGCTCTTTACTGATTAATCAAAAACTTTTTCTCTTTCCAATTTCAACTATATGAAGGATTAGACTTTATTTACATATGGCAAACCTTTCAGATCAATTTAAAAATAAGCATCTGTACAAATTTAGAGTCTTATGACTTTCGGCAGACTTTTCACCTACATCTATATGTATTTTTTCCAATATGGATTTTCTTAAAATTCCATACAAAGGTATTCATAACTGTTCCTAGAAATTCGCAATTTTCTAAAAAATACTACAAAAAAATAAGATTACGTCTTTTTGAAGATTTTGATCATTGTTTTCATAAAAAGTTGATTTTTGCACAAAATTATTTACTTAATAATATTTATTAAGTATATTTGAGATGAATTTAACATTAATAAATCTTTTCTCCAAAAAACGATGTAAAATTATTGTTAAATATATTCTTAGCGTTTTTTAATTAAAAAATCATTACGCTTTTTTAGATATTACCTCATTTGATTACCCGCACGGAAATTAGTGATCAAACAGGCCCAACTAGCCCTTGACCAACTACCGACCAGGCCCCGACTGAAATTATGACAACAAAAAGCCCAGCTAATCCTTGATTAGTCCCCGACTGGGTACTTTGTCGAAATTAATAACCCGACTAGCCCCCGATTAGTTCCTGACTTGTAATAGGGCCAAATGGGGTTGCTTCTACACGGGTTGAAAGTCTGAACTCATGAAACCTTCAAATTTGTGGTGTGAAAAAGATATTCACCCAATATATTTTCACGCCTATTACATCCATGTGGGTATACGCATCCATTTTTTAATGAAATCAGAGAAAGTAATTAAGTTATAAACAAAGTTCAACAATTTTATCATCGCCAATCAGCGCCCAGCCAGCTACTGTCTGAACATACGATCATAAGATTTGTCCGATCAGAACCCAGTCCCCGACTGGGGGTTTGACATAAATTTTTTCCAGCCAGTCCCCGACCAACGCTCGGCCAGGCTCTTAAAAAACAAACATAGCCCGGCCAGTCCCCGAACAGAAACCTTTTTGTGCCAGGGCTAACCTAAGCTATTTCCACACGGGTAAAAGAATGCGCATGTACTTAAACGGTGCAATGAGATTTCTTCTGTTTTAATCCCAATGCAAGTTACGAATTATAATATAAATTTATGTGAATGATTTAAAATCGCAGGGATAAACTCGAGTGCGAAGCACGAGATACGTGATGAGAATGTATTCGTTTAAGCCGAAGGAGCTTTAACAAAAGAGAATTCACAATCACCAAATTACTGTTGTCGATGCTTTCATCTTTAGTTTTAAAATGTCTGTACAGAAAGATCGAGCGCGTAGCCCGAGATAAATACAATATCGAGCACGAAGTGAGAGGTAAATGCATTATCGACCGCGAAGCGCGAGAACCAACAGTCGCGCGCCCTAGGCGTGCTCAAACTCGCATTTGTATAGGAGAGGAAGACGGACAGTTGAGTGTGGATGACTGTGTAAGATGGATTTTGGATGGTAATAGACAGGGAGTGATGTGTATGAAGAAATTGGAAGAAGTAAGGGAAAGCACGGGAGTAGGGCAGAGCCAAACTGGTTATCCTGAAAAAGGACAGCAAAAAGCACACATTTTTTTTCAATATCGGGGAAAATGCATCTTTATGGTAAGAGGAAACGGAAGCCCTGGAAGATCGCTCATTATAGAAATAATGTTACTATTGTTTATACTACTTAATACGAAAGAGTAAAATTTAAGTAGTAGTTAAATTAGGCTAAGAATGGAATTTTAAATATATGTACAGGGAGCGGCGGCCCTCGAATCCGTTAAAGGCCGAGATTAAGTACATACGTACATACAATTTGTAATATAATCAATTAATGATTAATTAATCATTTCAAAACATAAAAATCATTAAACCATTATTTTAACTGAAATATTCTGATAATTTTCACATTATATTTTTAATTTTTTTAACTTCGTATTTAAAATTTAAATCAATAATAAACTTTTATACAAATTTTAGAAAATTTAAAGGGTATAAATATATCATTTTGAAACTTCATTTCAGATAACAATTTCACACAGTCGCAAACATTTTAAAAAAAATGATATAAAATAATAACTGATTATAATGAAGCTATTTAAAGTCGAAAGAAACTTTTAGTATAGAAATTATAGCCGACATTCAATTATATATCCTTAAAGTCGATAATTAAATGGAGTAACCTTATTAAAATGAGTTTAAATGTAATCCTTGGGTAATTTAATATTTTTTAAAAAGTATGCATCTATTAATAATTAATTGATCAGTTTAGAATATGAAAAGCATCAATAATTATATTCATTAAATCAATTTATTAAATTTCTCCTTTTTCTTATGAAAATTGCAATTAATAACAACACAACCTTCAAATTGATTCTCGATTCATGTACTTAATTAAAAAAAATTTAAACTTAGTCTTCATATAAATTAATTTTGGGAAAAAATGTATCAACTAATACATAATCAATCTGTTGAAAACATAAAAGGCAGTAATCTACACATAATTTTCATTCATACATTGAAATAGATTTTATTCTATATCTTTTTGAAAATTTTAAATTTTATTTATAAAAATTTAATTTATTAGTGACACTTAAAATTAATTTAAGGGAAAAAATTCAAAAGTTTCAACCTACAAGTGAATAATTCATTTATGTTACTAAAATTTAAGGTACTAAATTTTAATCTTTATTCAATCTAATATTCAAAAAAAATATTCCGCTTATATCAATTAGTTATTTTACAAAATAAGAAGCATTAAACTATAATTCTCACTAAACACTTGAAATAATTTTTTGAAATTTAAACTTTCATTTCTAAAATTGTTCTTTTTTAATAAACTCTTAAACTAATTGCAGAAAATGTGAGTTTTGGTAAAATCAGTTCATAATTAATTAATTATTTCACAACATAAAAAGCATTACACAATTATTTTCATTAAAACATTAAAATAATGTTTACATCATATTTTAATTTTGATTGGAAACTGCATCTTTCAGTCTAGTTGGCCTTTATGTTTTTGGGGTCATTGATCACGATCCCGGTGTCCATATGACACCATCACATCTAGGTAAAGGTCAAATGAAGGTCAAACACCTTAATTCGATTAATGCAATTTTTTGACCCCGTATTCTGAAAGAGCGGAAAATTTAACGTCAGAATACATCTTGACCTGTTTGTCGAACCAAACTCTGAAGGTCGTTTGGAGGTCATCTAGAGGTCAAATCCTTCTTTTAATCTCTCGGCTGATGTCTTAGCTAGGAACGGGTCTCGAACCAGTGGACCTTTATGTTTTTGGGGTCACTGATGACGATCCCGGTGTCCATATGACCCCATTACGTCTAGATAAAGGTCAAATGAACGTCAAACTCCGTAATTCGGATGATATAATTTTTATCACACCCCTGATTCTGTGTGTGCGTGTGTGTGTCTATTTGTGTATGTGGGTACTGTGTGTAGACTCGTGTGTATCTGGGGTTTATGTAGGTGCTGTGTGCCTGTGTGTACCTATCTATGTGTATGTGTATATTTATGTGCTGTATGTGCCTGCAAGTAGATCTGTGTTAACTTACGTGGGCCCGTTTGTATACGTGTGTGTGTCTATTTGCGTACGTGGCTACAATCTAAGGCTTTGTGGGGATCCGTGTATACCTAGGTGTGCCTGTGTGTATGCGCATCTATACTGATTCCGCTCATTTCTCAAGGGTTTTTGACGCTATGGAAAAAATTGCGGGTGTTGAAGCAATTCCAATTCAAAATTTGAGTTCAGATGTTTTCTAACGAGATTATTTAGGTTGGAAGAATGGATTCTTTTAATGGAATCGCATAGTAGATTTGTACACACAATGGAAATTGAAAATTTATGTACGACGTATTCTTTTGTTCGTAAAAGAACATCGGAGGGATTTTCTGTTGTGTACATTTGATGTGTCTCTTTTCAAAGACCAACAGTAGTCTGACATCATGTTCACATCCCAAACACCTTGATATCTTCTCTCAAAGTCTTTTAAGTCTTGGTGAAATCTCTCACCCTGCTTCTCACTGAAGTCTTCCAGATTTTCACGGAGGTAATCAGTGTGGGAATGGAGAAAATGGATCTTTAAATTCTTTAAACATCCCATCTTTCGATAGTTTTCCAACATTCTGTCGGCAATATTCTAGTAATCAGGGTCTTTGTTAATTCCCAAGATTTTTTTTTATTTTCTTTGAAACTACTCTAAGCTGCTCTCTCATTAGTTGTCATTCTCATTTCGAATTCATCATCATTCATCAGCTCCCTTATTTGGGAGCCATTGAAAACACTTTTATTGATTTTAATTTCAGAAATATTGGGAAATTTCTCAAATACATACATGAGAGCATCGCTCTCCGATACCGTCCTTGTTTGATAATCTGTTTAAATAAGCCGAATTTGGTATGTAATGGAGGAAGGATGACTTTATGAATAGGAATGAGACCGCAATTCGGAATGTTTCCGCTTTGTTGACCTAATAAAATACTGTTTATTTTCAAATCTCCCACTAATTGACACTTGTGACTGCCATACTTCAATTTTTCGAGTAGAAAATGGAGATTATTGTATTGATCTTTCAAGATCACTGAATGACCAACCGGTATAGGAGCATATATGTTTCCATTGCGAAATAAGACAGCTTTCAAACTCCTCACTGATGAATCAATAAATAGTCCTCAATCACTAGCTACATATTGAACACTTTTATACTCATTTATCAGTCATTCAACGTCATTGCAAGAAACCAAACCCTTTGCTTTAAAGAAGAATTTCCGGAATGGGCGATCTCGATCACGATCAAAACTCACTCGAGTACCTGGAGCTAAAAACATTCTTCTCTTTTAATCTAGAAGCTGCGAGTTCGGAAATTTCTTTCGAAAGTCCTGCGTCTCGAACCAAGCCACTCAGCTCGTCTTGAATAAAACCATGAGAATTTCTGGGCTGACCATCTTCTGATTATTGCGATTCATTTAGATCGTCATTTTGCTGATCTTCGAATTCTTCAAATGACATTCTTCTATCTGTATCATCAGTTTCTGTTTCAAAAGAGACTTCTTCAGTAAATATCTGATGTTCACTTTCAACCTATTCAATGCTGATTAAAACAGCATGAGCCACAGATTTAACAGATGCATATAATATTGTAGAATTATTCTTTCTATTGTACCCAGATGTATTGGTCAAGCAGAAATAGCAATCAATGTCATGATCGTTTGACTCTCGCCAAATCGTAGAAGAGACAAATATCTGCTTCTTCTTTTCCGTGATTCTCAGGGAGCAAGTGACGCATAATATTTTTGAAGTCTAAAAATGGTCCACGCCACTGGTATCTATATTAAAACATTGTTCGTAATGTGCTTTTAATGTATTTGTAAATTACCTCCCCTGATTCGTAATGACATATTTTCCACAAACAGCGCAAAAGTTTTTTAATCGATGATAACATGGGTTTGTTGATGAACTTGTAGCATTAGTCTCTAAAAGGGCCAGGTTTTCCACCAAATTAGAGCTGCGGTTGCATGATGACGGCGATTGCGGGCCCGCTTGTTCACTCTGACCAATCGCCGATACTGCATTTCCGAGTCCCTGTATCGTACGGCTACTTTTTCTTGTGCCTGCCATGACGGCTTGAACGTCTTCACCCGGGAACGATGTCCCTTCTTATAGCATATTATATAAGTAATAAATCTTGGTCTCTGTTTGACCTGGAGAATGACCCTGTTGGTCAAATCTAAAGTCGTTCCTTACGGTGAAAATGCTTAACAGTTGAATGTGATTTCGTACAATGATAGACCCATGGTCTCAAATTTAAAGTCGGTTGAATGTATACACTCAAGCTTAAAATTAAACATTAACTCATTCAATTTCTCATTTTAGACTCTGAATCTATCATTTAACGAAATCACATCCATCGGGATCGTGATCAGCGTCCCCAAAAAACATAAGGGTTCACTGGTTTGAGACCCGTTCATAGCTAACACATCAGCTGAGAGATCAAAAAAAGGATTTTACTTCTATATGATCTCCAAACGACCTTCAGAGGTCAGTTTGACAAACAGGTCAAGACGTATTCAGACGTGAAATTTTCCGCTCTTTCAGAATCCGGGGTCAAAAAAATTGCATCAATCGAATTAAGATGTTTGGCCTTCATTTGACCTTTACCTATGCGTGATGGGGTCATGTGAACACCAAGATTATGATCAGCAACCCCAAAAACATAAAGGTCTACTGATTCGAGATACGTTCATAGCTAACACATCAGCTGAGAAATCAAAAGAAGGATTTGACTACTGGATGACCTCCAAATGACCTTCAGAGGTCGATATGACCAACATATCAAGACGTACTCGGACTTAAAATATTTCGCTCTTTCAGAATCCGGGGTCAAAAAAATTTCATCAATCGACTTAAGGTGTTTGACCTCCATTTGACCTTGATATAGACGTGATGGAGTCATATGGAAACAGGGAACGTGATCAGCGACCCCAAAAACATAAATGTCAACTAGGCTGAAAATATGTGTACATATAATTTAGAAAATTGAATTTAAATACTCATTTCACCAAACCGGAAGCACCATAAAAAATTATATAATTGCAACACAAGTATTTAAAAGAAAAAAAGAAAAATTTATTATGAAAGTATAATAACCAATATTCAATTACATAATCTCCAAGGGAATAAGATATTTATATTACTTAATATAAAACAATTTAAAGCCAATCTTCATGTACTTTGATATTTTATTTTTTATTATTAAATTTTAATTTATATTATAATATTATTCATCTTAAATATTATAATAAATTAATTATTCCTGTAACATTAAATAAACTAATTAAAAATGTATTAAAATTATATTTAAAGACAGAATTCAAAATAATTATCGGCGATCGATAAAAGTATTAATCTAGTTTTATAGTTCGATTAATTGTACACGTTCAAAAAAGGGGTCGCCATAAACCACGTGAATAAGAAAAACTTCACCACTAATGCAAGTTACAAGTTTTTATATATAGAAAAGAGGTCGCCATAAGCCACGTGAATAAGAAAAACTTCACCACTAATGGAAGTTACGAGTTTTTATATATAGGAAGGAGGTCGCCGTAAGCCACGTGAATAAGAAAAACTTCACCACTATTGGAAGTTACGAGTTTTTATATATATGATAATGGATAATAAACAGAACGGATCAATTCAAATCTTAAGTCCCTACAAAATAGGTATCCAGATTATTTATATTGGCGACGAAGAAAGAAAGGTGGATAAGAAACGATGACGACGATGGTATTTTAGATACGCAATACAGATGATTTATATAACATGCGTTTGAAGAGAACAATAATTTCTTTTAGCAATAATGAATGGGATTGTTTTTTCTTAAAGCTTTCTAATTTTAAGTAAATGGTTAAATACTCTGACGTAAATGGTACTTTATTTTAATAAAATGAACTCCTCTGATGAATAATAAATGTAACTTTGTAAAAACAATTTATTAACATATATGTGGAAATGATTACTTGACTATAATTTATATTACTGAAACTCGGCTTAAAAAATAGTTGGAGTCGATTATTTATTGTTTAGATCAAACTTTCGTTATGCAGGCTTTTTAGTGTTTCTACATTAAGGTAGAAACTGTCATTTCAAACCATCATTTTACAGATTTCATTTGTTTTGAGGTACTCTATTGGATAGATATCTAGGTGTTTGTACTAAACATGTTTTGAATGCATTCTTACTTTCCCGCATTTACTCGTTAGTCATTCTAAAGAGAACCGTCAATTTCTACAGAGGAACATTCAAAATTGTAAATCTACATTTAATCAGCGCATGAAAATATATCGTTGTAAGAGGTTTCAAAAATATACCAAATTAAGAAGGTACATTTTAAAAATTCACTATTTCAACTGAAGTTGTAAGTTTGATAACCTCTAAAAATACATGCTTTCTGAAAATATCTCTTAATCTCTTCCAGTGTTATTAAAAATGTCAGAAATATTTGTATTATTTTTGCACATTGTGATATATAACTTCAGTTGCTGTCCGAAATAAAAAGAAACGACTGGGCTCTCAAAAGATTAGACAAAAGATAAGATATATTTGTACAGAGTTCTCAGTGTTTTCACCTGATAAAACATTACTATAACTATTACTATTAGTAAACTTCTAAAAATGTTTGACCAATTCCGAAACATTTTAGATGCTAAAAGAGTGAAATTTTACCAATGCCAAAAAGTTTACGATTTTAAAAATGAGTTAATTACAGCAATTTAATTTTTTGTGAGTTTTGAACTAAAGTATAAACGAGATCATTGTTTTCAAAGAATTTATCCTCATATAAAGAATAATATGACTACCTTTGCAGGAAATTTTGCTTATCATGTGGTACATAATTAAGAAAAGATAAATAAAACGATATTCAGCTTACAGAGATCGTAAAACGGCATATAAAAGCACATTTAATTTCCAGATGTGTCAGTTTAATAAAAAAATTTACCAGCAGATTACCAAGATGTATCCAATTTTTACCGGTTTACTTTTCGCCATAGGCATAGTTGCATCAGCAGAAGGTAGTATACGTAAGACCATCTAACATTTCGTAAGCCCAGTAGGGTCCAATCATTTTTTAATTTTTATAATTAGTTTGTTAATTAATGTATTGAACTGTTTGAAATTGTTTACACAGTACCGTATCTTCTGCCACCACAAGTTACAGAGTGCGGGCCAAATGGAGAATGGTCGTATCGTGTTTCAAATTGTGCACCTACATGCAATACCTATAAGTCAAATGAACTATGCCTGGATGTAAGTTTATCGTACAAAAAATCAATTGAAAAACAGGGGATTCAACTTTTAAGAAATTTCTTTTCAATAAATACAGTTATTATCTAGCTATACATTTTCGAAACATAAAGTTTACGTGATACATTTTTCGGGAACTTTAAATACCCCCCCGCCCCGTGTGATATTTTTTTCATTGTTTTT
>NC_046666.1:68533841-68552805 GCF_010883055.1 Belonocnema kinseyi | reverse complement strand
ACAATACGCCAATTAGCACAAATGGTAAGTTCCGACAGTGCCTACAAGTGTGCCTACTGGCCCCTAGATGGCAATACCGGTTTCATATGTATACACCTGATATATCATTTTTCGAACACACGCACGAAAAGTTCGATTTTCGAGGCATGTATTGCGTGCGGGAAGTGACCAATTCCGAAACCGTGGTAAAAAGCAGTTATAAAAAGACTGTTTCTAGCCGCTGCGCTTGCTCTCTTTGCGTAAGATTACTTTTTCTTGTTGTTGCGCTTGCGCATTTCGAGTCAGAATTATTTCCGAAATTTTGGAATTTCTTCCAAAAAGCTTCGAATACACTAAATTTCTATAAATTTTCGGTAAATTGCAAATTTACAGAAAATTTCCGGAATTTTTAGGTAATTTTTGTAATTTTACCATAAATTTTCAAAAATTACCATAATTTTTCAAAAAATTGTTTTTTTTTTGTTTCTCAAATAGAAAATTTCCTGCACTGGTTTGCAAAAAAATCGTATGCTACAGGAGCTAAAAGTAGGCAGTTGAAACTCTGGTGAAGTTTACAGTATCGCCTCTGGCTCGTACAGCTAACTTCACACTCGTGTGAAACTGCCTACTTTCCGCACTTGTAGCACAATATACTATTATACGCCTGCACCCAGAAAAAAATTTTGTTGAATCAAAGAAACTTTCTTTAAATCAAAGAAATTCTAGTATTGATACGCTGTCAAAGAAACATTTGTTTGATTTAAAGAAATGTTTCGTTAATTTAAACAGAAAATTTCTTTCAATTAAAGAAATATTTCTTTACTTCAAACCAAATATTTCTTTGAATTGAAAAAAATATTTAATTACATCAAATGACGAATTTCTTTAAATTAAAGAAATATAATTTTTTATTTGATCTTTACATTTCTTTAAATGAAATAACCGTTTTGGTTGAAAAAAGAGAACAGGATAGTTAAAAATGAACATACATTTTCTTTGAATCCAATAATGAATTATAAATAAATTAGCTTTCTCATGAAGCAAATAATTGCATTCAATTTAAAACTGTAAAATAATTATAATTGAATACAAGCAACAAATTTTCTTTTTTCTTCGCATGAGAATATTTTTTCAATAATCGGATTCGACAACTCGAGTTTCAAAAAACTGGCATGGTCTATTTGTTCACCAAAGGAAAAAAGTTTATTTTCATTTTTTTGTGTAAATGAATTTGCTAACAAATATTTACATAAAAGCGAGATTAGGTCGTGCTGTTTAAAAGTATCTGTTCACACGGTAGAAAGCTGCTATGTTTTCTGCAAATCCCTTCGATGCAAGGACGTCACGCACTTCCTTATCACACATTTTAGCGATTTAAATTATTACCAAGAGCCTTCTGCCTCCGCATTTTCGTAAAAATTTGACAATACGTGTTCCGAAAGACGCGGTAACGGAAAATAATCAAACCCGTGCAAAAATTTCCCCATTTTTCCCTATTTGAATTTGGATTCTGATGGGGACCCTATCAGAATATCTAGTCTAGAAAAAACTGGTTGGGCCCCTATCGGAATATCTAGTCTAGAAACAACTGATGGGTGCCCTGTCAGGTTGTAGTGAAGAATGTCATGCTTCGTATAGGTATGGCAAATCTGTCTGTATCTAATGGGGCCCCGACCAGAGAACTCCTAAAATCTTATATTGCCTAAAATATAATTTTAAGGCTTTTGAAGGTTTCAGTATGCAAAAATAATGTTTTTATGACTATTTAAGCTCGTTATTCTCGAAAACTTGTTTTAGGGCACTAATGAATATTTTCTTCGGAGTTAGGAAGATATTTTTCAGTTAAAGTTAAAGAACTTATGTCAAGTACAACTGGCTAGTGCTGTTTTTTAAAGAAATAAATCCTGAATCTCATCTTTATGAAAGATTCTAAATGTTTAGAAAAAATTATATTTTAGGTTTAGGTTTAAGTGCTCATAAAAAATTTAATGTTCTGTCACTGTAAAAAGTTGTAAAGTAGACTGCAATAGAAAAAACCGAAATATTACCGAATAAAATAACCGAATAAAAATTTCAGTCGATTACATTTATTTATTTTTGAATGATTTTGTAGATGCTCATGTTCACAGTTTGTATATTTTACATTTAAATAATTTCGTATAATAATAAATATTTAATCAGGAAAAGAGAGTTTACAATTTGGTGTTTTAGCTTTTCTAAGCTGTAGGTTATGAGAATGACTTTTTCATCGAGTTTCAACTAGTCGTCTTAGCGCAGTGGTTAGACTCCCGACTCTTAGGCGATAGACTTACGCCGGTATAGATATGTAGGTTCGATACCTCGTAGCTTTAGAAATTTTATTTATAAATTTAATGTTTTTAAAAATGATATATATGTATTCACTATAAACAAGGACCATTAGTATTTAAAGAGAAAATACTGGCAATTAATTAATATATTATTTTTTAAATACTTTTTTCTCATATCGTTAGAGTACAGCAGTAGTGGGTGTTAAAATTACCCAAAATATTTGAATGAAATTTCAATTTTTGAAAATATAAATAATATTCGGATCGTGTACAGTCATATGATGATGAAAGGATAAAAGTACTGACTGTCAGTACCCTGTAGCATGGCCCCCGTGGCCTGAGCGTTACATTCCAGATAGGGCCCCGGCTAGTTTCTCTCACTATAGCCCGACTGGACCCAGGGAAAACTAGTCAGGGCCCCACTCGAGCCCTTACGAAATTTCTGCACGGGAAGTGATTTGTTCTGCTTATACTAGTGGCACATTAGTAATGTGGATTAAGAAAATTTTTCTTTGGTTAAAAAAAACAATTTGCTTATTTAAAATTACTGACTCTAAAAAATTATGTCTTTTATTGTTCCTAGAAACTTTTTTAAATCAAAATAGTTTTGCTTTAAATCAAAGAAATCATTTGAACAAATAATTTCTTTAAAGTAAAGGAACTGCGTGACGTCATTTATTAAAATTAAATAAATTTTCTCTTAATGTAAAAATATTTTGTTGTTGTATCAATAGTACCTAGCCAAAAAAATTTTTTTTTTAGATTTAATGAGAACTTATTTCTGGGTGTGGTTATTGTGCACACTTACCCAGACCTCTTTTCAACAAAATAGCGGAATTTTCCGAACATAAAATTGATTTTTACCATAAAAGATAAATTTTTAACGAAATACTTGAATTTTTTAGAATGTACTTGACTTTAACACTCAAAAAGATCAACTTTCAACCCAAAGTTATCAATTTTCAATGAAATTGTTGATTTTTCAAGCAAAAAGGACGAAAATTCAACAAAACAGTTAAATTTTCCACAAAATAAATAGTTCCGAAGAAAATAGTTTAGCTAAACAAAAATCAACAAAATAGTTGAATATTCAACGAAAGTGATGAATTAAAAAAAAATGAAATTTTAACCATAAAGTTCAACTTTCAATTCAAATGTATGAATTCTCAACAAAAATTTCAACTGAAAAAAATTTAAATAAAAAGAGTTTAATTTAACCAAAAAGATTCATGCGCAATGAAAAATGTAATGATTGAGGTTTGAAATAAACAAAAATTTTTATTTTAAATAAAAAATAGTTGAATTCAACAACAAAAAATACTAATTTTCATCTACATATTTAACTAAAACAGATCAAATTTCTACCAAAAGAAATGAATTTTCAAACCAAAAAGGTGAGTCTTCTACCAGGAAGGAGTTTTCAGTCAAGAAAACAAAAATTTGAACCAAATTTTTAATTTATAAAACCAAATAGATGAATTCTCTGAAAAACAGTTTAATTTTCAAATTTAAATATGAATTTCGAACCAATGTTTAATGTGCAACAAAATAGTCGATTTTTTACGAAAATAATGGAAATTTTAATAGAAATTTTAAACACTAAACTATCAACTAATTGCTACTAAGAATGTAATAGTAGTTTAAGTTTTAGTTCAAAAATAATTTTCAACCAAAAAAATATATATTTTAACAAAATAGTTACATTTTCATCCAAAATAGAATAGTTACATTTTCAGACAAAATTAAATTTTATACAACACGGAGAGAAATTTCAAGAGAATAATTCATGAAAATGCGTGATTTAAAGCTACAATTTTTACGTGATTTAAAGTCTCGGACTCTGGCTCCTGCCTAAAACATGGAGTCCAATTACTTTAAAAGCCAGGATTTCTTGATCTTAGTTCTCGCGCCAAAACGTAATAAAAGCAATGGGTACCGTAAATTAATCTCCCTAAATTTCTCTCCGTGTAAAGAAACAAAATTTCAACTAAATCGTTAAATCTTGAACCAGATAGTAATTTTTTGACCCCAAGAGATAAATTCTGAACCAATCATACAGTTTAGAAAACAAGAGAAAAAAGAGGGATTTTTTAAAAAATGGGTAAAAAAGGTAATAGAGGAACGAGTGTGAAGTCTGTAATCAAATACGTTACTTGTAAAATAAAATAAAACATTATACCTTAACCCCTTTCCCTCTAAGTCATAAATCTTCACAAACCCTGTTACCTACCCTCTCTGGCAGTATGACATAGTTTTTGAACGGCCCCCTAAGTGCATTTTTTAAATACCATTATAATTTGTTTGTATCAAGTAAATAAATCAAGGAATTCAAATAAAGCGAAAAAAATGTTTTTGATGCTTAAAAACACTTTAAAATATGTTTTTCATTATGTAATTTTTACATACCAGCCTTCAATTATTGATGTGATATATTAATGATAAAACTGAGTTAGAATAAGAAAATTATAATAAATTATTGCATACGAGTTTCATTTTTTGTACGCATGAATAAATTTTTCGTGAGTTCAATAATCCTCTTAAAGTAAGGAAGTCAACGGGACAAAGAATGGCCTTGAAACGTGTACGGGATGCCTGGAGCAAAAAGAACTGTGTACTTAGAGTACTCGAACGTTTCACCTCTTCTGTCGTATATACCCCTGGTATTTGTACTCCAGACAATTACGTCTAACTTCCAAAGGCATACATAAAATACTCGTGTACGTACACACGAATTTCTAAAGCAGGTAAAAAAGAAATTGCAATACAATCTTTCTGAAAAAAACTTAGTCATTTATTTTTTAGAATTAGATTAGCTCAAAAAAAGATGTCAGTAATTTCCAATAATGCTAATTATCTCATTTTATAATGAATTTAGTTTCATTTTACAAAAGAAGATAAATACTACACTTGCTCTCAAAATTGTTTACTGGATATTGAACTTTATTAATTGATATACTCAACTTCAGTCACTTTAAAATTATGTATTTTGAAAGCTTTTTTTACAATGGTCTCATTTGACAATCTTCAAATGTAAAATCTTGGATTTGAACGATGTAGCAAAAATTTTTTAAAAGAATGTCGGGAATGAATAAACTGAAGATCTCCCGATGGAAAGTTTAGGTACATTTCCTTTGACCGTTTGAAAATTCATACTTCAATTAAACCATTTCGCAGAATATAAAGGAACTTACAAAATTTTAATAGATTTTAAAGGTTTAAATTTATTTTAAAGGATTCCGAAGATAAGAGTTCAATAGATTTTAAGGCATTATAGCAAACGCATTTCAAACGATTTCTACTGATTTTGGTCATTTCAAGGGATATAAAAGAATTAAAATTTCCATGGATTTAAAAAATGTCAAGGGATATGACAAAAAATTATTCAAGGTTTCCAAAGATTTTCATAAATTAATAAAAATTTGGAATTTTCCTACAAATTCCGGCCTCATTGTTTCGTGCGATCAAATTCATCTTATCTGATTTGGCAGGAGGTTCACTTTGTATATTTATTGGTTTTTTCAACCCCCTTTTTTTTAATGCTACCAATGTGCTCTCCTGGCTTTCGAGCTACCTGGAGGGTAGGTTGCAATCAGTTCGAGTCAATGGCAGTTTCTCAAACGTTTTCTTATCCACATCTGGGGTTCCGCAGGGATCTCACCTGGGTCCACTCATATTCCTTTTTTTTTGTTAACGATATAGGTGGGGTTATTGGATTTTGTTTCTTTCTCCTATTTGCGGATGACGTTAAAATGATTTTTGCAGTTCACTCCCATCTGGATTGCATCGATATTCAAAACGATCTCGATCGCCTGCATAAATGGTGCATCCTGAATCGTATTTCTATTAATATAAAAAATGCTCTGTAATTACTTTCTCCAGGAAGAAAGTCAATATATTCCATCACTACAATATTGAAGGGGTCGAATTGACTAGAGTCACTTAGGTGCTAGACCGTGGGATAATTATAGATTCTGAGCTTACTTATAGGGATTACGTCTCTAAGGCTGCGAGTAAATCTCTAAGATCTTTAAGCTTTGTCACGAAAAATGCCTTGAAATTTAGGAATCCCCTTATACTTAAGATTTTGTATTTTTCTCTCGTTCGACCACACTTAGAATATGTCTCCATCATCTGGTCACCGCAATACCTCGTTCACAAAACTAGGCTTGAACGGGTTCAAAACCGTTTCCTTCGATTTGCGGCTAGGCAATTGTGTATGCCCACGGACATAAGAGACCAAGATTACGATGGTATAAGAGCCCTAGTAAATATTCCGAAACTTGCCCCTAGGTTCTTAACTGCTGATCTCTGTTTTTTGCTCGGTATTGTCAACAATAGTATAAATTGTCCTTCGATTCTATCTGAAGTTAAGTTTTTTGCACCAACTAAGTCGCTCCGTAAAAAGAAATTTTTATTTTATGTTACGAATCACCGTACAAATTACGGAGCGAATTCCGTGATCTCCAGAATTTGCTGTGAGGCCAATTCGTTTATAATAAATCGTAACAATCAGCTCGACTTTTTTGACACACCTGCATATCAATTCAGAAGCTCTGTGCGAAACGCGATTTACAGCCGCGGCGGTTCTAGCCTTTCGAATACCTCTTATTTAGATTTAAGCGTTATTTTTAGTTCGTAAGTTTATATGTACCAAAGGGTTTTACCCGTACACTGATTTAAATAAATAAATTTTGTTTCAATTATTTATGTAAATAATTATTTTGTTTTGGGGATTTTAATTGAACTTTTCCTTTATTTGATAATTATAATTGAATTACTGCTTTTATTTTTTATTTTGGTTGTTGTTCCCCTATTTCATTTTGAATTTTTTTCCCCAACAATCATTTGGACCATTACCATGCATAATTTCCCTTTTTCGGAATTCTCTAGTTAAGTATTTTAGTTAACATTACAATTTAATTTACTCTTCGATGGTCTTTTGAATTAATTATTCAATTCCCAGATAATTATTTTAACCACTCTTCAAACTACACTTATAAAACTATTGATTTGTTTTAGGTTTATTACTATATATACAGTAATGATTTTTCTTTTTTCTCATTTGTTTCAATATACTTTATTTAAGATAAGCTTGGATCTTGAATCAACTCCTGAGATATTTTTCTGTTGTTAATACTGAGCTTATAGGCAAATCATTATTCCGCTGTTACCTTTAATAATTAGATTTTATTTCAAGTTTTCTTTCATTTGTTACAAAGATCAAAATAAAAAATTTTTATTCAATTGATATCAATAGATATGGCGCTCAACAAATTATTTTATTTCGTGGTTTAATTTATTCAACATAGCCGAAGGTAATTATGTATATTTTTATTATTTAAAATAAAAAGATACAGTTCCAGCATGAAAATCACATTCGTTCATTTCGTCTATCTCAATTTTTTACGTAACTTATTTTTCAACGTTTTTTTTAGTACTACATATCATTATTACATTCTCATCATTTATGATTGAGAAAGGATTAGAATTATCGGAAATTTGACATCACAGTTTTTCAACGGATCTCCACGTTTTGAGATCCCCTGAATCCGAAAATCAGCTTTGCACGATGGCGTCCTTCTGTCTGTCCGTCCGGCCATCCGTCCGTAAACACGATAACTCTCGAAAAAATGAACGAATCAAATCCATCTCTGGCATACTTTTTTTAGGTCAAAAAATAAAGGACTAGTTCGTTAACCAGCCATTTTTTTAAAAAATTCAAAAAGTGAGGGCATTTTCGAAATTTTTTAGACCACTTTTTTCTGAATTTGAAAATTCTATGTACGGATATTTATAGTATTAAAAAGAACAAACAATTTACTTCTTTGACTTTTTTCGATAAAAAGCCAATTCTCAGAGTTATTGCGTTTTCAACAATTTTTTAATCAACCGAAAATCAAAATTTTAAACCAAAAAACGCACGATATGAAAAAAAGTCAAAAGAAGAAAAACATTTCTTTTTAAAAGCCTTACAAGATTATCATAACAAAATTTTGGATTTTCTTCAAAAATCAAAATTTCAAATTTTGATTGCACAAAAAAATAATGAAGAATAAAAAATTCCATTTTGTAGGCAAACTATGTAGGATACGAAAAAAGATGAATTGACAAAAATTGTTATCCCAAAAAAAATCTACAATTTCGTTAAGAATCACTTCTTGATAGAACGCGTACTTTTTGTTTTATTCGTGAAAAATAACGTTGCAAAAAAAATTTTTTAATGTGTGGAAAAGCGACGAAAGTTACGAGAAAAAAATCCAACGAAACCTGTTTACAAATTAATGTCTGTCGGAAATCGAGCGCGCAGCACGAATGTCACGATGTACCTCAATGTATGTAATGTACCTCAAAGCCGACAGAGCTTGGAGAAAGTTAATCTTTGACCATACTTAATTAAGTAGACAATTCAGAATATGAAGATGCATATGAATACTGCCATCTAAAAGAGATCTTTTTGATAAAGTTTTTTTCGAGCTTGTCAAACGCAAAGAATAAATATCCGAGCGCGAAGCGCGAGGTGTAATTATGTCTGAGCGCGAAGTGCGAGATTGAACCGTCGCGCGCGTAGCATGCGATGAGAATCTGCCAGCAATGCGGGCAGATTTTTGATAATATAATACTAATCATAATTAATAACAATGCATTTTCTTCCGTTAAGGAAATAAAATGCAGCGCTCTTACTTTTTGAAAATCTCAAGTCTGGCAATAATTGCAAATAAAGCATCTACTTCAAAGTTCAATTATAAAAATCTTTGAGTGAAGTATATAAAAAAGTAGAAAAACGTTTGGGTGCTTGCCGTGTTCTCTAATAAGTTAATGAGGATACGATAGTGAGGACCGGCACATACGTTCGGCCAGGCCCGCGTTTTCGGTGGTATTGAACTGTTCCCCCCTTTCACAAGAGTCAAACCCCCCCTGGCCTCAACCCGTTTCTCGTCATAGTGGTCCCGGAGAACTCTACACCGATGATGTTGCCCTGATTTCTGCGTTGTCCAAAGCGTTGCCAAAATTCGGCTATGATTGATGGCTATTAACCAGGACCAACTTTCAGTCCATCCCCGTTCGCTCCACTCGCATCACAGATGCTATGACGAAACAACTGATAAAAAGACAAAACTGGATGCAGTATAATACTATATAGCAAGAGCGCATACCTCGGACGATTCCGTTTCACTCAGCAGGGACGTGACTAGAATCCTCCGAACCCGCCTTTTTAGAGAATGAATTTGTAACTAAAAAGAAATCGAATTTTAAACAGGAAAGTTCAATTTTAAGCCACAAGTGAATTTAAAAAACTGTATTTTTAACAAAATAGTTCGATTTTTAATCCAAAAGATGATTTTTCCTAAATACATTAATTTTCAATAAAACAGTTCAACTTTAGGAATTATCAACGAAACGATTGAATTTTCAACCAAAAATTATGATTTTTTAACAAAAAAGTTAAATTTCTACAAAAAAGTTAATTTTTTATCAAAATAGTTTAATTTTTAACCAAATAGTTTATATTAAACCAAAAATATGAATTTTGAATCAGTTCAATTTTCAACCGAATACTTTAATTTTTTAAGAAGTTGTTAAATCCTCAACCAAACCAGATTAATTTAAAACAAAACAGTTACATTTACAGCCAAAAAAGATGAATTTTCAACCAAGAAGATTAATTTTCGACGACAATATGATTCTTTAACAAAAAGGTTCATTTCCCACCAAAAAGATAAATTTTCGGCACAATACATCAATCTTGTACCAAATAGTTGAATTTTAAACTTTTATAGGATAAATTTCTTTTTTACACTTATCACACTTACCTGAAATGACAGAAAATCTTAAATCGCTGACACGTACGCTACCAATGAAAATGAAAATTATTAATTTGAGTAGTTTTTGTTTGAAAAGGAAAAGGAAGATCAAAATTAGTCCTAAATGTAATTGCTTATCACTCTTACTTCTGTCGACCGTACAATAAAAGATTGTAATAATGTAATAAGCATTCAAATATTGATATACTTAAATTAGTATTGTGATATTTTCAATTATTCTTTAAAGAATTATCCACAAAAACAAAGTATTTTTTACAATTTTATAATTTACTTCTACCCTTAAAAGTTATTTAACATTTTTTATATGGCTTTGGCTTTGCACTACATACTAAATATACCGTTAGATTTGGTCATCTATTTTTCTAGATTTGCAAATAGATACACTGCCCTGCAAAAGTTTGAACTCACTCAGAAGAATTTTTTTTTTGTATTTATCAATTTAATTATCATTCCCAGACAGTTTCATACAACGTATTTATTTAGAATAACATTTTATTGATAAGTACTAAACTTTTACTTGTGATATTCTTGAGTTTTTTCTGGAAAAAATTGAGTCAATCAATCCAGCCGTTTCTTATCAATATGTTGGCCTTTCGATTTGATGATTGCCCTACAAATTCTGGGCATTCTTTCCACCAATTTCTGAAGTCTTTCTGGTCGCAATCGTTTCCAAGCCTGCTGAAGACATTGCCACAAATGAGATTCGCTGGTTGGATGCAGTTTCCGCACTTCTCTGTCCAGCTCATCCCACAACAATTCGATGGGATTTGCATCCGGCGATTGTGGTGGCCATTCCATAAATTTAAGAGTGCATGCAGCTTCTTTCGATCTTAAATAGTTCGTACAAAGTTTTGATGTATGCCGACACCAGCGTAGCAGAAACAACCCCATACCATCACACTACCACCGCCAAACTTAACTGTTGGCTTTACACATTGAGGTGCATGCCGTTCATTAGATTTTCTGCGGCAGTACATTTGCCGTTTGCTACCAAATATTTCAAATTTGGACTCATCGGTCCATAACACCTGTTTCCATTGTTCGATAGACCAATTTTTGTGTTCTTTTTCCTATTTGAGTCGTTTACGGACGTTTACCGATCGCAACAATGGTTTTTTGGCAGCGACCCGCCCACACAAACCGACAAAATGCAACCGACGTGTGTCCGTTGTATCGGAGATCGGCTTCGGTAGCATTTGATTAATCTCGGCTCTGATACTCGGCACTGTTTTAAGTCTGGACCACTTCCTTAACACTTGCATAAGTCTATCATCACTTTTTGTCGTCTTTCTGGGTCGGCCCGAGCGTTTCTGTCGGAAAACGATTTGGTTTCAGCGAATCTCTCCAATGTTGTACGGACTCCTTTCTGTGAAACTCCCAGTATTTGTGAGATTTTTCGCTGCGAATGGCCGGTTTCTCTTAAACTTACTCTCTGAGCACGTTTCTGTTTCGGTATTTGCCTTGCTCTTGCCATTTTCAACACTATAGACACAATTTTGAAGTGGCAATATTAATGAAAATATTGTGCAATGAGCAACTGTCTTCCAAGTGTCAGAGTGACGAAATTTGAGGTTATTGTACAGACAATCGACGGCAGATGAGGTTCGAAGTCATTGGCGCGCATTTTGAAATATCGATGCATTGAGAAAAATTGATTCAAGGTAAAAAAAATGTTAATGTAATTAAAAATGATATATTTTAATATTGTCGATTTTTTAATATTTTAAAATAAACATACTTTGATACAATATAAAGCAGTATAAAATGGTCTGAGAACGATAATTTAAGCCATAAATAAAAAAAACCGATTTTTCTAAGTATGACCAAACTTTTACAGGGCAGTGTATAATAAAGTTAAGTAATTTGATAAAAGATTTGGAAAAATTCCATAATCTCGTTTTATTATATTTCTATTATCATTCATTAGGTTCTCAATTGAACCTCAACATTTTTACGCTATTTTAGTTCACTTTTTACTTTTCTAAAAATTAATAGATAAATGCATAATTATCTCTTCGGGTTATTATATTAAATATAATTATTTACTAAAATAACTGCTATAGGAAAAATAATGTGTATCTTCTCGAAATCAATTCAAATTTTACATATTTACAATTCGAAGTTCCACAGTTTTGAAAAGTTACAATTGAACGCTTAGGCAAATTAAAGATTTACACCCAGAAAAAAGTTCTTATTAAATAAAAAAACAACATGTTTTTGACTACGTTCTTTTGATTCAACATAAAAACATTTTTTTATTAAAAGAAAATTTATTTGATTTTAATAAATGACGTCACGTAGTTTCTTTAATTTAAAGAAATTATTTCTTTAAATGATTCGCTTGATTTAAAACAAAATTATTTTGATTCAAGAAAGTCACTAGAAACAATGAAAGAAAAAATTTCTTTAGAGACAGTAATTTGAGATAAGCAAATTATTTCTTTAAATCAAAGAAATATTTTCTTAATTCACATTTTTAATGTGCTACGAGATTGCGCAGAACAAATCACTTTGACTATTTTACGTAACCGTGTCTTTCGGAACACGTGTTATCAAATTTTTGCGAAGACGCGATTGCGGACGGCTCTTGGTAATACAGTGAAACTCTTCAATAGCATGTAGGTATAACAGGTGCTCCGCGGAGTGTGTGGGATCTGCGACTGTCACTCAGGCGAGCAATCAGACGTGATCCAACGAAAGCGGAGCAGGCTATAATGAGTTAGTTGCCACCCACCGTCAGCCCCGAAATCGGCGCTATAGAAGAGGTTCACTGTGATTGAGATCTATAAAATGTGTGATAAAGAAGTGCGCGACATTCTTGCATCGTATGGATTTGCAGAAAGCAGAACAGCTTCTGTGTACATTTCGTCACAATTTATCTTTTTACCTTAAATTTTCCTAAAGAATTATAAATTATAAAAGAATAAACTTCATTTATACACAAAAAATATTAAAATAAACTTTTTTCCTCTGGTGTACAAATAGACCAAGCAAGTTTCTTGAAACTCAAGCTGATTTTTATATAATTTATTATTGGATTCAAAGAAAATGTATATTCATTTTAAACTAACATGTTCTCTTTTTCAACTAAAACGGTTATTTCATTTAAGAAATGTATTGGTCAAATACAAAATTATATTTCTTGCATTCAAAGAAATATTCGGTTTAAAGGAACGAAATATTTCTTTAATTTAAAGAAATTTTCCGTTTAAATGAACGAAATATTTCTTTAAAACTAATTTAAAAAATTAACGAAAAAATTTCTTTAAATGAAACAAATGTTTCTTTAACCGTATATCAATACTAGAATTTATTTGATTCAAAGAAAGTTTCTTTGATTCAACAAACATTTTTTCTGGGTATTGAATTGAAAATTACTCAATTTAGAAGATTTATATTTTAAAGGTATGTTTAAACTTCTCTTTTTTCATAATAGTTCATTGCTGAATACTAACACTTGAATTTTTAGTAGTCCAATTTTTCAGATTCACGATTGAAAGTCCTGTAATTTTGTTTCTCTTTAAATTGATATACTTTAATTTTTATTATTAACAATTGAAGATACATTAATTTCGAATTTTTATATTATAAATGTTTAAATTTGTTGCGTAATTTTTCTTATTAATCTTAGTTCCAGGTCAAGATTACTCTGGAATCAGGGTAAAGATTACACCTTGTTTTTTTGGTAATGTTTCGTAAAATTACGAGTTTGAATTAAGTTGTAAAATTATGCAGAATTAAATTGAAGAAAACGTTTTGTGTATATGTATTTCTAAGTTTGTGTATCTCATTAATTCCATTTGCACACATAGAGCTTCATATCTGCTTATCAAACTCAAACAGTAGTTGGCACAACGTACCCGCGAGTCGCGACAGCCTCTTCGCGGCTCTGTTTGCCGTAGCTGCAACAACATGCGTGGCTCTTTATTAATGACAATTAACATTTATTTAAATCGACCGATTGGCTACACTGTACAAATGTTGCAAAATAAATCAACGACTCATACTGCGAAACCTACAATTTCGCATTTAACGATCAGAGAATGTTAGTATAAAATTAAAAAGTTAAAAGGCGAACCTCACTTTTAAGAGAATGTGAATAAATTATTAATAATTATGGCTAAATATAATCAACAATTATCACTTAAATTAATATTTGAATAATAAGCGTAATTATTAAATCAATGATAAGAGCTGAGACAAAGGATCCAGAGTTTATTCATTTTTATTTTGTAACTTACTAATTTGTTTATTAATTCACTTTGTTTATTTGTTTAAAAAATACTATTTTACTGTCTCTTCTGATAGGAAATCTGCTTAAAAGATAAAATTGTAAATAAAAAGTATAGATAATTATTCATGCGTATTATAATGTTTATAAAATAAATAAATAATTTATTAGTTACACAAGAAGAAAACTAGATGATAGATGAAAGAAGTCCCTTACCATTTTTTTTATTTTCGCATGTCAGGCTTTGATTGTTTTTTTTTTTATACGAGAATCCATATTGAGGCCAACCTTGGGGTCTGGAAGGTGTTGCCAACTAACTCCCCATTTACCTTTTTACTGTAACTGAATGTGTCGCAAACGGCCGGCCATTGACGTACGGCTTTATCCGGAGATCATGATAAAACAAGAGTCAAAAGAGTTGAGATAAAGGCGCGAAGTGGCGGCCTGCAATCTTATTTTTAAATCGTGACATACATAAGGGGCTATCCATAAACTACGTACCAATTTTTAGAGTGTGTGTGTGGGGGGGATACAGTTTGAAAAAAGTTAGTGGAGGGGGCAATGAAGGTAACGTTGCGAACTTAGGTAACATTTATGGCGCTTAGTACTTTTAATTTTATAACTTAATAAGTTTGGACATCATGATTCATATTCCAAATTTCAAAGATTTATTTCTATCCCTATTCCCCTCTTTTCCCCTTCTTCAAAAAAATTCCTCTTTTTCTCATTTTTTCGCTGAAATGCGAACTGAAATAGTAGAACCCAAAAATGCCTTTTTTTAAATTTGCTGTAAAAATTCTACTCTATTTGGTTAAAAATTCAATTATTTTATTGAAAATGTAAATATTTTTTTTAGTTAAAAAGTTATATTTTTGGATTGAAAATGTAACTCTTTTGTAGAAAATTCGTCCGTTTGGATTGAACAATGAACAATTTAGTATAAAATTAATGTATTTCGTTGAAAATTAACTTTTTGTGCTGAACATTCCACTGTTTTACAGATCTTTTTAGATCAAAAATTTAACAATTCTTTGGAAAGTGATATATTTTGTTGAAAATTCAACTTTTCAGTAGAACATTCATCTTTTTGGTGAAAATTCATCTTTTTTGTTGGCAGTTTTACAACTTGGTTGAGAAGGCATCTTATTTGATTGAAAGTTAATATACATTAAAAACCTTTAATAGCCCTCCCTTCTATAGCCCTTTCGAAAATTGACGCCGCGCTGCATATAGCTGAAACAGGAGCTGCGCGGGGTGCGCGGGATCTGCGGTTGTCACTCAGGCGAGCACTCAGGTGTGAACAAACAAAAGCAGAGCGGTCTATACTGCCGTACAAACTAAAAAGATACATAAGTGACATTGCCGCTTAGGGTTATTTTCAACTTGGCAATGAAAAAGTCGACTCAAGCGGCAATGTCACTTATGTATCTTTGTCGTTTGTATACGACAGTATAATGAGTAAGTTCCCACTCACCGTCAGCCCCAAAATCGGCGGCATAGAAGAGTTTCACTGTACTTTTTTTTTAATTTTCTTTTATTAAAATTTTGGATTTTAATTAAACATTAATTTTTTTGTTTATAATTCGTATTCTTTTTTTTTGTTCAACATTAATTTTATTATCTGAAAATTTATCTATTCCATTTTTTGGAATGGATCATCATTTTGGTTGAGGATTCAACTATTTAGTTAAAAATTCGTCTTTTTTGTTTTGATAAAATTCGACAATTTGAAGGCTAAATAGTAATAGTTCAAATAAAGATTGAAAGTTAATTTTTAATATTTTTAAAATATAATGTAATAACTTGAAAACTAGATTTCGAATAGTCCGACCCTCTCTATTTTTCCCGATCAGTGCCTGATCAGAAAAAAGGGAAAACTATCCGCAGCTCTTCCAAAGCCCGATCGTAATTTCTCCATGGTAGTATCAATCTCACTAAAGGAATATTAGGCAATATTTATAGAATTCCGTTAATGAAATGTTAAAATATGAACATTTCATTAGAATGAAACTCTTAATTACTAATTCAATTAGTAAAATTTTCACTAATAGTTTAGAGAGTCTAGAATGATGTGAATAGTAATGTGAAACTCAATTGCAAGGTCAAGCATTTTCCATATATGCGAGATTTCAATGTTGAACACGGATACGAACCACTAATATCCTTAAATATCGGTAACGGGAATTTGCAATTTAATTGCTAATTGTTAATTAAGGCAAGCGGTACAAAATTTACTTTACTGGTGAAAAATTGAATTGTACTGATAATTTTGGTCTCAAGAAGTTGAGTCGCACCTGACTTGAGAGTTCGAAAGCATAAGAAAATCGAGATTTTGCCATCTAGACTTTGACTACCAACTGGTCTACATGCTATCCTTGTAAAAAGATTTACCAGCTCCAGTTATGTTTGATGCACCATGATGTTTTTGATTATGGTAGGTTAGTTGCATACAAAACGTCACTCTACGCGTCAATATACGTCATACTTGCCTCTGACGTAGATGGAGGCTATTTTTAAGATCCTAGGCAAGATAACTAAGTCTCTTCGCCTTCTCGTCGCTTCTGGCGCATATCATAATTCGTAGTAGCGAATCGTAGTAGCGAATTCGTAGTAGCGAAGTCGAATTTTTTTAAATTTCGAATATTTTAATTAATTATAATATTTAGTTAACTGTATATTTAGTTAATTGTAGTTTTCATTATGCAAAAACCGAAGGGATGCAGTAAAAAACTAGAGAAACAACAAGATGGGAATTTTTCAGGAGAGCGAAATAACATTTTGTAAAATCTAAATCATCATTTAAAGATTAAACAAAACTTCACTCCCAAGCGTGTATTGCTGAATTAAGACCAAAAATGTATTATTAAAAAAAACAGTTTCGAGAAACAGAATGTAGAAGTTTACAATCTCAAAGTAACAGGAACCCTAAAACTAGAACAGGCTCGGTTGCGAATAACGATAAAAAAGTGCAATCTTCAGTTTAAACAAAAAATAAAAACATACTTCTGAGACGTTGAGTTGCTAGATTAAAAGAACATGAGTTTGCTTAGAAAAAGTTCACCAATTGCGAGTAAGTCCTTAAAGAATTTGGTCGTTCAAATTTAATGGGTTTTGAAAATTGTCTTTGGATAGCGACTAAAAATCAATTTTTCAACTTAAAAAATAATAAAACTTGCTCCTGAGAAGGGGAAGCTAAATAAGAAGAAAAAAATTTCATCCAAAAAAATTATTCTTTTGCGGGAAAATAAATATTTAGTGTGAGTATGAGTTTTCACTGAAAGATGTATACAGAGAAGAAAAGTATATGTTAATGTTCAAATAAATAATAATAATTTTAAGAGATATCGTTTCTTATTGCAGGGCAAAATGTTAAGTAAACAAAAAATCTTATAAAAGTGGCTTTTCGTAGAAAATGGATATTTTAGAATTTAGGCTGGAGTTTGCTTGATACTTTGGTGCTAAAAAAAAATGGAAAACTGATTTATTTAAGAGCTTATTCTTTGAAAAAAGAAAGCGTTTTATTATTTTGTTGTATTGCAAAACTTTTAGGAGGAGAAATATGGAGAGAAGAGTGTTTAAAAAAAGATATGCCCGCTGCGCCGGAACATCCTCTTTTCGCGCTATGTTTGGGCGCGTCTAGGGCGTATACTTTAACTACATTTTTTCAAATATCATAAATATTATAACTTAAAATCACAGTGATATAAGATGACGAAATTTTAAATCTAGATGAATTTCATTTTTGCATTAAATTGAGTAAGTCACCTAATTTCAACCAGAAATGGAACTTAAGTGCAGTGTCTCCTATCTGATTATACGAATAATATGATGATTAACTGACAGGTATGTTCAGTTTAGGATGATTTGGATTCGCGCGCTCTGAAATTCAATTTGTGCTGGCAGAAAGGCATACGCGAAATGCGAGATGGTGTCGATAGCGCTGGCTGGATAGTATCGATCAACACTGAGCTCATGGTATAGACTATAGTCGTTTCGTCAACGTTTCTTACTTTGATATATGTACTCAGATCTATAATGGATTTTATTATAAATAGAATAATCTTTTATATATGATAAAAAAGATACAAAAAAGGATTGAAGATTTACGTTCTGTACCTGGTATTTCAACAATCAGCTGACTTAAATTAACCTATAAGTTTCATTTCAGACGCACGCGTTGACGGAAAGTCAACAATCTTTCTGTCTTAAATTAACCTATAAAGTACATTTTACGTACATAAAGCATTTGACTTTCAACCAAGCGCGTAACTTAAAGTCATGTTATAATCATCAGTTAACTTTCAACTGGCGAATGATCCTTTTAGTTACATCTGAAAGTCAACCGCCTTTCTCTACTGAAAACTCCAAACTTATACGAATATCTTAAAAACAAAAATCGCATATATTTTTGAAATTTTGATTGTCATTTCTTAACCTGTTAAAAAAAATTTTGTTCCTATTTTGGAAAATTTTCAAAATTTTGAAAAGCAATTATGTTTGCCGCGTACCAGAAAATTTAACTCTAACTTTTTGAATTTTTGTCTAAGGGCCAAACCATATACCACGTGGACAGTTTAGGGGGGAAGAGGGTATGGCAAAGTTCAACGCGTGTCCATGAGAGG
>NC_046666.1:68531956-68533741 GCF_010883055.1 Belonocnema kinseyi | reverse complement strand
AATTCTACGGTTGTCCACGAGTAAAAATGCTTCGACTTGAGTTCGACTTGGTTATGCCTTGAGTTCGTCTCCAAGACATCGATGTCTGGCTGAGTCTCTACTTTTATGGCCACGACAAGTAAAACGGCCTTTACTTGTCTCAAGTCGAGCCTTGTCTTGGCTAAGACGACGTTTACTTGACTCAAGACGAGTCTTGTCTTGGCTGAGATTATCGAACCTTTTTTGACTCATAAATGAGATTAAAATTGCTGAATGAAAAATTTGTAATTATTAAATTAGTTATTTTTAATTTAAAAATCTAGAATCGGTGGGTCTGAACGAGTATAACCCGAGTATATAAAAAATAAAATTTGTAACTTTCGAGAAGGATCTCCTAAGCCGTTAGAAATACGTAAAAACAAACAACATTTTCGGTATCATCGTCAAACAAGTATAATACAAATAACAATCCGAAAATAAGTTGATTTAATATATATATATATATATAATTAAAAATTTGTTAAAAATTTTCCGGGAGCGGGTGTTAACCTGGAAAATTGCACCCGCTCCCAGCGAAATCGCGGTAAAATTTCAGCCACAACCACGTCTCACGACCGTGAGATAGGTAATATATATATATATATATATATATGTGTGTGTGTGTGTGTGTGTGTGTATATTGTATAAAAATATACAAGATTGTTTAACCATTACAAAGATTAGATTTTATGACTGTTAGAAATAACCTTTTTGTTAGGGCAGATCTCCAAAACATAAACTGAAGTCTGGCTCCGTCTCAAAACTGAGACATGCTCAAGTCGAACTTTTCGACTTCAGCATGTCTTGATTGGGGGCAATGCAAGTCGAATTCAAGTCGAAGCATTTTTATTCGGGAGTATATGGATGGTCCCTGATCGAAAAATGTACTGAGATAGTTTCTAAATATATTTGATAGCTAGTGAAGAATTCAAATAAAATTTCCTAATCTATCAGAAAAATATTTTTTCTATTTTTCTGAATATTTTCAAAAATTTCAAAATTATATAACTTTCTAATTTTTATCGAAATTAAAAACTTCATTTTGATGATTTTCAATTCTTCTACTCATCTATAAGAAACTTTGACAACAATTTCGAAAGTTTGAAGACAAAAAATTTCAAAATTGGGAAATTTTTTTTATTTTGGTTCACGAAGTTAACTTTCATTTTGGGGATCTTAAGAAGTGTATCAAGAATGACTCAAATGGACAAATCCTTCAAAAGTTACCGTGGCTACAACATTCAGGTAACCATACATGCAGACATACAGACGTACAGAGAGACATACAGGCAGACATACATACGTACAAACAGACAGATATTTAGGCACACATACAGGCATACACCAACAAAATATTATGATTTTCGAACTCTGTGCGTGCCGAAACGTAAAGATCCGTTAATAACCAGAGATCGAAAATTTGGACGAATACATTACACTTTCATGAATGAGAATGTAAAAAACGTAAGAAGTTAGAAAATTTAAATAAAAAAAGAAGAAGATGGGAGATAATTACAGATTTACATCTCATTATCTGGTTTTGAATCACAAATATTTTAATTTTACTATATTAAAAATGAGATTTCAAGCAGATACTTTCAACAAAATATGTATCAGATTTTTAAAGAATTTTCTATGAAAGAAGCCCATTTTCGAAAATTGTTGGTTATGTACGAGGGTAGTTCAATAAGTCCTTAGAATGACCAACAGATGGCGCGCGAATCGCTCCAAATCATCTGTTTTCAGTCAGCACCACTCCCGACTAGA
>NC_046666.1:68512643-68531856 GCF_010883055.1 Belonocnema kinseyi | reverse complement strand
GAATTATACTTATTGACTACTTGGAAAAGGGTAAAACAATCACTGGTGAATATTATGCATCATTATTAGAGCAGCTGAAAGAAGAAATTTAAAAAAAAACGAACACCCACCGTATTCACCATATTTAGCCCCCAGTGACTTTTTCTTATTTCCAAACTTGAAAAAATGGCTCGGTGGACAGAGATTTCTAGACAACGAAGACGTCATTGCCTCTGTAAGTGCTTATTTTGAGGAACTTCCGAAAACGCACTTTTCTGAAGGATTAAAAAAACTTGAAAAGCGATTGACCAAGTGTATAGAGCTCCAAGGAGATTATGTTGAAAAATAAAAAAAAATTTACCCAAAAAAAATTGTTTTTATACTTCATTCTAAGGACTTTTTGAACTACCCTCGTAGTTATGTGATGCAACCCTTCAACTACAATTTGAATTGCAAAATTAAAGCTTATGAAAAACAAAACTGGAAAATTTAGCTTTCATCATGAAAAATCAGAAATCTAAATTTTTTTATTTTTAACACTACCTTTAAACTTATTATCCAATCGTTAAATTTTCGACAAAAATATTTTTAAATTTAAATTTATTGATTTGTTTTCAGTTTTCAACAAAAAATATAAGAATTTTAAGATGTTACATTCAAACTAAAGAATAAAATAAAAAATAATATTGCTATATATATATATATATATATTCCAATGTAGATTCCAATGTTTGAAATATTTTACAATTTTAGGCTTTTCAATTCGAAACTTTCTTTTAAGTTAAGTTTGAAAGGTTCAATATTTTAAAACGTTTAAGAATAAAAAATAATTAAGCTTTCATGCCTGCTTCTCAAATCATCTAATTTTTAAGGCTTAAATTTGAGAAATGATTAAATTTGAATTTGCCTATCAAGGCGTTCAATATCAAATTATGCAATATTTAATAGTGGAATTGTCCAGACATTTTGAAAACTTTAGTTTGAAACTACAACATTGTGAAAAATGAAATTAGAAACCTCCAAAAATTAAGAAAGTTCGTACTAAATATTTCCGAATTTAAGTTTTAAAAAATGACCATAGTTTCAAGGCCTGAAAAATTAAACTGTTTTAGAATTGTGCATTCATAACTACAATTTTTAATTGTAATAATTATAAACATTTTTTACTTGACAAATAGTATAATTAGTATCATATCATGTAGTATTAAGTCATATGATACTACATCATATGATACTAATTATACTATTTATCAACTCAAAAATGCCTATAATTATTACAATTTAAAATTGTAGTTAAGAATGCGGAATTCTAAAGCAGTTTCATTTTTCAGGCCTTGAAACTATATTCTTTTTTTTAAACTTAAATTCGAAAAACTTTGAGTATATATTCAAAATTATTTGACATACTTTCCTTAATTGAAAAATGTGATTTGTCTTACAAAAACCACTGTCATTTTTTCCGTCAAAAATGGAAGAATTTTAAATATTGCGAACCCTGAAAGTCTAATTATTCCATGAATTTATAAAATTTATTTGTTTTCATTGAAAACCTTCAAAATCGATGAATTAACTCTTGAAGCATTAAGAATTAAACAATTCCAAACTTTGTTTGAAATTGAAGCGTTTTAAAATTAAGATCTTAAAACTAAGTCATTAAAAATTAATTTTGTTTTGTATTTTGCATTACACTTTTGAAAATACCCTCATTTTGATCTATAGTGCAAAATGAATAACTAAGGAATCAATGATAAATTAAAATTGGATATTATTCCAATGATTGATTTAAAAATAAAAATTGGGGTATCATCTTCCTAATTAATAAAAATGTACCTACGGGATTTGCGAGAATTTAAGGCGGGTTTTTCATTTTATTCAATTTTAAACATTTAAGCATTTTATTTTATTAATTATAACTATATATGGGAGCACCTAATCGATATACATAGTTACACAGTTTTTTTTACCAACTTCCGAATCTTGTTCTATATTTGTTGAAAATATTATTGTCACCAAATACAAGATAACAATAATAGTGATGAATTATAAAAGATCAGGATATTTAAATAGTTTTCAAAACGTTTTTGGTACCAGAGAAAGAAGGAAAAAATGAAAATGTTTGTTAAAAAATGTCCACAGGTCGCATTTTTAAACCGATTTTACAAAGACTTTTTCTAAATTAAAACTTGTTAAATTTCGGAGCGGTCTGTGGCAGCCGATTAAATGAAATGATTAATTTGTTATTTAAGTTGAAAAGTGCCAACAAGTATTTGTGCTACCTATAGTTTTCTTTATTTATTGACATTTTCTCAAAAACAAATAAAATTACTAAATTTACTCTCGATGAATGAAAATTTTCATTATAAATTAATTTACTTTATTTTTTGAATTGTTTTAAATAAATTAATGGACAAAACTGGTATCTGATTTATTTCTGTTCTTTGAATTAATTTATATGATCCATACTGGTTTCATTTTAAGTTATATAACATTTACAATGAATCAAAACCCAAAACTAAACTTCAATTATCTTTGTTATAAAATTTTATGAAAAATTTTTACTAATAAATTTATGTATTTTGGTCTTTTATAAAATACACTATTTTTTGTGAATCGTGTCATTTCTTCTCTAAAGTAATATCTTGACACAAGAAATTGCCATTCAACGATACTTGTGATTGTTATCAACAATTATTATAAAACATTCACATATGTAAACATAGGATAAGAGCACCAATTACCCGCACCCTCCCAATTGTTATCACCTTTCTCTGATTTATTAGATAAACCATTTCTATAGCTTCTTTTGCCTTAATTAATATAATTCTACCGTCAATTTTACATATAATGCATATATTATAGTTATAACCCTGTAACATTTTTCGTTTCTGCAAAGTCACCTCCTTTCATCTCAAGAATTATATTATTGCCAAAAATGTGTCATTTAACAACACATTGTAATAATTATCTTCGCATTTATCAATTCTTATAAAAAATCACTGCTTTTGGCCTTTTTTTGTGATGTGATTCTTTAGATGAAATGGAATGACTCTGCAGAAAAGAAAAAATATTCTTCATTGCAAACTGCGATATAAGTGTATTAAATTTTAACAATGACAGTTGCTGTTACAAGGCAATCTATTGTGGGTATGTATTATTTTTTAGATGAACATAAATGATCCAGCAATAAAGAATTTTCGTAATGTCTGTATACAAAATAATTCGACGATATTCAAATAACAAACGTTTGAAAGTTTAGATAACGTTGAATCCGCCTAGGTTGAAGATGATTTATTAGACGATTTAAAAACTGTGTAACTTTAAAGACCAAGGGGTTTCCAGAAAAGTCATCGTTTCGAAATCTTGCGTTATAGAATTTAAAACAAATAATACTCTTTAAGTATGGACCAAGGACATGAATAAATATAACGTGATGGCTGAGTAATCATGATAAATGTTTGCTTGAAGAATGGAAATTTCCGCGAAGCTGTAAAAATGCGAGATTCGTCGCATGCGTTAATTTATGATCGTACTCATTTCCTAAGAAAAAAACTTTAAACCTTTATAATTGAAATTAAAAAATAAATTTTATTTTTTCCGAATTTCGACCTGTAACAGAACAACTTTTTTATTGATATTAAAACATTTACAAATCCATTATTTAAAAAAATTGCTTAGGAAAAAATCGAGTGTATATTATTATTTTGATGCGATGTTGTCGGAAAAACAATGATTACTGTATATGAATTTGTGAAAAAACTCAAATTCTTACTTTCATAATTTAAAAACAAGGATAGTCCCTACACATGTTTTTGTCTCTTTCACTTGTTTGTATATAGTCTATATTATAATTATATTCTAGTTTCATTAAATAAAAACTATTATTTATTAAACTTATTTAATAATTACTGCAATAATCCATTTTCTCCTTTTAATGGCATTCTTTTTTATTAAAATATACTGCTATTCTTCCAGCTTTTATTATTTCTATTTGGTTTTATTTTGTGTTTTTACAACTTTGCTTACCTTTAACATAAATAAATATAATATTAAAATGCGTGTAAGTATTTGGAGTTTTTTCACAATCAGTGTTCTTGCTGGGGTCTTTCATAATATTAAATATGTTATTTAGCATAATTTTCATATTACCTTCTAAAATATTGATAAATACATATAATTTCTGATACAATTATATCAGAGTATCTAGCCTGGAAAAAACTTATGGGTGCCGTATCAGGTTCTAGTAAAGAATTTCGTGCCTCCTATAGGTATGGCAAATCTATCTTATCCTGTTTTTTTTTTAAGAAAAACATTCCGTCCTTATGAAAAACTGTAAATATTCAGAAGAAATTACATTTTCTGTCATGGTAAAAAGTTTCAAAGTAGTCTACAACGGGGGAAAAAATTGAATATTACAGGAAGAAAAATATCAATCGATTAAAATGATTTATTTTAAAATTATTTTATTGATATTCCTGTGAACAATTCGTATATTTATATGTACATAATGCCGTACAATAATAAATAATTACAAAATACTTGAATTTTGAACTAAAAGATTGAACCTTCGACTGAACATATAAATATTCGACGAATCAATTGAAGATTTGATGAAAGAGATTATTTTTTTAATGAAATAAATAATATCTTTATAAATAAAAATTAGGAGGGTCCTAGTCAGGGCCAGATCGGGCCTCCCCAGGATCGCGATACCCCAGTTTGGCCCTGATCGGATTAGGCGTTTCATTCCAAGTATAACCCTGACTGGTATTCCCGACCAGGGCGAGATTCTGCCATATCTGGCCCTGACCAGAACCACTCCAAAATTTCAGAACGGGTTAACTAGTTATCAAAGCAATAAGTTTTAAAATTTTATATTAAAAAATATATATAATAAGTTTTAATTTCTATTAAAGATAAATAAAATTGAGTTTTAAATTATTTTATTTGCATTCAGTAATAACAAAATTTGCATATAATGTTTTAGGAACCTCAAATCGTCATTAATTTTATTGTTCATATAATCGGTAATAACTAAAAGATAGGTAGCGAAATTATACAATAGTTTGCGAATCGCAATTGTATATTTTATTGTAATATAAAATACAAATTCACAGAGAAAATATTTAAAGTATTTTAAGTTTCTTTTTCAGGTACAAAATGAAAGACAATATGGCTTTTTATAAAACTTGTCATTTTTACAGAATTTTGGTTTAACGCATAAGCCGGAAAGATCTTCTATCATATACCCAGGATTGCATATACATCCTTCTACACATATCTGTTGAAAAACCAAAATTAGGTATATAAAATTATTCATTTATACAAGACAGAAATTTTACGCACTCTAATTTTAGGTGAAATTGAGATTATTATTTAATATTTTGATTTTTAAATTCGCAAATTTTTTCAAAGAAAGTATTCAGAGGAAAAACTAAAATGTTTGGTTGCGTTCGCCGAATTTCGATTAACCTATACATGGTCTTTTTAAAATCTACTTACATCATACGGACACTTCTGTGCAGGCTTGTCGCGAGTGCTGCATTTCTGTGTACAACTTAGAGGTAACGCACAGCCACTATATTTTCCATATCGTCCACAGCTAGAAGTTTTTGGTAGACGTTTGAGAACTGTTAAAAATAGTTTTCTCCATTAAATTGGAAAATTCGGAAATTAACTGTTAGTATCAAAGTGGACATTACCATTAATAAAGTAATAATATATCTTCGTTTTTTAATTAAATGTTATTTTAAATGTCTCTAAGAAATGTTATAAACAAAGATAATTATTCCGTAAATTAAAGAAATCATTTTTGTCTCAAAGAAATTTGCATACAACTTACGTGTATCTTCATCGTGTGCCACGGCTGACGCAACTATCGCGAAAATCAATATAGCACAAGTAGGAGACATTTGGAAACTTTTTCTGAAACTTCAAATAACACTGACACGTACTGAATTGAAATCAATTTTTATATTCTATTTTTTAACCCCCGAGGAACTGAATTTAATTTACTTTGTTAATACGAGTTATACTTTTATATAATACCTTACGTGTCTTACATCAATATTTACCACAATTAGCAGACCTCTAAAATCTCAAATACTGTTCCTATAAGATGAAAATAAAGTTTTAGATTTACTTGTTATACAAATTTATAATCAACAATTTTTCTTGTCAGCTAATTTTAATTTGCCAATCTTGATATTTTTGCTTCAGCGGGCTCATTTACCTATTATTCGCCTGTATACAGCTAAATAGTTAAAATTTTGTTTTAAATAAATGACGAATGGTCAAATAAACATGTAAGAAGTTGCCTTTTCCTCATGTTTAATCAATAGGAAATTTCCCATTTCCCGAAAATTGTAATTTTTAAATTAAATGTTCTCAAAAACGAATTTATAATTTGAATAAGAATAATTCTCAAATAAGAATATCTAAGCTCACAAAGCTAATGCGAAACAATAAAATTGTATACTTGAATTTTGAAGAGTTTAGAATTGAAAAAAAAATAAAATAAAGACTCTCGAAATAAAAAATATTAAAATTTTGTACGTATAATTCAAAGCTCATCTATAAATTTTAAATCTAAAACTAATCAATTTTTAAGTTGGGAATGAAGATTAAAATTAAAATTGTACAATAACACTTAAGTTCACATTTCTTCAATTTCAAATTGACCTCATTTAAACATTTTCCATATTGAATACATTCCAATCTAAAATTATTTAACACTTATTAATAAATTTTTTAATAAGAGGCTTTCACTTTTCAATAAATTTTAAGAATCTTCAAGTGGCTAAATTTAAAAGTCTTGAAAATTACATTTTTTTTTAAATATTTAAGGCTTTAAAAGTGAAATTACTCCATTAGTAAGCGTTTTAATTGAAAACTGTTCAATTTTTTGCACTCGAATTTCAAATGATCTGCTTTGTAAAATGTGATAAATCTACGAAAGGGTTCAAATCACAATTATTGTTAAATTTAAATCACGATAGATTTAAAATTATCTAATGCATCATGTTTCAAGTTAAAATGATAATATTTTGCATTAAATACGAATACCCATGATAAATAAAAATGTTATATCTAACAATTTTGCATATACTTAAAAATATATATATTAAATTGGTCATCCTTTCAGTGTGAACCGTATTCTGGACAGGAGGTTAACAATTTAAAAAAGCAAACAAGAATGAAAAAGCGACTCACTAAATACTCAATAAATACTCAAAATGGTATATTTTAAAACATTTAACATTCTTAATATTACAATTAAAACATTTGTGGTTTAAAAAATAAAAACTGTCAAATTCAAGCCTTATAAATTAAATAATTTTACAAAAATTAGTATTTAAAATTTAACAATTTAAATTTGGAAGTGTTTAAAGCTGTAGAACTCACCAGTTGGAGTTCTAAATGAATAAGTTCTTCGACTACTACTATAGCTATACGATTTTTTTAAAATTCCAACATTGTCAATTGCAATTTTAAATAAAATTATATATTTTTTTTAACTGAAAAAGGTGAAAATGGGGCAGATTTCTAAAATAGATAAAGTAGGTGAAATGTTTTTAAATAGGTACCCAGGGGGAAAAGTCGGATTTCTGCCATAGTTCACGACCGACGCAGTACCGCGCCAGTTGTAATTCAGAATAAATACCAGTACTGTCTGTTAGTATTGTGCCAAGCACCGGTATAGTACTGGTTTTCTACTGGGTCAGTACTGACTGTCATTACTGGTAGAATACTGACGCAGGAGTTCCGCTAACGGTTGGCGCCATACGGGTTTACAACTGGCCCAGTACTGACCGTCGCCACTGGTGCAATGCCGGCTCAGGAGTTCCGCCAACGATTGGCGTGATACTGTTAATCAACTGGCGCGGTACTGATACATATTACTGGTAACACACTGACACAAGAGTTCAACCAACTGTTGGCATTTTAATGGTTTACAACTGGCCCCGTACTGACCTTTATTACTGGTGTAATATCGGCACGGGTGTTCCGCCAAGGTTTAGCGTGATACTGATATACTACTTTTGCAGTACTGATACGTATTACTGGTAAAATATTGAAACAAGAGTTCAAAGAACGGCGGGCATCATACTGGTTTAGAACTGGCCCCGTACTGACCCTCGCCACTCGTGCAATACCGGCATAGGAGTTCCGCCAACTGTTGACGTGATACTGGGTCGACTACTGGCGCAGTACTAATACGGATTATTGGTAAAATACTAAAATAAAAATATAACCAACGGTGGGCATCATACTGGCGTGGCACTGGCTGAGGAGTGATATGCGTTACTAGTGAAATACTGGCTTTGGTGTTTCCCCAGCGATTGAAGTAGTAGTGGCCACATACTAACTCCAAGTGCTGATTGACAACCGACATAAGAGTTCAGTCAATGGTTGTCGTGATACTGAGTCTATTACTGGCACAGTACTGATACGTATTACTAGTCAAATACTGACACAAGCGTTCAACCAACGGTTGGTATCATACTGGTGTACTGCTGGCTTAGAAATAATATTCATTACTAGTAAAATATACTGTCATTAAAGTTTAAACAACGGTTGGCATCGTACTGGTTTGCAACTAGCTCAGTACTGACCATTGCCACTGGTGTTATATAGACACAGGAGTTTCGTCAACGGTTGGCGTGATACTGGATTTACTACTGGCGCAGTACTGATACGTATAACCGTTCAATTACTGAAACAAGCCTTTACTGATTAAATACCGGCATCGGTGTTTCGCCAGTGATTGGTGTTGTTCTGGCCACATAATAACTTCCAGTGCTGATTGACAACCGAGATAAGAGTACAACCAATGGTTGGCGTGATACTGTATCTACTACCGGCGCAAGAGCTCATCCAAACGTTCGGAATTATACTGGTGTACTACTGTGAATTTTCAAAACAGAATAGTTACTCATGTTCCCAGGTGAAATGTCGGTAGTGTGCCGCAGTTGACCACCGGCACAGTACTGGTCCAGTACTACCCACCAGTACAGACAGCCGGTGGTTCGCCCAGTACTGGCAGAACGTTGGCTGCACCACCGGGGCGGTACTATGCCAGCAGTACGAAAATATACTTTAAACACAAACACGTCTATAAATATTGTCAGGGTGTTTTGAAATTTCGAGAAATTGACTATACAATTAAGGTGAAAACATTTTTTTTCCATTATTTTTTTTAAGAAATATATTCTAAGTTCCACCTTCATGAAAAATTTTAAATGTTCAGAAAATGTTATCATCAGAACTTTTAAAATGGTCCAAAACGCGAAAAAATAAAATATTCCACGAAGAAAAATCGTAGTCGATTTAAATTATTTATTTAAAAATTATTTTATTTGTATTTCCGTTAACAGTACGTTTATTTTATATCTATTTGATGTCATATGCTGATAAAAAAATTAACGAGAGAAAAGAGTTAAAAAATTGTTGTTTTATCTTTTCTGAACTGTAGCTTATGAGGATGCCTTTTTCATAGAGTTTCAACATGTCGGTTTAGCGCAGTGGTTAGCACTTCCGACTGATAGGTGATAGATTTAGGTATATTTCGAAACACCGTAGCATCAGAAATATTATTTGTAATTTAATGTGTAAAAATGTAATATATATGTATTCATTCTAAGCAGTGTCATTAACATAGATTGACAAAATACTCGCAGTCAATTATTATTTATTTTTTAAATACCTTTTTTGCTATATCTTTAGATTATAGAAATCGTGGGTGTCAAAATTAAACGAATAGTTTCAAAATTATATTTTTGTAATCATAAATAATATTCGGATGATATGCAGTCGTATGATGATGAATGGATGGTCTTTAAAACAATTAAATAATTTTTTATTATTTTCCTCAATTAACTCCGACATTTTCTTACGCCAGCGGTTTGCTAATACTGGCAGCCACTACTGCGCCAGTACTGATCGACCAGTACTGCCAAGCATTACAAGCCAGTACTGGCATAGTACTGTCCCAGTACAACTAGCCAGTACTGGAACTCACTGGGCCAGTACTGAGCCAGTGGTGTATTTCTACCTGGGATACCTTCGTTATCACTTGGAGCCTGACCAGTACCTGCCCAGTACTAATCTGCAGTAGTGGCCCAGTGGTGAACTTCAGTGCTGGCCCAGTACTACAGGTCAGTACAACGCCAGTACCATATGTAAGTACTAGCCCCGTACTGTCTAAATACTGCAAGTCAGTACAGAACATTATTATCATTAGGGATTTTACTGGTATAAAGCCAGTAGTATTGCCAGTATTCTAACAGTACCGCGCCAGTACAGAACACAGACCGACGTTACTGGTGTGGTACTGTGCCGGTGGTATATTTCCCCCTGGGTAAAGGAAGGTAAATGGGTGACACTGTGGTGACTGTTATTAATAAAATCGTCATCTGAAAAATGTTATTTACACAAAATAATACTTTTAAATAACTAACTTTTTATAGAGAACAATTGTGCTTTGTTGTAAATTAAAAAAATTGGATGCGCAACTGGAGCATTCACCAATTGTTTGAAATACAAATAAAAAATTTCCCTATTTGTACAGCTGACGAAATAATTACGTCTTTAACATTAATTGAATAATATGTGTTCAAGAAACTTTAAAAACTTTCAATTAGGCTGACTTCAAAATATTTCACTTTTTACATTTTTATTCCATTATGAAATTTAGAAACTTACATCTGATTTACATTTTTCAATAATCCTTCAAATTTTACGAAAATTTTTGTAATTATTTAGAAACCATTTGATAGCAACCTTTTGATCAAAATTCCAAATAAAACTGCGACACGTGTTGATACACGTTTTTACTTTTCACTCTAGAACTGTTGAGATAGTTGATTTTGTTCGTATACACTTTGGAATAATCACGAGCCAAATTTCAAGTGTTTTTACAAATTTCAATTTATTATTTTTTAGGAGCGCAAATTCCTTGCGTAACAATCAACAAACCTTACGTTAGCATTTACATAAAATTGGTACAGCTAGAAACAAATTAAATCATATTATTTATTGCTACACGAAAAAAAAGATTATTCTCAATTTCAACTACAGGTCTATAAAATTATTTAAATCGAAACTATAATTTGAGGGTATTTGATACACTCTGATGACTTAAGATTGGAACACGTAATACAAATAGTTACACAGTAAGAATGTAACACAGTTTGGATTCTTCATTCATAAGTTTTATTGTAATTTTGGACCTCATAGAATAAAATCAGAAATTTAATTACAATTCTGACAAATTTAGTACAATATTATTTTTCATATTGTTTTGAAGTTTTGGATTTGGTAGGCTCCTTCTTATTTATACTGTTATTGCAATCTTTGCGTGAAACGCAATATCCAGACAAGTCGTCGATCACATAACCCTTTTTGCATCTGCAACCTTCTACGCAATCCTGTTTAAAAAAAATTAAGTACAAGAAAACTGTCTTATTTATGTTCGGAAATTATTTGTTAAATTGCATCAATATATATATAGAAATAAAACGTCAAACCAAAGAATAACTTCGACTAATTCTAACTTTCAAGTTCAGAGAATTATTTTGTCATGCCAGGTTTTCAGAACAACAAATTTCGGAAACAAAAGAGAAACTTAATTCACCTTTTCCTTGAAAATTTTTTTTTAATATAAATTTCTATAGAGAAATGATATTGAAACAAAATTTTACATAAAAAGATCGATTTGATTGAAAAAGGCGTCATAAAAATCATTTTTTCAAATCACTAATCCTTCATTTTTATAAAATATTAAAACTGTGTCTTTTTTTAATAAAAAAGAAACTCTTAGAAATCAACATACCTCCATACAATATTCAGGTACTGCATCATAATTACTACTGCACTTAGGTTCACATTTTGAAGCACATATATTCCAAGATCCATTTGATCCACATTCTTTACCATGTTCTCGAAGATAATACGGAACTGCATATACGATTTTAAAGAATTATATTATTAACAAATTAACAAATAAATTACACATAAAATTATTTCTAAATAAAAAATGAATGTGTTTAAAGTGTCTTATTAAATGTTATAATTTAATAAGACACTTTTAGACACATTATTCAGTTAAAATGTATTTAATAGATAATTAAATCTTTAATTAAATTAATGTCTGATATTTTAAAGGCATTGTTATACTTACAACTACTTCCACCGTGCCATGCGCTTACTCCAATTACAGCAAGAAATAAAGTCACAAAAATAGGAGACATTGTGGTAACTGTTTCATTAACAAAGTAAACTGCCGCTTTGCCTTGAATTTAAGTTCGTTTATACATATATATTCCGTTTCGCTACTTTAACAATAAATAATTCTGTATTTGTTTAGACTTGACAGCGCATGCCGCATGATAAGAAAAAACGTTAGCTTCATTTTTCCTTAGTACATACATCTGTAATAAAAATCTCTTGCGTCAGTACATTTACCCAGCACTAGTGTAACGGAAAAGAAATTGTTGGACCCAATACTGTATTGCGTAAAATCTTAAAATTTTAATGGGAGCGTTCACAAATGACCCCCGCACCTATAATATTACGTCACGTTCTTTCGACCCCACCCCTTCACATTTTTTAAATAATTATAAAATAATCTTCTGAATCTCCTCAAATATGGGAATCAAACGTTACATGTACATAATCAAAAATATAAACCTGATTATTAATACTTTTTTATTTTTCTCAAAGAACATATCAAACAGCCAGGATATATATGGACTTAATACTTTTCAGGTTGTCAGTTAAAAACAAGAAAACCCTCCGTGACATCACGAGCAGAATGACTCGTCCCCCCATATATCACGATTTGTCACGTTTGACAAGAACCCCCCCCCCATGCCCCGCGGTGCTTGACATCATAAGTGAACGCTCCCTATTAACATCATAATAAAATCATCATTTTCGTAAGATTTAATTTTTCCTTATATAATTTTCATTTATTTAAAACTATTATTTCATAGAGCACATAGTTATTTAGTCAAATGTATACAATAAGGATTCCTATAAAAAAAATCGGAACCTATTTAAAACAAAATTTTTATTTCCAAAATAAAACATACGTTTTATTTTTGAAAAGTGATTTGATACACGTGAATTTCCAGGAGCAATAAAAATTGAGAAATAAACGAAAGTGGGTTTTTCCAACAAATAAATTTTGAAGTTTCGAAGTACGAAATTTTATTAATTTCTCTAAATTTTCGAATTCACTAAGCTTTGTATAAAAGAAGTTTGCAAATTAGGTTTTTCGTCATTGCTAAAATTTTATAATTTAGGTACAGTTTTTCAATTGATGATTCGGTGATAAAAGTATAAAGCAATTTTAAAGTCTCATTTGTACGTTTTTATTGTAATACTGAATACAAATTCAAAGAGAAAATCGAGAAAATAATTCAAGTTTCATTTTTATGTACAATATCCAGAACAATGTGACGTCACTTCTTCTGTTGGTTTCTTTTTATATTCCTCAGGACGTTTGCAGCTTTCGGGTAAAACGCATAAACCGGAATCATCATCTAGGATATATCCGGGATTACATCTACATCCTTCCACACATAACTGTTGAAATGAAAAATTAAGTATGTATACAATTATATGAGAAAGAACTTATATTTGAAATCTTATTGATTATTATTTCAGAAAAGTTCTATTTTGTTAAAACTGTTGCTGGATCGATTTTTAAACGAGATGTTTAACTTTGAATCCTATTTTAAATGATTTTCCGATATATTTGTATGTTATGTTTTGGAAGCTTTATAAAATCTACTTACATCAATGCAATAAATCTGATCCTGTATGTCTCGAGTGCTACATTTCGGTGGACACTTTGATGCGCAACTGGTCCATCTTCCAAAATGTCCACACTTTGCCATTTTCGGTGAAAGTTTATATGGGGGCACTGTTTAAAAATTAAAACAAAAATTAAAATAAAAAATCAATTATCATTTTAGAGTATTGATGTTATTTTGTCGACTAGGGTTATTAATTAATTTCTGATTGTAAATCTTTGCCGATTACTAGAACAATAAATTTTTTTTTGAAAACCGAGAAAAAATACACCTCGGCCCGGATTTGAACCAGAAATTCCACTATTCGTAAGTGAAGCTTTATCCAATTAAGCCACCGGGACCACAGTGGGTACGTTTCCTGTATATCCTATTTCCACATTATATAACGTGGGTTTGCATAATTATTTGTAACCTGTGAAACTTTAGTGATTAATTCCATTCTAAAAAAAATTCGCCGAATGTGAATATAATTCAGATTGAAATTAATTACTAAAGTTTCACAGGATACAAAGATGTAGACCCGTCGCGTCCTGTGGAAACAGGAGAAACAAGAAACGATATAATCCGGTCCAGGTGGCTTAATTGTTTAACACCCCCTCATTAATAGTGGCTTTCTCGGTTCAAATCCGGGCCGATTTGGGTTTTTTTGTTCCTCAACAAAAAAAAAAAACTTATTCGAAAAGTGATCGGAAATTTTATAACATTAAAAAAAAATAAATTATTGTTAATGCGAGTATTAAAATGTATAAAGTAATATAATATCTTCCAATTTTAAATTAAATTTTTAATGAATATTAGCAATTAGAATAAACCTTCTGTATTATGTGTCAACAAATAATTCTCATATTAAATTGAATTTTCTTACTGATACGTGTGTTATCTTCATTGAATGGTACGGCTGAAGCAACCATGGCGAAAAATAAAACAGCAAAAATGGGAGACATTCTGATAACTGTCTCTAAAGTTGCAAATCAAACTGACGCGTCCTAATTTTGACATGCGTTTTTATAGTCTACGATGCAACCTTGAAGAGCTGAATCTAATTTTCTTTATTGTGATGTATGTTGTTTTCATTGTAAGACTTGAGCAATAACTTCTGACATCAGACTCTACCCAAATAATCTAAATACTACCTCAAGATGAAAAACAAATTCTGTTATCACTCGGTATGCATATTTAAAACAAACAATTTTCACATTTGTCAGTAAATTTTAATAAGTGCGATGCAAAATTTTGAATGATTAATATTTTTTCATTTATTTTTAAAGCTTTCAATTAGAAATTATAATTTTCGACGTCTTCAGAATGATTAAATGTATAGGCTTACAATGATAAAATTATTGAATTTAGAATGTTGACAATGACTGATTTCTCCTTAGAATGATACCACATTTTGTAGTAAAAAAATGTATGTAATCGCTTTAAATGTCACTTGGTGCAACATAATATGATACTTATGAATAATATAGTGTAAGTAAGGATGCATGGTATCTTCCACAGAAATGTGAAGGATCAGTCAATGTCTTGTGAGCTAAAGTTTGCTTTCCTTAAATCGCCCGGATTGAAGTCTGGTACAGAGGGTTTCATTTTTACATGCCAAGACGGTGTCTCCATCAATGTACCACTGGCTCTTAATGCAACTATTACGACAGGAGAACTTTTTTGTCCCATAAACCTTAACAAATAAAGCTATCAAATAAAAATAGTGAGAATTGACAGCACACTGTAACCTCTTAGTCACGTGACACCCTCGTGACACCAACTTGAATAAGTGTTTTACCGCCTTCAATTTGTAGTAATTTTGTTCTGTTGAAATACTCAACCGAAAAAAAATTATAACGCACCTTCAGTACTAATTAAATTATCTTTAAAATGGCGTTTTTTTTTTTATATATAAGTTGAAAATTCGCTGAGTTCTCGTGCCCATGAATTCGGAAAATCAGAAAAATCTGATTTCGAGATAAACGCGTTTAAAGTCCGAATGCGCACCTGCCCGTGCAGAAATTTTTGTGTGACGCCGGTCGGGTCCCGATTGGGAAAAATATGGGCCTGATAGGGTAATCTGTCTAGCGCCAAACCGTAAATGAAACGCGCTACCCGACTGGGCCCAGATCTGGGCGTCCAAAATTTGGACTTCAATTTTTCAATATTCTTCATTATATATCATTATACGTATTATATCTCATTTTCAATATATTACGTTACATTTTCTGTTTGTATTGCTTGAATTTATCGATAAGAGTTTGCATTTTAAAGAAAACTATTATGCTTTAACAGACAATGTTCAAATTTAGAGCTGTTACATACACACGCGCGAAGGAAATTGAATGATAAATATTTTTTAATCTTCTTAATATTCTTTTGGAATTGTTTTTGTTTGACTAATGCACATGGGACACGTGGAGTGAGATTTAAAAAGTGAGGTTATGTTCGAGAAAATATATAAAGAATTTCATTTATAATGTTACTAATCCGGAAATGCATACATTTGGCATAAGGTAACCTCTATTTTCAGAATATCAGCAACAAAATATAAAATTTTAAAAAGCTGGAAAACTTTTTTTATTCACATAAATAGTAAATGCGCTCAAAATGACAAGCTTTCTCGAATACATTGCTGGAAATCTTCAAAAGCTAAAAATGAATTATCATGTTGATTCTAGCGTATTAAAGCTTACCTTTTCCTTCATCGCGGATATAAAAAAACTCATAAACAATTCTGTGATTCCGAAATCGCAATTTACTATTTACTTTTGGCATTTTAAGCTATATGAAAGAAAAACAATATCACGACGATAACAGAAAACTTTAAATAATTTTGTCTAACTTAACCCGACCCGAGGTGGTTCTGACGCGAGCCACATCATCTGCCCCCTTGGGGTCACATGTGGAAAATCCGATCGGGCCCAGATCGGAACTCGGGAATAAGTTGGACAATTTCTTCACGGGTGCCTACCTGCTCCGCGTGCTGAAGGACAGAGTACTCTTGAAATGTTATACGCTCGATTGGTACAATAAAAAAAATCGATTTTTTTCATCAATCTGTATAGGGATACTGTGTGACAGCCCGTTTTTTACCTTTTTTTGGTATTTTTTTTTTGACGAACGATAACAATATAAAACTTTGAACTTTTCACTATATCTTTATTCACATTTGAACAGTAAATTGTGCGAATTGGAACCCAAAATCTGTATTATAATGCGTATGGTGCCGCGCCACTCCGAAGACACCCATGTCAGAAAAAAGTATGTCCATGGCCGGCATGATTCCAGGTATGATCTGTAAAGATTTGGCCATCGCGTGAACTAGGATAGTTTAAAAATATTCGAAAAAAACGCGTTTGAAAGTTCAAGAGCGCTTTAAACAATGAATTAACCCTAGTCGTACGCACAGCTGTAACTTTCCAATGACTTCGAATATTGGAATATCACTTCACCAGCATATTCTACACACGTGTAGGAATAAATTTAGACAACAACAAAAAATCGATTTCTTAGACCGGACGCACGGGGTGACCCCCTTAAGACAATAATTTTTAAAACTCAAGCAAATATTAAATATCTTCACCAATTGAATTGGTAATTTTTTACTAATCTTTCATGGCCACTTTTTTACTAATCAAATTTTTACCATTTCGATAGAAATTATTTAAATTTTAAGCTGCATCCAGTTGTCCCGAAGTAAAGCAGAAGTTGGCAAACGGTATAGATTAGTCGTCCCGAAAATTCGGGATGTTTAACCAAGTTAATGAAGAATATTTGATTACTTATTCCGATTTTCGGATATGAACGTTCTTTGCCATTTTCAACAATTTTGATTAAAAGAAGCACTATAGTATCTACGTCAAATTTACAATTTCACAATATGACCTTCTTTTGTTTCAAGTCAAGAATCATACACTGTAAAAAAAGGTTGTGGAATTTTAGTACGCTAGACGTATGTAAAAAGTGGACTCAGGCGCAGCGGCGTGAAATTAGTGTAGAAATGTCTAAAATTGAACAAAAGTGTGAAATTCTCAACTTAACCGAAATTTAATATGTGACGTAAAATGGAATAATGGAAAGTGGAAAATTTCTCCAAAATATCAACCTAACATCAACTGCTTAAATCATTAAGGTCATATTAAAAACATATTTATAATATATTTATAATTACGCAAGCATATATCGCACAAAATTTATAATTTAAAATCACTTTCATTCATTCTTTCGCCGAAAGTGAACAATAAAGGTTGCAAACTAAAATGCACGCTTCGCTCATGACACGCGAATAAAAGAGCGAAGAAGAAAGCTCTATTGCAAAAATTACACAAATGTGGAATATTATACGGACGAACCTAAAATTACAATAAAGTGGAGAAGTTTTCGTTCGAAAATAGACATTTATGCGCAGTCGGTAATTTTACCAGTCTGGGGAATTTTATTATGTACAGCATGAGTCCTTTATTTACACACTCTGAACGCGTAGTGATTTTCAACACGTCGTATAAATTCATGCAAAGTCAAAGAATGAAACCTGTAAGAGACGTCATTCTATACAATATGTGGAAATTTGTTTGATATTCTGTGATTTTAATGCGTCTAAAGTCACATTTTATATGTGTAAATTTACACTTTGAAGAGCTATTTTAAATCATATTTTTTACAGTGTACACTATCGCGCTTTTTCATTAAACTTTTCAGTTTCCAGGTTTTCCATTCTTATTACCTTTTTTAACCCTTAAATGACACACCTCCAAAAAATAACGTAGCTGACACTTGGGGTCTTTTGGACTCAAACGTTTTTAAACTGTTGTAAAAAGTTTAATTTTTGATATTTTTGTTTAGAAGTTTTTTTGGGTATTCTTTAACATCTCTTCTAAAGAATCAATCGGTATAGTAACTTAAATTTTATTTTTAACACTTTGAAAAACAATGAAAAATTCATGGAATTTACGAATTTTTATATTCGTTCAAAAATGGTCTGGGGTCCAATGGACCCCCAGTGTCATTTAAGGGTAAAATTATTATATACAGTCTTAAGTAAAATTTATCTATTTGTATCAACCAAGGAATTTCCTTCCATTATTTAATTAGGAAACATCTAGACTAATAGAATTAGTAATTTTCCACTATTCTTTGGTGGGTCACTTTTTGCTAATAAAATCGATAAAATTTCAATAGCAAAAAATGTAAAACAAATAAACCAAAAAACGTATACAGTTCTAAATAATATATCTTTTACCAAGAAATTAATTTTTCACTATTTAATTAGGAAATATTCCGACAAATCGGATTTAGTAAGAGGCAAAAACGTTGTTTTTCAGATATTTTAAAAATGAGTTTATAAAAGCGTTTTTTAATGAATAATGAAAACGTTTTATACAAAATTTCAACAAAAACTCAACAGAATTTCGAAAAACTAACCAGGATATTAG
>NC_046666.1:68485217-68512543 GCF_010883055.1 Belonocnema kinseyi | reverse complement strand
TGATAAAATTTCAACCTTTTCTAATGGAATTGTCAAATTTTCAAAATTTTCGTTTAAAATTTTTCAATTTTGTGAACTTCTGATTAAAAAATTTCAATGTTAAGCTCTTTCAATTTCAAATCCTCTTATTTATAAATAATACAAACTCAATTTATTTTTATTCCATTAGAAATTTTGGCATTTTTTCATATATTTTACATAATCTAAAATTGTAAGATTTGAAAAGTTTTTAATTTAAAATCGTTTAATTTCTTTAAACTTTCAAAGCTTTTAATTAAAAATTATTAATTAACCTATTTCCCACATTTAAAAAACTCTAAATGTTTTAAATTTACTGCAAGTTGTAAAGAAAGTTAATTCTTGTTGTACTGAAATGAGATGCATAGAGCATTAATCAAGTGTTTTGATTGGCTAAACTGTTTTCCAATTGTAGATTTTTGAAAATATTCGTGTAGAACTGGGACTTTCCCTAAGTATTTGAAATACGTAAGTATAAACATCTTCCTATTTGTGCCGAGATTTGGAAAGCTGGAAAAATGATGACTTTACATTTTTCAAAATATTCAAGTAGAACTGAAACTTTCCCTAATTATCTGAAGTAAGTAACGTCTTCCTATTTGTATTGAAATTTGTACAGCTGCTGGAATTATGACGTATTTCGTTATCATTATTTCACTAATATGTCATACTTAAAAAACATTGAAGACATTTATTTCGGCCGACTTCCAAACATGTGCCTTTTTTTATTTTTTAAAACAAAGAATTATTTTTTCTACATTATATCTATTTTAATTAAGACGCTGACTAGTATTGTAAAATTTTCCGTTAAACGAACCAGTCAAGTATTCCGCTGGACTAGTATTACGGAATTTTTCATAACGTTAGCTATGAATGAGCTATTTGTATAGCTGATAAAATAATGACGTGTTTCATGACAATTTATTTATTAATATGTACTCAAGAAAAATAGAAGAGCTTGGCCTTAAATATTTGAAAGTCATTCTTTAATTTTTCTTATTGCTTTTTCATCATGGCCCTACAAAAAATACTTAATTCAAATAAATTGGAACTGTTCAAATGATGATGCGGAATTGAAAGTAAAGTAGAAGCTCCATTATAAACTAATGCCAATTGATTTCAATTTTACTGCAAAAAGGTCCCAATAAAAAATATATCGATTCAAAGTAAATTCACGAGATATTATTGATCTGGAGTTGGATAAAAACGCTGCAAACAATTGAAAACTACAATTATCTGGCGGCAGATAATTTTTATTACGCAGCGGATAAAAATTATCCATCTTCGGAGAATTATATCTTTCTATTATTTGCAGCGTTTTTATCTCATTTCAGATCAATAGTATCTTGGGAATTTACTGTGATCTCAAATATAAAATTTAGAAACTTAAAAAATAAATATAATTGTTACCTGAAATAGTATACAATTTTAAAAAGCTTAAAAAACCTCGACCCTTGTTTTTTATTTTGGTTTATAACCTATTTCGTTAACAATTTTTATTAATTAAAAAACGTTTTCTACTTTGAAAGTATCGTTTTCCCGCATAACCCATATGAACTGAAAACGCAGCTTTAAAATATATATTATACCATTAAGCCATTTCCCTTTCGCGGCAGGCGTGACCCCCTCGATGAGGAAGGGAATTATGTGGGGAAGGGGGTGTAAATTTTTAGATTGATCTAGAATTCACGTGTTATTTATTTAAATAATACGTTTCTTCCGCAATATTGTTGCGGCCCAGGTTGCTGATCAACCTCTCTAGCTATCACCCCAAGTGAAGAGACAAACAAAGATATCATGCGAGGCTCCCCACACGGGCCTATTAGTATCCAAGGTCTTTGGTTTCAAGTATTATTAACTCAACTGATACTCTCTTTATAACCTTGGCTATTTATTATATTCATGGAAAAGTGTCTAAGAATGGCTCTCTTCGATGAAGAAGGTGTGGATCTCAAAACAGTAATGGTACGTGGCAGGGTATATTTTAGGCTCTTTTATTGAACCTTTTTATATTTTTTACGTTTCCCATATCTATAACGTGTTTTGAAATTATCTATTATATGCAGCCCTAAATGAATTATTATATTTTTACCAAGCAATTGGTAGTTTTCCACAATCGAATTTTTTTAGAGATAAACTAATAGAATTAGTAACACTAGACTAGAGATTAGTGAAACTTCACTCGATTTTTAGTAAACATGACTAATAATTAGTGGCATTTTTTTAAAGCACATGATTGAACGGCATTGAACTAATTTAGACTTGAACAAATTTTAAATAGGTGTTGGAGAAAATATATTGTAGATCTTGAAATAATTGACCAAGAAATCCCATTAAAAAACTTACTAAAAAACAAAAAATTAACTTTAATCGTTCATGTTACATTGTATTAACGAACATTTAGTTACTTCAAGCAAATAGAGACAGTAGCGTTCTCCAATGGGATAGAAGTCCCTCGAGAAGTCCAGAAAAAACTGGCCAAAAGTCGAAAAATAATCTGATTTTTATGAAAATCTTTACGTTAGGGTTTTTTGAGTCCCAGATTCCAGTATCACAAAAAATAAAAATCCAAAATAATAATATGAATTTCAGCAATCATCAAGTTTCATTGATATTGCCAACATTTTTTCTTCGGACTAGAGAAATATTATTTGATACAAAGATTCTTTTTTCGTTGGGTATAAGCATAAAATATCTTTCCATCTGATACTGCCGATAAAATGATGCCGCCTTACATCATAATAGATTTAATAATATGTACTCAAGAAACGCTGAAGACCTTGACTTAAGCTGACTTCGAAATATGTGACTCTTTCCACTTTTTGAGACTTTTGATCCATTCTGAAATAAATATGTTTAACTCTTTAGAAACCTTTTCAAAATATTTTTTCTAATTGTTGTAATCAATTTAAAATACTAAATGCATTATGGATTTTTAACTCAAGTTATTTATTGATCGTCCGTCAAAGTTATACTTTTTCCAAAATAGCAGACTATCTTGAATATCTAGTTTGCACATGCAAAGATAGAATTAAAGAAATCTATTTATTATACGATGAAAAATTCCAATCGGAGATGTTTTTATTACACTTTAAAACTTGTTTTAACACTTTAGTAACTGTACTTTACTTGATGTATGTTAATAGAATGCCACCAATGCCACTAATCTTACGATATACAATCTTGAGATGTTAGTCGTTGAATTTCGGTTATAAATGTATATGATGAACATCTTTGTAATAAATTATTACAAAGATGTGCTTCATGCACGTTTATCGTCGACATTTAACAACTGCGTAAAAATGTAATCCATTGTAGTACCCATATCATCAGGCCTTGTTCAAAAATTCTTTCTCGCAAATCGTAACATTACAGACTGTTACAATTATTTACAATTAGTTACAATTATGACAAGTGGTTAAAAACTTCCATCGGTGTGTATAGTTTTAATCCAATAATCATATTCTTAATATGATTTAGAATATGCTTGGTTGATCCACATGAAAGCTTAACTTCTGTCATGTGAACAGTACTAATAAATATTTTCAACGTAATATTTTTAATGTCTTAGCATGGCGGGTTTATCATATTTTCAGACATTGCACTTATTGCTTATAACCTGTTAACAGTAGGGATTCTCTTCGCACAACTTAACCTGGGGGGGGGGGGGTCGATTGGACCCGATGCTTAAAAAAATCGAAAACGTGTTCCTAAAAATCTGGAAAAATTCCTGATTCTTGTTTGAACCTTCTACTTAACGGTACAATTTCGCAATATATCTTTTTTTTTCAATTATTGATGATATAATTAACAAAATAATTTTTTTTCTCTAAATATGTACACAGAGGGCCATGATTTTTCTTATTCAAATAATATAAAGTGAAATCGTAAGGTAAATGCACCGGTTATCTTTCGTGCTCCTATTGTCGTTCTAACTTGATTGAAATGTAATAAATAATGAATTTTTATACTTTGACTTATAAGGAGTAATAAGTGCATTCACCTTTCTCTGGCTGGTACAGAAAAAAAATAGTAAAATTACCTCACGTGTGATCTGTCGAAATATATACGGAAACCGTAAGAGGGGGGGGGGGTCAAATCGACCCAAACTGCACATTCACTGCACCCTATAGTTAACTGAACGATACAAGTGCCTGGGACCTATGCGTGAGTCTTCTATCCTCGAGTAAAATTTTTTAGATAGGGGTAAGGGCCGGTCTTCTTGCTTGGTTCGCAAATGGCACCGATTTGAAATTTCGGCCTGGGTCAAATCGACCCCTCCCCCTCCCCTACGGTTAACGGGTTAATAATGCAGAGAAACTACGAAACGGATAGTCATGGAAGAAACGTGTGTATCAAAAGTAAATAAAAGGGAAAAAATCTGAAGGATATAAGGGGGGGGGGAGGGGTAAAAGTATAAAAACATGCTTCATATATAGCGTTCTTGAACTGTGATGAGTACTTAAATAGTTAGCGGGAGAAATTCACAGAAGTGGGAATAACTATGAGAGGGGCGGAGGAATGAATTGTGAAGAGTAGTAATTTCGAATTGTAGAGATTGAAAACAAAGCTTGTTCAGTCAAGTTTCAAACAAGTTCATACACATATAATGTTTGTTCATTATACTCTGGGTAAGGACTGGTAAAAATACGCTTACTAATTCACTTCAGTACGTACACTTTTTCTTAATAATTTGCAGTTACGAGTAATTCGATTAGTAATTTCACTAATCTAACATCTAATGAAATAAATACTAAACTAAATAAGTTGACGCCTTTTCACTACTTCAGAATTATGATGTATACAATGTCCCGTGCAGAAATCGCCGGGTTTTAAATGTAAAATCGATCTGGCTGTCCTCGATCGGGTTTCCCGATCTGACCCTGATCGGTAGAATTATGTGGCCCATGCTTGGGCCAGACCAAGCCAGACTGATTTCCGGCTGAAACGCCATCTCCACGTGCTCATTGAACTACTGCTGCTTATTGTTTTCTGATAGTGTAGTGAAATTCGAATATTACTAGTTTATAATATTATATCAATTATTGAAAATGCCTAAGGCGAGTAAGCCGAATGCCGAACTCTGCGGCATATTGAAACCCAACCTCAAATAACTAATCAATTCCATTGTTACAGGTAAAATTAGTATATTTACGATTAGAGCAGTCCAATATTATTATCTTCTGAAATTTATCAAGTACTATTGTTTTCAATTATTATTTAAAAACGTAAGGATTTTTAATTGAATGTAGAATTAGAAACATAAAAGCTATAGACAAAAAATGGATTGTAGTGTGGGCCAAATTTTAATATTTTTAGGTTTTAAGGATAGAATATGTTATACAATCGAATGTGCAATTGAAATTTTAATTCTGTATTAATAATAAATTCATTATAAAAATACATTAAGGACACCTTTTCATAACCTTTTCATAATCAAAGTTTGAGGCCGATATTTTATGTTCAAACCTATATTTATACGCAGAACAAATCTATTTATAGCCATTTTTCCAATTTTTTAAATGATTAAATGTGTACTTAAATTCATTCACCTTCATATCTGTATTTTTGTTCATAGCTTGGAAAACAATTTTAAATTAATTTATTTCCTTCGCGAAGACTATAATTTTTGTCGCAATGTGTAAAAATGTAAACTATGGTTTACATTGTATATAATCTCATCTGAAAAATAACCCTTTAATTTTTCTAATATTTACTTCAAATTTTAAAACAGAAGGATCTTATAATCAAAGTCGCCTAAAATTCCAAGAAAGAAGAGAGGGGGGGGGGGGTCGGAAACGCCTAATTTAAGTCGAAGTTCAGAACCAAAACCATGCTTAAAGTGCAAGTCAACTGTATATATATTTTAGACTGTTTGGACATTTTTTGTTTTCAAAAAAAACACTTTGTCTAAAATGGCCAACTTTTTGGTCATCATCCTTATGATCAATGGAAAGGGCGTGAATAACCCTGCATATTGAAACTGTACTGGACGAATTTTTTGATCGCTATTAGAAGAGTTACAAATTACCAAAATAGACGATATAAACGAAAATCCCAATTTTGTCAACATTTTATTCTCCCTCTTACAGCAGAAAGCAGACACCTAGACTGAGAAGTGCTTCCCAAGGGTAAAATACGGGTGCTAGAGTCTCCATTAGCAGCCTTTCACGAACTCACAATCAGATAGAAATACGGTTGCTTAAAGCCAGAATTCGTAAAATGTAAGATCACTTGTTCAATACCCCAATATTGGCAATTCTAAACAAAAGTATAGGGATTAAACGTGAATCTTTTATCAGGATAATCCGATAAATAGTAAGCGATTATTATAAAAGCAAACAAAAGTCGAAGCAAAAAGCTGCGCGTAAAATGCTCGTCAAACTCTTCCAAAAATTATATTTTTCAATTTTCAGGTGAAGAAAATCTTAGTGATATTAGTGATTACCCAAAAAGATTATTTATTTAAATTAAACTGTAGGGAAAATTTGTTATAAATTGTATAAGTTGGAAACATCGTGAAAAAAAATGTTTCTAACAAATCGCTTTATAAATTTATTCTTTTTAAATATATGTCCCCATGTTTTTGATTATTATCCTTTCGCTATGTCAGATTTAAAAAGTTAAATAACTTAAATTTTAATTATTTATTTCATTTATATATTATTTTATATTATACGAAAACGAACGCGCGCTGTCGCACGCGCGTTTATTTTTTCTGGAAGTATTATATTTTATCATATTTGATGTATTTCTATACTATCAGATGTAGTTTGCTTAAGTTTATCCTATATTTTTGTCCAAGAATATATGAATTTGTTTTTGTTGATTTTGCAATATCCAATTTATAATGAAACTTAATTTGTTTTAAATTTTATTTTTAATTATTCAAAAATACAAAATTATTTCAATATTTCTGTATACACATAATTTTTTATAATATTATTTTGGCGCTGCTCTCCTAGGAAAATTTTTAGTGAATGCGAAGATCGAGCACGGGAAAATTCCACATATAATTGTCCATGATTAAACACGTCTTTATGAAGATCTAACATGAGAGTATCGAAAGTTTGTCCTTCACAATAAAATATAATACGATGTATAAAGAAAATGTCTCCTGCCTTATCACCTGTTAAAATGCGACATCGTAGAAGATTATTTACAAGTTCGATTATTTTCAAACGTGTACCATTACATAGACATTCGTTAATAGAAATATTACGAATTAGCATAACAATACAATTGTTTCTTAATCGTAATTTATGAGGAGGAAGGGTCGGTGGATTTAATGTGTTCAAGTATTCTGGGAGTATTGCATCATTTATATCTGCATTATCACAATTTTCAACACCATCTTCACTTGTATAAATTCGTTCTGTGGTTTTGTTTCATAGCCCCACGACTCTGTAATTTATTTCTTTAACATCAACATTTCGTGCTGATAATATAGCTGTCTTTTCTAGATCTCCAAATCTTCGATCCTTAATAAGTTCACTAAAAATTGTCTGTACTATATCATCGGTTCTAGTAACTACACATTTTTTCGGGACTATTAAGTAATTCTCATTGTCATTTAACCCTTTAATGGCCACTGGGACATTTAGGTCCCAAACGCGTGTTCCAAAATCCATAACTCCGTTAAAAATTGAGATAGCTTTGTTTTCTCTTTGGCAGAAGCTACCTACGTGCTTCTAGTTTTCAGAAGGTATAAGTATTCATTCACTCTCTTCGTAATCTATAAGCTATAACTCGAAAAAACACCCTGTTTTCGAGGTAATTTTTGTAGTTATATCGGGAATATAGTCGCAGCGGTGCACAAAAAAATATATATGGCTATTCGTGAAAAAGGAAAATCCCATGGTGAAGACCATACGAACGATTTAACAAAGGGGGCCAAAAAATTCAGCTCTTAGGGTTCGATTCCGAGGGTGGTTTGCACCCCTTATTCATATGTAAACTTGAATTTTCATCCATATTCGATGAAAATCAGTTTTCGAAGGCTCTTGAAAATAGTGACTGAAATTAGCTTTTTGTACTAAGGGATGAAAATACAACCCCCAAATACATGCGAAGTTTTTTCTCTGCTTGGAGGTGACTCTTGTGGATGTTCTGAAATACTTCAAGTGCAAATATTCCTATCAAGAGGTATCCATTTTCATTTTCTAAGTTAAAGGGGGCGTTTTCGGCCTTAAGGTTGGTTTTGAGTGGAGTGAGAATTATGGCGTTTTTTTCTGTCATCTGAGACCCTGTTACATTCCAAAACAGTTGTTATTTTGGATTGGAAGTGGGTGGAAATAATTCGGCAGTTGAAGGGTTAAAGTACCATGTCCACTGACAATAAATACTTTTAGAATTCTGCTTCTTGTGGTAAAGTAAAATAATTGATTAGCATACTTTCTTTTTCCAATGCGTTTCTTATGGCATCTTCACTTTCAGCATCGTCAATAGTAATACTTTGCTAACTAGGCAAATGTACTGGCAACCTAAGAACAGCATGCCTTTTATTTTTCAACGATCTAACGTATATAATATCATACTATATGCTATATGCTAACTGATTTTATGCTAGAAACTACTTCCACATTAATATGCCAGTCGTGCCTCCATTTGGCGATTATATGTAAGTACCGGTGTCTGTTCTACGATAAAGTTGGATATCCGTTTTCATCCATTCTTGTCTCGTCTTGAAACTTTTTTGGAAAATGCTTACTACATTTACCTTTACCAACTTTGCACCAATCTCCGCAGGAACCGTGAATCATGTTTTTCATAACAATATTATGAAGTTTATGATCTGTATTTGGATTTGGAATTTCTGCTAAAACATATTCATCTACAATATCAGGAGTAGTTAATTTACTATTTTGTTTTAACTTTAATAACAAATGAACATGATATAATCCACATTTTTGATGCTCAACAACATAAGCGTATGTTTGTACTTCGCCGAAGAATTGTTCTTTTACTATAATGTTGATTAATCCATCTTTCTTTGTGTTAAAAACTCGTGAAACAAGGTCTGGTCGATCAGATGCTGCCTGACCATGCAATCAATTACCTTTCACTTCAGCCCAGTTTGAATTACATCTTATACTTATAAACAAATCTGGCTTAACGAATTTTCTTACAATTGCCATTGCATCTTGATAGTGATGTAGCATATTACGGGAAGATCCTGAGAATGATGATGGGAGGATGATTATTTTTCCAAAAGTAGTATGTAAATCATTTGATCTTTGTTGTAAATGATCAACTAATCCCTGATCAGTATCAGCGCGAAGTGTTTTTTGCTTTAATCTGCAGTAATTCATCCTATCCTTTTCGATTTTCACATAATTATCGACAACCCACTGTTGAAATAATCGTCCACCCATCAAAAATACATTATTATCTCTAGTTGCCATTCTATATTTAATATATGCAAATCGTGAGACTTTACCTCGTCCATTAACACATGATATGCTGTCATTCCAACCTTGTGTGCCATATGGATAAAATAATGGATAAATCCAAGGTTCAACGTACAGATCCATAGAGCTTTCTTAAAATTGCAAAAACGTAGGACCAGACAAACGTTTGAACTTGCTTCATATGTAATTTCAAGAATTTTAAATTCGATATCGCGTTTCGTCTAAACGTAATTTGTGTTTCAAACAAATGTAAAAGACATTTTTTTAGCTTACTGTCATATGGCCTCAATATTCGCGCTTTTTGAGCCCTATTAAAGTTAAGTCTTAAATGAGGTATGCTTACATATTTCGTCGTCCTTAAGATCAGTAGTCTCCATGTTATCATCTAAATGCTAAGTTTGTAATAAAATTTGTCATAATGACAATGGTTATAACAACATTAGAAAAGCTCTATATGAATAAAACATAAATTCCTTTAGTATAAAATAATTGTAACATCATTTGGTATCAAGATAAGTAGTATTAAGGACGATAAAGTATGTAAGCACATCACACATCACTTTTAATAAAGGAAAATAGATTAAGAAACTGCGATGCTAATTAATTATGACACGTGTGGTAAAATGAAGAAAAAAGAAAAAAAGTATCGACTAAGATGCACATGGATGAAGTTTCATGTGCGGGTGATCCGAAACTGCGCGCGGCGGTAGCGTGGCCAACATTCCGCGCGATCACATCTATTCGATCTCAGGTAACAAACAAGAATCGCGCGTTGAAAAGATAGACCAATAAAAATCATTAGTGTTGCCGTCGAGCGAGACCTCGACGTTTTCAAGGCGAGACAAGACGAGCGGTTTTTTTCTGAAAAAAAATAAAAGTCGATCTTCTAAAAAAATCTCCCCTTGTATTGTTTGCCAATATTTTTTGAATTTATGCTTTCATATTACCCTCCACATTTGTGCACAGACTACAATGTGCAATTTTCTACATTCTGTGTTAAAAACTATTATATCAAATGTCTATTACCATTTTTTTTGTGTACCTTGGTACCTTAAGTGAAGCTGAACACTTTTTTTTTAATTTGTCATTAAAGAAGGTTCTCAAAGTACCTACGGCCTTGACGATTACATTCTCATTGCGATAATTGCGCTTCGCGCTGAACAGATAGTTTATACAGGCTCTAATTTTTTTAAATTTTTGCTAATCAAAAAATTCGGCTAGAATAGTTTTGAAATATATTTGCTATCTAGTGAAAATTTTGAATGAAATTTTTGGATATAAAAAAAAAATTTTCTATTTTTTGAAAATTTAAAAAATTTTGAAAAGTATATAACTTTTATAATTTTCATCAAAATTAAAAATGTTACTTGGATAATTTGCAACTCTTTTAACTTTCTATAAGAAATTTTGACAAAAATTTTTATAATATTAAGAAGAGAAAATTGAAAATTTTGAAAATGCTATAATTTTTTTAGTTTTGGGCTAATCGAAAAAATCGGCTAGAAAAGTTTTAAAATATATTTGGTATCTAGTGAAAATTTTGAATGAGATTTTTGGATTTACGAAAAAAATAATTTTTTCTATTTTTTGAAAAGTATATAACTTTTCTAATTTTTATGAAAATAAAAAATTTTATTTATATAATTTGCAAGTCTTTCACCCATCTATAAAAAACTTCAACAAAATTTTTTAAAATTTAAAAAAAAATTTTGAAATTTTGAAAATGCGCCCAATTTTTCAATTTTGTTTCGAAATATCTGATTAACGAACTTAACCTTCATTTTAGATAACTTCAGAAGTGTATCAAATGTGGATTCGATTGGACAAATCCTTCAAAAGTTACCGTGGTTACAAATTCAGGTAACCATACATACATACATACAGACATACAGACAAACAGACAGACACCGATGAAATTTTATGATTTTCGGATTCTGCGAGTGCCGAAACGTAAAGATCCGTTAAAAGCCAGAGATCGAAAATTCGGACTATTACATTACATTCTCAGAAATAAGAATGTAAAAATTAATTGAATAACACATTTTTGCAAAAAAAAATGATAAAAAACAAGTTTTGGAAAAAATGATAAAAAATGTTTACATTCTCATTTCTGAGAATGTAATGTAATCGTCCAAATTTTCGATCTCTGGTTTTTAAAGGATCTTTACGTTTCGGAACTCGCAGAGTCCGAAAATCATAAAATTTCATCGGTGTCCGTCTGTATGTCTGTATGTCGGTATGTCTGTATGCTTGGTTACCTGAATTTTGTAGCCGCTCTAACTTTTGAAGGATTTGTCCAATCGAGTCCACATTTGATACACTTCTGAAGTTACCCAAAATGAAGGCTAAGTTCGTTAATCAGATATTTCGAACCAAAATTAAAAAATTGGGTGCATTTTCAAAACTTTGAAATTTTTTTTTTTTTAATTTAAAATATGTTGTGGAAGTTTCTTATAGATGGGTGAAAGACTTGCAAATTATCTAAATAAAACTTTTTATTTCGATGAAAATTAGAAAAGTTATATACTTTTCAAGAATTTGAAAATTTTCAAAAAATATAAAAAATGATTTTTTTCGTAAATCCAAAAACCTCATTCAAAATTTTCACTAGATACCAAATATATTTCAAAACTATTATAGCCGAATTTTTTGATTAGTCCAAATTTTAAAAAAATTAGAGCCTGTATAATCTATGTGTTAAGCGCGATTATCGCAATGAGAATATAATCGTCAAGGCCGTAGGTACTTTGAGAACCTTCTTTAATGACAAATTAAAAAAAAAGTGTTCAGCTTTACTTAAGAAAAGGGAAAATGATTAAACAACCACAGCAGGGCCCTATTAGGATCAGAAAAAATAAAATGTGATCATTATTTTGCAATATCAGAATAAGCAGTACCAGACCAAGGTACACAAAAAAAATGGTAATAGACATTTGATATAATAGTTTTTAACATAGAATGTAGAAAATTGCGCATTGTGGTCTGTACACAAATGTGGAGGATAATGCAAAGACCGAGCGCGAAATAAATATATTATTGAGCGCAAAGCAGGAGAACCAACAGTTGAAAATGTGAAAAATTTTTTTAATTAATACAATGAGGGCGTCTTTTCTGAAAAAAAATAAAGTCTATCTTCTAAAAACATCCCCCTTACATTGTTTGTCAATCTTTTTTGAATTTGTACTTTCATAATAAAAGTTAATTGAATAACACATTTTTGCGAAAAAATGATAAAAAAAGAAGTTTTGGAAAAAATGATAACAAAATTTTGTTAACACATAATTACGTAAAACAATTGTATTAGAAAACATTGTGGAAAAAATTTGATATTTTTAACTTAAAAACAAATTTAAAAGAATTTAAAAAATATTTTTTTCCAAAAAAGTTTAGGAATAAATTATTAAAACATTTGGTTAAAAGAAGTTTTAAAAAAAATTTTGAAACAAAAGCTTCATAAAAAAAAGATTATAGGAAAAAATTTTATTAAAAAAGAATGACGTAAAAAAATTGTATGAAAAAAATTTGTAGAAAAAATTTTTATGGAAGAAAAATGTTGGAAAAAATTTTTTAAAATAATTTCTATTTAACTTAAAAAAAGTTAAAATTAAAAAAATTATTATTAATCAGTTTTAATTGTTACTAATTATAATTTTTTATTAAACATTATTTCTTAAATATTTAAATAAAGTATTATTTATTACTACAACATTGAGGTTTGTGTAATTACTCGCATTCCACAATCATCCTATGAGACCTTTAATTTATTACTCTATCCCAGGTGGTTGGAAAATATCCACATCTGCTGGAGGAAACTCAAGCCCCCAAGACAAGGCCAAGGCAAAAGCCTTGATTTTCAAGGCCTGGAGACCGCCTTGCTTTGCCTCGAAACGCGAGGCCTCGCGCCATCATTCCTTGTGTTCCTCGACTTTTTCCTTGCCATTTCTCGTCTCGAACGGCAACACGAGAAATCATGGCTAATTCATCCAATCTGGCAACCCTGCCAGACTATTCCTTCGCCCTTTAAGAAAAAGCCGACCTATGTTTTTGTAAAGGATCTTTTATACCTTATCTAGCCGGCTTGGGCTGGCAGCCGTGATCAAATTATTATGTTTTTATTAAATAATTACTTGGCTTATTGACAATTTTGTAAAAATAAATATACAGGTAGAGTTTGTAGATTATCCCTCTCTTTCTAGGCCCTATTCCAATTATGATGGCCGCATAGTTAGCTCGATACCATGTACAAAGTCTGCATTCGAGCGGACCTCTTTTTCCTACGTTTGGAGATAGAAAAAGAGGTCCTTTCAATTTTCGACTTCAAAACAGGATCGGAGCCGCACTGCAGTAACTGTATGTCGTTGGAATAGTAGCTAACTTACCAACCCTGAACATACATGTCGGTGTCAGTGATATAAACAATTGACCTATTATAATATAATAAAAAACATTAGAAAAACGTACAACGACAATAAAAACATCAAAGAGATATACAACAATCAAATTATTATGTTTTTATCAAATAACTACTTGGAGAATGTATAATTTTGTACAATGTCGATTTTCAAAGTTCCCGGTTGCTGTGTCTACATTCAAACCAAAATGAGAAGCCAATCAGGAATCGCGAAAAGGCGTTACGACTTTCGATATATTTCGAGTTTGACTCATTCATCTTCTTTTTATAATAGGATTATTATTGTATATATTCACATTTACACCTTATTAATTGTGATTAGTTTACTTTTTTAAATTTGATTTTAATATAAAATTGACGTTTATCTTATTAATTATCCATAATTTTTGCACTTTAGTATATTACTGTACTTGAAAAACTCTTGAAACCAAATATTGTACTTACGGTATTTGATACAGTTAGTTGTGGCGGCAGACCATGCATGCATGCATGTTATCCTGGGAGTTATTTTCTTTGTCTTTTATCTAGTTTATAATAAATTGCACTTACTTTGCATACCACAAAATATTAAATCTAGATAATCGTTTTTCGTTACAATATAATTTTATTTTAAGCATATTTTTCTTTCGTTTTTTTTTTATATTAAATATGGTGTTTTTTTAATTGGACTAAATAAATCTCTTTAAAATTTAATACTGAATCTTTCAACAACAAAAAATCCAAAATCGGTAAAGAATTGGCGAATTGGCTCCAAACCTTCGAACCAGTTGGTTATCTTGAACGTCGATCGTTTTTCTATTTCATGACACTGTGCGTTCTTGATTTGACATTCCCCCTTCTCTTCGACTCACTGGCATAAGTGGGGAGAAGGAGAGAGACTCCAATCTACAACCGTATAAAGGAGCCCGCGCTCCTATTAGGAGAACATCGTCTATGAAGAGCTTCCGGATAACTTTCTCGACTACATGTTTCCTTATCACATAGACCACGTGTTCCGATGAGGCATTTATTCGATAATGGACAGCCGGCACCCGGCTCTCTCCTTAACAACCTCCTCGACTATCCTGTTCCCCTATCCTCGGGAAGTCGCGTTAAGAATGCACGTGGTCGCTTTCGTAAATCTACTGTCCATATTTTCATTGCCTGGGCCTGCCGCCTGTGGACCCTCTAACGCGTTCACGTCAAGCTGAACCCAATAAATCTATTTCTAATCTCTTTTTCCCCAATTTGAATCAATTCCGCCAAAACAATTCATTTTCTATCCAATACCACTTCCAATACGAGATTTTCCTTCCCGGAAAATTTTGTGCCCTTGATTTTCCCCTCTTTTTTATAAGAAACTTTAAAATAAAATTCCGAATCCTATTGTTGCGCGAAATTAAAAAAAAACTTTTAAAATTATATTCTATCAAGCTTTCTCAAAAAATTTGTTTTTCTCAAGAGTCGGAAGTACGAAAAGTGTCATACGCATCTACGTGCGCAGAAGTGTGTCATGGAAATATTCTTTAACGGTGAATGTGTTACAAGTCTCATAGAATTTCCTATGTAGATTCGGTTCAAAATCAAAAGTTTCCGAGAAGAAGTCCTCTGTACCGTAGCTAATCCATGTGAGGAAAACAAGAACAAAATTGTTAAGATTAGTAGTTGTAAAAAATATAAATCCTTCTTTAATCGATTTGATCTTTTTGGAATGAAAGGCAATATTAATAAAACGGACATCGTTAAAACGTCCGATTTAGCTCGATTTCGACGCGAGATACTTAGGATTGTATGCTGCGAAGGAGGTGTGAAACTCGATTCATGATTTCGTCGATCCTAATTACAAGTAAAAGCTTCAAGTTTTTCTCAATTTCTGGAGAGGTATGTTTTCCTGGTAAAGAATCCGCGGGATACGGAGTCCTTACGGCGACATTATGCACTCTGCGAATCACGTAGAAACGTTAAGAAGCTTGAAAAAAAAATAAGGGCTGGCCGTCGCCCGCAATTATTCGATACTTGTACGTATATGCCGTTGACACTCGCCAAGACTCCTCACCTGCCCGTCAAAAGACTAAAGTCATCCACATTGGCTAACTGACTATCGGGTTGCCACGTGATGAAGGAGGTGTTCAACTGAGCCACTGCTAGCCTACAACATAGCATGTTCGCCTCGGCGTTACTTGGCGAAATGTGGACGCCTTTCCAGCACGTTTGTTTTTCTTACCACCTTACACATCGAGGAGCGTTGTCTTTCATCATTTCTAGGCAGAACTGAATTTAGGTCAAAGACCACCCTAAAAGTTGCTAGCCTTTTTCACATATTTATTGCTATTTTTTGATTGGCTAGAAGCAAAAAAAAAATTCAATACGCGACAAAATAGAGGTTTTTTGGTGTCAGATTTAAAAAGTGATTAATGATTGATTTTATTCGACATTTCGGAATCAGTTCACAATTTTAGAATTTGCAGATTTTAAGATTAAAAATTAAGCTGTTTCACTTAGAAAGTCTTATTAGTTAAATATATGTAAACGTCCGATTGAAACTATATAAACTATTTTAAATTAAAAAATAACTTCAAAATAATATATTCATAATTAAAGGCTTTTATGAAATTTCAAATATTATTTCAGTCTAAAATATTCCACTGTAAACCATTAAATTTGAAATTTTGTAATAAGAAAAAAACAAATTGGTACTTGATATTTAGAAATATCTGAATGTTCACTTAAAATCAGTACTTATAAATTAAATATTCAAAACTAAAAAGAAAACTACTCTTTGAAAGTTATGTGAATAATAATTGAACACCTATTATTCTTAGAAAAAATTCGAGTAAGTTCAAGAGATATTCCGAAGTATTGAAAAAATTAAAAATTAATTAAAAATTTAAAATGTCTTTTATTATAAGAAAATATAATTCTAAGCTGCTATTTTAAAGCTCAATAATTTACACACATAAAATAAAAGCTGCTAAAATTTTTCAACTGAACAATTTTAAATTAATTTCAGTTAAACTGCCAAATTAAATATTTAAAACTTTAATAAATTATTGAGTTCAAAGATTCAGATTCAATTACAAAAATATATATCGCCGTTACCAGTTTCAGTATGCTAAATTGAAGAATCAAGATTAAACCAAAATCAATTTCCTTAAAATCTTCCACACTCATTTTTGATCATTTATTAAATTTTTATATAAATCTTTTTAAATATCCTCTTAAAATTAATTTTTCAAAATAAAGAATAATTGTAAATTTTCAAAGGAAATGTTTTTATTCTTCTGAATCATTTCAAAATTGATAAAAATCTTCTACATTTTTTGTTTGACATCTGACAAATTCTACATTTTTGTGACAATGTGACTCATATATTAAAATTTTGTAAATTGAACATTTAAAATTGTAACTTTGAAAGTTTTGTTTTTTTTTGTTTAATTTCTAATTACTGATTTTAAGTGAACATTTAGATATATCTAAATAATAAGTAATTGTTTTTAACTTATTAATAAAATTTCAAATTAAATGATTTAAACAATTAAATTTTTAACGTTAAAATTTGCAAATTTTAAAATTTTGAACTGATTCTGAATCATTTGATAAAATAAATCATTATTCAATTTTTTAATCTTAAAGTACAAATCAATTTTAAAAATCATTACAGCTTATATTTGCATTCAATAAACTTTTTCATTTTTTAAGTTTTTAAAACTGCATTTTAAATTATTTCAAATAAAAAATGTATGAAAAATCAAAAATGAAAATGTAAAAATGAAAATGTAAAAATTAAAATCCAAAATGTAAAATTTCTATGTGAAAGATTTTTTAATTAGGTATTATAAACTGAATTTCCCGGTCTCCCGGTCCAGCAGCCACCCTGAAATTCTAAGCTGCCGTGCCGCCGTAAAAATGTTCCGCCCTTTTTAAATTTCGATGAATAGTTTTCTTCATTTTAGATTTGAAAACTACAAAAAAAAAGACAGTGCGAGTAATAACATATATATTAAAAAAAAATTAGTATTATTATTGTATTATTATTTGTTTGTACGCTCTGTAATTACGTAATTTTCCGTACAACTTACCCATTTTTTTATTACCAAATTATCTTCTGTATTTTTAGTACATTTTAATCAAAGCTTGACTTTTAAATTTCTGTCAAAGTATCGTTTTTGCACGGTTTCTGTTCACCTAATTTAAATTATATGTTATTTATCATTAGGATTTATTACATTTTAATGTCGTTCTTATATACTACTTTCTTATTTACTTCGGAAAAAATTTGTATTTGAAATTTGCATATTCTAAAAAAATTTTGCATTCATAGTAGTTGATTCAATTTCATTTTTTTCGAAAATCGGAAGTCTTCAACTAATTTAAAGGCTAGCTTTGAATTTTCAATATAAAAAATCTACTGAAAAAAATGTGTAACACATAAAATTTGAGCATACATTGTGTTCCATACATCATTTTTTATAAATTGAGGTAAACCTTTATTTTGTACCAAAAAAATTATTATACATATTTGTAAGACTTCTAAAATCTTATTGACTGTTTATTGAATGTATTCTTCCTCGTGCAGAAGCAAGATACAGATTTTTTTGTCACCAACATATTGAACGATGATGCATTCAAAAAATTTCCAAAGTAATAAATAATGTCAATAATAAAAAAGAATGTTTATGGTAAACAGTAAGGTTACGTTCCTATGATAAGAAGACATCCTGTAATCGATTTTTCAAGACTGAGTATTTCCCTATTCGTGTAGATGGCACAAAGCTCGCGAATATCAAACCTTTCCACAATCCGTCTTACCGACAAAAATTCACGGAAATACAATCCGAGAAATCGATTATAACGATACAGATAGTTTGGACTTTATCCACTTTAAAAGTGTAATCTTAACTATGGATAATTCTGTTCTGATTAAATTTTTCTTCTAATGGTTCATTTTTTAGAAAAAGAGTAATCATCGGTATATATTTGCTCACATTTGCAAGAAATTCTACAAAGAAAAACCCAACTGGTAAATATTTTTAACTAACTGGGACAAAATGAACGAGAGAAAATTTAATCTTCGTCGTCGCTTACAATTCTTCGAGCTTGTTTTGCATCCTGCGTTTTTACACTTTCGGGCTCATCTTCTTCGTCGCTTTGGAAAACTCGACGTTTTTTCGTTAGTGGTGTGTCCGTGTCTGAATTTTGCGAACGATCCCGCTTTGATTCTTCTACAATTGTACAGAGCATAAAATAAATAAACTAGGAGAAAATAATATTAAAATAATTTACAGTGTGAAGAAGAAAATCTCACCCAAATTTTGAGTTGCAAGATTTGTGACTTCAGTTTCGGAATCAGAAGAATCCACCATTTTCTGAATTCGTCCCGTCTTTGATTTTCCCTTCTGTGAGTTTTCTTTGTCTAACAATTAAATTAGACTTACTATAAATTTGATTCTTTTCATGATAAATTAGCAAAATATAACATAAGAATTACCAGAACGGTCATGTTCAATTTTCGCGGACTCGGCTTCAGAATCAGAAGAGATATCGATTTTTCTTGATGGGTTTGAGCTAGTGTTGCCTTCATTTCTGTTTGAATTTGATTTCATGGAACTTGGAATGCTTTGATCCTCGATTTCAGAGTCAGGCGAAATGTCAATCTTCTCTAATCGTGCGGCTTTGGATTTTCCTTTTCCTAAGAATAAATTTTCAAATTATGATTAAAACCACTGTCTTTTTTTGCATATATCAAATGTTACAAAAAAAAAAGATTTAAAAACACCTTTAGCTTTCTTCGGAAGGACCGGAAGATCCGCTTCGGAATCTGACGAAATCCCAATATTTCCTTGGACTTTCTTCTTGCCTTAATCAAAACATAAATATCTTCATTATCTCCATTTTTTATTTCAGTTTTGCATTTTTAATGCAGTATAAATTAACGAAAAATGTGAAAATGTTGTGAATTATTTCATTAAAAAAAAAAAAAACATGAAATACCTTTTTTCACAGGTGCTTTAGCTTTATTGCTTGCTCTCGGACTGCTTTTAGCTTTAGACACACTATTCTCGCCATTTTCCGGTATTGTTAAATTCTCACTCGCATTTAAAGGAGGAGATATCGAACGTTGTGATTCTGTTAAAAATTCAGAGATTATTACATTTTCGAACAATAGACTTAAGGAACTGTCCATTAATTACGTAAGACTTTTTTTGTTGGGGGCGTCAAGTTTTGGCTGTTAAAATTATTCTTTATCCCCTAAAAATCCTGTATCCTAGTTTAAAATCTATGGCAATCCCTCACCCAGGCGGCAACCCGAATTCTTTATTAATGAAAAACGAATTAAAATTTACGAACACGAATTCGTAGAAGAATTCAGTTTTTGTTCATACAGAATTCTTTCCCAATTCATATTATAATCGTAGTATGTCCGCGGAAATTAATTTGGAAGGAATTGAAAAAGATTTCGGGCGAACACATCAAGAACTGTAGCGACATAAAGAAACTATAATTTCAGGCTTTACGATTCCTTCAAAATGAATAATCTTTCAAGTTCCAGCCTATTCATGAAGAATCCTTTTCCAATTCTGTTATTGCTTCATGTGACCAATACATGAACATAGTACGTAATGAAATTGAATACATAATGAATGACAACAGTCTTCTTATGTATGTTAACGCGATGCTAATTGAATTATTTTTAAATTCAGTTTTAATATCGAAGAAGTCTCGAAACCAATTTTTCGCAAAAATAAATAATCATTTGTATTATTATATTATTACTTTATACTTTAATATACGTTCACATGTTCTAGCAAACAATTATTTGCTATTACACAATCACTACACTATTTATAATCGCAAGCTATGAAAATTTCTATTTTCCGCGGGTTCGAACCCTATGTGTTTCGCATTCCTAACGCCTAAAGCTTCGCGGCTAACCTTGCTTGAAGTATGAAAACAAAAATCTGAAATATAACCTACAGCTATGTAGGGCAATCTGCAAATTTTTGTGACCCATTCTATAAAAAGTGTTGCTAAGCTTATAATAATATATGTACTAAGATTTTCGATATATCACAAGTGATTCTTGAATATTTTATGTGATTAAACAAGATTTAAACTTAATTCAAAAATATTTTAAAAGATTTTAGAGAAATAAATATATATTTTAAGAAATTTTATCGATTTGAAAGAATCTCTACAAATTTCCGAAGATTTCAAGAGATTCAACAGACTTTAGAGAATTCAAGAACATTATTTATATTTTTAAATTACGTTAAAATCTTAAAACTCATTAAAATTCTACTGAAATTCCTTAAAAATTCCTTAAAATCTTTGAGCAATGATTCAATTTTTTGTCAATATAAAAAAAAGTCCGATCGGTTCGATTTGAACGCGCGTTCCTCAGAATGCTACCCAAAAAACACCAAAGTACTTTCATAAATACCTGGAAGACTTAAAATTGAATAATCTTGCTTGTTTATTTCCTTGACACTCGGGTTTTATTGTTATAAAATAATTCAGTGAAAAAAAGTTTTTTAACAATAAATTTCATTTTAAAGAAAATGCGAAAATATTGATTGAAATTAAAGTTTTTGCACGAAAATCGGCTGTATGTAGAGGACTCCTAATCAACGTGACAGACAAAGTTATCTGCGTCTCGTTTTCAATGTTTCGCTGACGCAAGTACAATACAATTAAATAGAATGGATATAACACCGTACAATTTAATAACCGATGCAAATTTAGCGGATCATTCAAATTCTACAATCAAAAGTATCGTGCCACTTTTTCATTTTTTACCTGTTTGAAATAATACTCTACTTCTGAAAAGATTTTTGTACTCAATTCTTTTAATATTATATGATATTTAAATCGCTTGATCTTAACGTATTAAAAGTCAATTCTTAGAGCGTTGCTTAGGAGTTTCAAATAAATAATACGAATTCTCAAATATAGAATGTCAAAAGATCAAAATAGGAATACTTTGATAATACTGTTACAAAGTTCCATTTCAATAATTTTGGAATACTTGATTAAATACTTAAAGAAATTGACATTAATTTTTTCTTCATTCGTTTGTCATGAAAACTGAGTTAGAAACGGATTCACCGAGAGTTCGTGATTTATTCATTTGAGTTTCTTTATGAATTACTTCGAGCTATCGGAAAATGTTCAATTTCGAAATACTTTAGAAGCTCATTTGAGATTCTTTAAGAATACTTGTACGAACTCAAAATTAGTTAAAAGTGGATAAATATCATTCTTTTTATATTAATTATCCATAATTTATGAATTCAATGAAGTAATTCATATTGAACTCTGACTTCAGAACTAATTGAGGATTATTTCTGAATAGGCTTGCTGTCTGGGTTAAGATCTCTAAAAAACGTCTAAAATCCTTGAAATTCAATTAAATATTTCGAATTTTGATGAGATCCTTTGAAATCTCTGCAATCTCTTTAAAATTCACTAAAATCTTTAAAATCCGTGAAAAATTTTTCAAATCTCTTGCAATCACTTATTATGTATTAAACGCCACTAAAATCTATAAAAACCCAATAAAAATCAGCAAAATCCCTTAAAATTCTTTGGCATATCCTAAAATCCTATGAAATTAAATTAAATCTTTTAAAAACTCAGGAAATCCTTTAAATACAGTGGATATACTTTTAAATCTTTTGATATTTCTTAATCTTTTGAAATCTTTGCAAATATTTTTAAATCGTTTGAAATATGTTTAAATCATTCTAAATCTTTGAAGTCGCATTTAAATCCCCCGATATATTCTTCAAAATTCGTGAATATTCTTCGGTATAACATAAAATCCTTTAGAATCATTTTAAATTCGGTGAAATAGGTTTCAATATTTCGGAAAGTGTCTTTAAACCTCGTAAATTTACTTTATCGCATTAAATCCTTTAAAACCCTTTGAAATTTCGAAAATCATTTTTAAATATTTCAAAATGTCTTTAAATCCTTACAATCTCTTAAAATATCTTGAAATTCGTGGAAATCGCTCTAAATTCCTTAGATTCCCTTAAAATCACTCAAATCTTTTGAAATCTCTTTATATCCCTTAAAATCTTGGAAATTCCTGATATCCTTCAGATCGTAATAATACTTCGCTATTACATGATATCCTTTAAAATTATTTGAAATTTCGTAAGCATATTTTATGATCCATTGAAATCCCTAGATATCCTTGAAGAACTGTCAAAGTCTTTGAAATATTCAATTTCCCATCAAAATCTGTCAAAAGTTGTGAGATATTATAAAATCTTTGAAATCCCTTTAAAATTAACTGAAATCTTTAAAATCCGTAAAAATCGTTCCGAATCTTTAGAAATCCATTACAATATATTGAATTTAAATTTTTTACAAGCCGTATACATTTCTCGAGACCTTTCAAAATCATTTATTTTATTCGAAAATCCATTGAAATCCCCAGATATCCTTCAAATTTCGGATAATACTTTGAAATCACATAAAGTCATTTAAAATCCTTTAAAATCTCTTAAAATACCCTTACATCCGCGAAACTCGTTCTTAATTCCTTAAAATCCCCAAAAATATGTCTTTATCTCTTAAAATTCAATAAAATCTCTGGAAATTCGAATAAGCCCTTAAAGGTTTTTAAAACCTTGTAAAATCCCTTAAAATAGTTGAGATACTCACTGAAGTTGTTATAGCTAATGCCTTCAAACTTTCGAAATCTTTTTGAAACATTTAAAATCTGTGAAACCACTCGTAATCATTTTGAACTGTTTGAAAACCCCTAAAATGTTGTAATCCCTTTAAATCTTTTTTAATTCCTTGAGATCTATGACATACGTAAAAAGCTTTGTTAATCTTGTTGCATTTCATAAAAATTGTGTAATTCTTTGAAATACTTTGTCATCCTTTGAAATACCCTAAAATTGCTTGAAAAATCTTTTTTCAAAAAACGCTCAAATCACTGGAAACCTTTCAAATATTTTCAAATCCTTTGAAATATTGTTTACAGTGAAATTTTTATTGTATATTCGATACATTGAGTAAAAAATATGAAATCTTGCTTAAGAAGTACGGGGGGGGGGGGTGTCAAAAAAATCTTTTACGCAGTTAATGGAAGTTCCGCAACACAATTCACTAGACCCTTTTAAAATTGGAACCAGGCAAATAAAAAGAAAATTTGAAATTGCAAGTCTGTTAATTAAAAAGTTTTGGAATTGAATAGTTACATATTAATCGTAAGATTAGGAATTTATCGATTTATTTATTGAGGGATACATTCTTCAATTTAGTCTTTCTCTAGAAATACCATCCAACTCGACTTAGGTTTTGGCACAAAACTGCAAAAAAAACTTTTCAGAATGTCTTTTTATAACACAAAAAGGATGTTTTATGGTTTTTAAAACGTTTACACAATTTGAAACTTGTTTTACTTTTTTGTTTTTGGGTTTTAAAACACATATTAAAACGTTTCTTCCGCAATTTCGGGCCAAACTGATGTTTTTAGAGAATGGATCAATTGAAAGAAAAATATGTCGCCTTTTCTGCTCGCTTTTTTAAAAATAATTAAAGGAAAGTTGCAAATGAATATTTGTGTAGCCAATCGATAAAAAAGCCTCACCAGACTTTTTAAAGTATTTCTTAAGATTCTCGAGAACGTCCCCGTCATCTTCGGAATCCGAATCGATCGCGGTTGCCTTCTTGGAGTCTGAGGAAAGTAAATAAAAGTAAAGAACATAGGAAAGTTAAATAGAAGAGAGGATGTTTAAATCATTGAATATCTTTATACAGACCTTCAGCAACAAATTCACCCCGGAGTGCGGCTTCAATGAGAGTACAGCGTTTCTTGATAGTAGCAGTGAGCATGCTGGCTGGTATCCTCCAGTAAGCTTGCTCCAAGTCGGGTGGTTCGATTCCCATTGCGCGAATAAGTCGTTGAAAACTTGGCGAATCCATTGCCGCTGACGTATCCGCGGTCAGAGGCACGACGGGAATTCCTTCGTCGCTTTCCTCGTCTCTATCTTCCAAAGATTCTTCCAAACTTTCCTTGATCCACTCCAACGCCTCCTGCATGTCTAATCAAAAAGTCGAGCATCGTCAATTTCCAACTGAGAAAATACCCCTTTGTTTTGGCAGAATTTATACTGAGAGGAAGACGAATCACCTATTGAAAGTGACATTCGGCAAGAATATTCAGAACTTTGGAAATATTTCTGAAATTTTTGTTTGTGCTTCTAAACAATGCTTTTAAATGACGCTATTCAGGGAGGACGCAAAACTTCATTTTCTGTATTCCTGGACATAGCCCTAATTTTCTCCTGACTAATTTTTCATTTTCCGGAATAAAAATGGAAACACAATAAAACAATTTCAGATTGAAATTTAAAAACTTCAAATTTATTATTTTATTTCAACGAAAAAGATGATTTTTCTTCCATAAAAGATCAGTTTTCAATCCAAAAAGACGAATTTTCAACAATATAGTTAAACTTTTACCCGAAAATTTGAATTTTCAACCGACGAAAACAAACTTTTAACAAAAAATGTAATATTCGATATTTCAACCAAAAAGACCACTTTTAACAAAACACATGCATTTTTTTTAAGTTGTCTTTTTGAGTAAAAAAAAGAATTCTTTTTTGCGGAAATGTCAAACTTCTTCAATTTTCAAAAAAATAGTTAAATTTTCAACTAATAAAAAACATTTTTAACAAATAATGGAAAAGTTAAATTTTAAGTAAAAAAATTAATTTGCAACAAAAATGCTACTTTTGAACAAAGTAGTCGAATTTTCATCCAAAGAGACGAATGTTACAACCAAAAAGACAAACTTTCAACTAATAAAAGTTTTTAAGTTTAAGAAAAAAGTTTATGCAAAAAATTCAATCCAACTTTCAAACTACAAGACATTTTTGTTCTCCAAAATAGGAATTTTAAACGATTAAACTTAATTTTCAACCAAGCAGTTGCATTTTTAACAAAAAAAATATATATTTTAGTTGAATTTTTAAAACCATCATATGAATTTGTAACAAAAAGTTCATTTTTAATTTAAAATAGTTGAATTTTCAACCAAATAATACAATTTTTATCTAAAAATAATTGTCAGGAGGAAATAAATATAAAAAAACAGTAATACAATGCGAAAAAGTTACAAGGTGGTCGCAAAATTTAATTTTTTAAATTCTCTAAACTTTCTTTACCAACTTTTTATTTTCATTGAACATTAATATTCAAAGATTAAAATCATAATCTTTTAACTATTTTAACGTGGAATCTTTTATAAACGGGATGAAAAATTTCAAATGAAGATTAAATAATGTCAAATTATTCCTTGACAGTTACTTAAATTGCATCTTATAGAAACTCCCTGACGTTCGCAAGATTTTTGCAAATTCCCTGCCTTAACTTCTGCAGAATCCTACTGCGTTGACTAAGAGCTGCAAAATCTTCCTGCGCAGCCGTAAGTTCCATAGAATCCTACTGCAAAACTTTAAAAATGGTAGGGTACCTTTTCATTGAACATTTTATTCATGAAATCATAAACAACCGAATTTAGTTTGTAGGTCGTCCCAGCTATTAACCCAACTATTAACGTAAACAAGAACTAGATGTTTAGACATTTTTTTTCCTCAGAATAAAATCCTCAATGAAATGGTACCCTACTATACTTAAGGCTACGCAGAAGGGTTCTCTGGTAATTCAGGCTGCGTAGTAACGTTTTAACATATTTATAGCTGCGTAGTAGAGTTCTATGGTAGTTATAACTACGCAGTAGTGCTATATCATCTTTAAGGTTTCTATCGTCCTTTGTAGTACACAAAAATAAAATTACTTACTGTTCTCGATGACGTCCTTCAGCAATCCTGATAATTGACCATCCGAATACAAAATAGTGGGCTGCTTCTTATTTTGTTTTTTACTCTTATTTTGCTTTGCTGTTTTTCTCAGGGCATTTCGAGAAGACCTGGATCCATCTCTATTAGAATCAGAGTCACTCGCAGTTCCACTTCTTGACGCTGTTTCCCAAGTTGACTTTGGACCTTTAAATACAACATTTGATACCAAATTAATAATAATAATAATAATAATAATAACAACAATAATTAAATCCGCCTCGGTGGTTCAGTTGGTTAGACATTCGGACTTCACCTCAAAGGTCCAGGGTTCGATCTCTGAGCCGGTACCTCTGGAACTTTTTCAATGTACATTTACCGAGGTTCTGGTGGTTCGGAACCCACCTTAAGCTATAGGTCCCCCCATCGTGTACTTAACTGCAACCCAGTCCGTCAATGATGGGGTAAAAACCAGGCTTTGTCCAATATGTATGGGCAGACTGCTCTCATCAGATCACTTGATTGCATTGTAAAAATGCGTCCATGACTGATGATATATACCGAGACAGCCCCGTGCCAAAATGATCAAATAAAAAAAATCCAACTCTTACAAAAAAAATGCCTTCGACATGTTGGGCAGTATAAGCCTGTGACAACATTTCAACAAAGAAATGTTTTTTTTAA
>NC_046666.1:68474147-68485117 GCF_010883055.1 Belonocnema kinseyi | reverse complement strand
ATAATAATTAAAATAATAATAATAATAATTTTACCCGTGGAAAGGTCTGAAAAATAATGGTGTGTGTGTGTGTGTGTGTGTGTGTGTTTATGCGTGTGTTTAAGTCGCATTTAATACATTCTGTTCGCAGCATAATGTTGGTTCACGGAGATGCTTTTGTTTTTTTATTCCTCTTTTTTTGAAATGGTGTGTTTTGTTATTTAAAGTTTATAACACATGAGAGTGTAGAGGGAAATAATGTTCTATCTAAAATATATGAAATTCTGTGGTATTAATTTTAAATATTAAAAAATTTACCACGAAATAATGAAATTAATAATTCGGAACTAATATTCTTGAAAAAAATATATTTGATGTTTTATGGACTGTGTTTCATTAATTTCTTTTTTCAGATACAGTCAAACTCGGAAATAAAGTCCGTTTTCGGGCTGAAGGAGGTAGGGAACAAACCAGATAGAGTGCCGCTTCGGATGAAAACGCTTTTGTTTGTTTACGCCTGTATGACCAACGCTCACTCGCCGCACCTCCTTTTACTCCTACCTGTGGCGCGGCGTCAATTCTAAGATGGAATATATCCGGGGGCGTTATATCCGAGTTGGACTGTAATAGGGTTTTCACTTTTTCAATAATTAAAATACTTGGAATGAAGAAGAAGCTTTTAACATTTTTTTCTTCTGATATAAGTTTTAAAAAAAATGTCTTGCTAAAATCCACTGAAATTACAATTGCTAGGTTCCTGAAATTCGTTATATTCTTTGAATCTCCTGAGCTCTCGAAATATATTAAATTGCTTAAACTTCTTAAGTTTTCTAAATTCTCTGAAATACTTCAAATTCTCTTAATTCCTTAAATTCTCTGAATTCACAGATATCCTTAAACATTTTGAATTCCCTGAATTCTAAAAATAACCTGAATTCTTAAAATTCCTTGAATTCTCTAAATGTCTTGAATTCCTTAAATATTCAGAATTCACTAAGTTTTGAGAGTTGACCAAGAAATCAACACTTTGATAACGGCAATGAGAACCGAACTCAGTCTGTCTCTAATAAGCAGATTGCAATGTTGTTTGGAAAACATATTTCTCCATTTAATGTCATTTTGTTCATTTACCTTTTAAAAGCCCTTTCGTTAAAAAATCATTTTTTTGTACAATTTGACTTGGTTAAAGTTATGTTTATAAATTTCTTCTTAAAAATTAACCAAGTTTCTTGAATTCCCGAAATACTCTTAAATTCTCCGAATTTTCTGTAATCCTTGAATATGCTGTATTCCTTGAATATTCGGAATTCTCTGAATTCCTCGAGTTCTTTAAAATCCTTCAATATTTTAGATTTCCTGCATACCTTGAATATTCTAAATTCCTGAAATTCTTTAAATTCATTAAATCCCCCGAACTCCTTCAAATGTTCTGAATTCTTTAAATTCCATGAATTCATGGAATTGCATAAATTCATTCCTTGGAATTTAAAGAGTGTTCAGAATTCAGGAAATTCCACAAATTCAAGGAATTCAGACGATTCCGAGAAATTATATGAATTCAGATAAATCTTGGAATTCTGAGATTCAGAAGATTTTAATGAAGTTAAAAGAATTAAAAATAATTGGAAAGAGCTTAAAAACATTCTAAGCAATGCCTGAAATTATCTTTTCGAAAGATTCATTCAAAAATTAGTAAAAGTAGGCTCCACGAGCCTACAAAATGGGGTTTCGTAGCCTATTAAGACGTTAATTAAGTCGTTTAAACTTTCTCCTCCAATACTTTCCTTCCTTAATTCGCCCTTCGCACTCTATTTCCGCTATCCTCATTTCTCATCACTTCTCCATCCATCATTTCCTTCAATAACTTCCCATACTCCCCTCACTTTCCAAAACTTCACTTCCGCATCCATCACTTTTTAAGGAAGAACTAGGGAATTAGGGAAGAATTCCTCCCTAATTTACCCTACTTCTCATATTTTCTATCACTTCCCCAACATCTCATCCCTCACTTCCGCTACTATCCCTCCCCTCACTTCCCTCACCCGCTTCCACTTCCCTTCTTTCCTCTTACTTCCCCTATTCCACCTATAACTTCTCCTATTTACCCTACTTTACTTTATGCTTCTGTCTGGAGCTACGAAACCCTAAAAACGTATCAGTTTATTTAGTATGAAAGAGGAGAACATTAATAATGATAAACGACCAATTTTACTTTACACTTTTCCAATTCTTATTCCATTTTATTTATAGATTTTGTTGAAGAATGTAATGAAATGAGAATTCCCCATTGTCAAGACAGTAAATCCTCCAAAGGGGTTTGCAACGGGAAGGAAGTTTTGTGTGTAGTAACATTTTATAAAATTCCCAAGAGCTCCCTTGCAATGGAAAAACAAACCTTTAATATTTCATATACCTCTACTTTTACCTCTACGATCCGATCTATCGCGATGCATTGAATACAAATGAGGTTCAGGAGTGAAAAACAATTTCTATGGTAAATATGAAATTTCCTGCAACGCCACCACTAGAGACAAACAACGAATTTGTTCGCCTAAGCAACTGATAAAGGGTTATTTTTATTTATTTTTATTTTCGACTGTAGCGCAAATTACTTTTAGGAGACGAAGGACGTCATGGTCAGGATGAGCACTCAAACTAAAACAAATCCAGGCTATTTTTCAGTTTTCACGGTTAGAAATTATATTTTTTCCAGTTGACTTTTAAGCATTTATAATGATAATTATTTAATACTAACTGTTTGATTATATGCATTTTAAATGCATATAATCAAAAATAATAATAAAATAATTAACTTTGAACAAAAAATTTCAAACAAAAAAGGAGACTTTAACAAAGCATCTGAATTTTTAACAAAATAATTAAATTTTGAAAGCTAAGTAGCAGAATTTGTTACCAAACAAGAACAACTCTGAACCAAAAATATAATAGTAAAAATAAATTTTCAATCCAAAAGAACTAATATTTTATATGAAAAAAGATGAGTGTGAAACAAAACAGCTAAATTTTCAAACAAATCGATGAATTCTGAACGAAACATATAATAGTTGACTTTTAAATAAAAATAATTAGGTTTCAACCAAAAATACTTAGAGTTTATAAGCGGATTCTATTCATGCAGTTCTTTTTAATTTTTAGTTTTTTTCCACTTTTCAATAGAGTGAGGTAATAATTAATTCGAGTTAACAAAAATAATTCAAATAAAATGGTTCTTAGTAATAACTTAAAAGAAAATTTACATTTAATACGATCCATACAGGAAATTGGAGGAATGTTTCAAATAGCTGATTCATTTCAGAAGGATATATTATCATAAAACAAAAAGATTGCTGAGAAAATGATTCTCTCTAATATGTATTTATATTTTTAAACAATTATGTGTACCAAACTGCATAAACTATTACCTTAATCTGAGTAAAAGGTGGACAAAAATTAGAAAATTTTAGAATAAACTGTTTAAACAATTAAAACTGAAGAAATTTTAATGGTATTGAAATAAAATTTAAAGACCTTTTTAACGTCTACTAAAAATCAAGTTAATGTGCAGAATTTCTTAAAATAAAACCAAGAATCCAACGACCAAATTTGGAAAGCCATTGTAAAATGTTACTATCGTAATTTGAGAAAAGTTAAAAATTTTCCTAAAAAAGAAAAGAATTATTTTTTTGGACAAAAAATAAAACAGAGGAAAGAAAAATGAAAATGCAACCAATTAAATTCCCTTGATTCTCTTTATTATTTCTTTAGTTTTTTTTTATTTTTCTTATTATTAAATCACAATAAAAAACATTTGTTAAAAATAATCACCATCGTTTCGGCAATTATGCAGCATCGTTATCAAGGCAAGAAAAATTTTAAACGGTAAGAACAGCAACGAAACCAAGATGCTCCCGCCCCGATACTCATTTTTTTCCACTTTATTATTATTGTCAACAAAAAAAGCATTTTTTTCTTCTCTTTTTTAAAAAAATGGTTATCTTTTTTCAAATTACAATAAGAAAATGTTATGGTGGTTAACCAAATTTTGTCACTGGATTCTTGGTTTTATTTTCAGAAATGCTGCACATTATTTTAACAATTTCTGTAAACATGCATGTATATATCAGTATAAAGTAGTATTTTATGTATCAAAAACAATTTTTATTATGGGAAATACGCGATAAAATTTATGGGGCTTGTAGAACCACTAAATAGCATTAGAAAAAACGTACTTTTTTGAGAATGCAAAAAATGTTGTGGGCGATGCGCATGAAAATTCGAGTAAATAAATATCCAACGTATTTTTATACCATCCTAGACTAGCTATCATAAAAATAGCCTAAAATATCCTTTATATTTCATACGCTAATCCAAAATTTATTAACATTTCTGGCAGACTGTTATTCATCTCGATACCAAACCCTGGAATCAACAATCAAACTTGAAATTGATGGATATATGTGCATCGCTACTGGGAATTGCGAAGAGATATTGGGCTTATTGCAAACGCTGAAAAGCTAACAGACAAGATGATGAGAAACGCTTGAACAAAAGGTGGCAACATCTGACACTAACACGCCGCTAAAGTGACATAATGGGAAACTTTGAGCGCTTTAAGGCGAAAATGCATATGAGAATCTCTTTCATAAAATCACTCATTGTTAGCGAAGATTTTCTTCACTGAAATAATAGATATCGAATTAATTTAAAAGATCATAACCTCAACGAAATGAAATCAGGGTATCTAGCAAAATTTCGTATTCGAATCCCCGGCAAATTCCCAAATTTCCGGAATCGACTTGAACGTTTTTTCCGATACTTTCTCAGATATATGTGTTTAAATTTAAAACCACATTATTAGATTAAAAAGTACTAAAAGATACCAGAAAAGGTTGCATAATTAATACTGCTTTATCATGATTGGTACGATTTTATATAAAATAACTTGAAATGAAAAATGAACACATCATTTTCTATCAGAATAATAACCATAGATTTGAAACAGTCAGAAGTTACTGATTCGAAGTCAATATTGACTGATTCAAATAATACAAATTCGACAACTGATAGACCAGTCTTTTTCAGTTATTTACTCTGTTGTATTTTCATCTAAAAAAGGTCCATTTTACAACAAAGAATGGAATTGTGAAATTTTCAACAAACAAAATTAATTTTCAAGACAAAAAATTGATTTTCAATAAAATAGTTCAATTTCCAACAACAACAAAATGAACATTAAACTCAAATGTTCAATCTTGAATTATCTTTAACTTAAGATTTGTTAACATAGTAGTTCAACTTTAAACCAAGCAGTTGAATTTAAAAAAAAACTAATTTTCTATCAAGCAAAAAAAAAAAAAAATTATATACAAAAGAAATAAAATTTTATTATAACAGTTCAACGTTGAACCCATCCTAGTTGAATTTAGACAAAACATGAATTTTTTTACAAAAAAGAATAATTTTATATAAAAAAATATGATTTTTCAACTAAATACATGAATTTTCAATTATATAGTAGCCAAACACGGAGTCGTTACATTTTCAATAAAAGAAAATTACTTTTTCAACAAGGAAAACAAATTTTCAACTATATTTTGAACAAAATAGTTGAATTTTTTACCGACAAGATGAATTTTCAACCATAAAGATAAATTTTCTATAGAAAAGACGAACTTTCAACAAAATACATGAATTTTCAACAAAATAGTTAAATTTTTAATAAAAAAATTAATTTTCAAGTAAGAAGATGAATTTAAACAAAAATACATGAATTTTCAACAAAAACTGTTAAATTTGTAACGAAAGAAATGAATTTTCAAGCTAAAATGGAATAGTTATATTAACAGTTAAAAAAAATGATTGGAACAATAAAAATGGAATTTTTAATCGAATAGTTAAATTTTAAGCCAAGGAAATGAATTATCAACCAAATAGATGAATTTATCACCTATAAGATTAATATTCAACCACTTAATACAAATCTTCAAAAAAATGCATGAATTTTCAACCAAAGAAAGATACATTTTTAACCAAATACGGAGTAGTTAAATTTTCAGTTTAAAAAATAAATATTCTACAATAAAAGAAAAAAACAAATTTGAATTTTTCACAAATGAGTTTGACTTTGAAGCAATTAGTTATATTTTCAACAGAAAGATGAATTTCAAACGAGAATGATGATTATTTAAACGGTATACTTGAATTTTCAATAAAAAATATGAATTTTTAAACAGAAAGCTCAATTTTCTCCCAAAAGACGATTTTTCAACAAAATAAATGAATTTCATCAAAATAGTTGAACTTCAAACTAAAAAAGAGAATTTTTCAACCAAATAGATGAATTTCCAACTAAAAACTATTAATTTTCAAACAAAAATAGAACAGGTAAATTTTCAGAAAAAAAATTAATTTACAACTAAATTGATCAAAACAACTAAATAAGAAGACTTTTCAAAATTAGTTGATTTTTCTACTAAGAAAGATTTTTCAGTCAGGAGAGAGTAAAACTTGCAACAAAACATAGAACACTTAAATTTTCAGTTCAAAAAATAAATTTGAAGCAAAGAAAAAAGAGCAATTTTCAACCAAATAGTTAAATAAATGAACATGAAGCTACTTTTACAAAATTCGTAAAAGTCAATTCAGTGCTGTCAATTTCTATCTATTACATTTTTCTTGTCTTGATAAAGGTACTGTACAAGTAACGAAACGTTGGTAATGCAATTTTCCTTTTTTATCTGTTATTTTTATTTTGAATGTTATTTTATTGTAATTTGATGGTAATAAAAATAAAAAAGACGAAAGAAAGAAAAAAAGAAGGAAGGAAATGTAGTTGGCTGCCTTCTCATTTTTCTTTCCTCTTTTTTATTTTTTTCCGAAAATTATTTTAAAAACGTTTTTCAGAATACAATAGGAGTTTTTTTTTGTTTGCTTGTTGTAGTCCAAATTTGGTCGCTGGATTCTTGGTTTTTTTTTAACAGGAGTATATATCAATTTGATTATTGGACGTTAAATAGGATATTTAATTTGGATTCTAATCTAACTTAAATTTCTTAAATTTTGAACAGTCATTGTTATTCGACTTTATATTGCAAATTAAACAAAAAAATTAATCACGCTTTTGAAACAATTCACGGATTTTTCCAGGTTTTTTCAAGCATATAAAAATCCCCTGACGATTCCATGTTCTCCACGTTTTCCAGGTAGAATAGACATCCTGACAACAAGTTTAAATTAATAATATTTTTCACATTTTTTTTGTTGAAAAAATTATATTTTCTGCTGAAACATTCATATGCGAATGAAGAAAACTAGACATAGGTCAATGGTGGTAAATTCTTCAGTCAATCGTGTTATAACCGAACAGATTGAACAAGAATGATGGTTTGAGGAAAGTAAGGAAGATATATGGAGTTGGGTGAATTGGAAGAAACGATTGGGGTATGAGGTCTAAATCAGAAGCGAGACTAACCTGCGTTGCTTTTCTTGGTGCGTTTTTTACGTAGCTCCTTTCGATCCTTCGCCAATTCCAGTTCCAGAAGCTTCTCTTTGATCTTTGCTTTGGGGCGCTTAATCCGCAATCCGTCATAAATAAGGTCCACAGGATCTATTTTCAAAACAGATTGAAGAATTCTGGTTTGAAATTGCGATTTGGTTTCTTTCTGCCTTGTTAATATTTCAGAGCAGGGTGATATTAAGGCGCATTATTTAAAAAGCAGGGCTTTTCGGGTTACAATTTCAACTAATGAAATTAATTTTCAACTAAAAAGATAAATTTTCAACCAACACGATTAATTTTATAAGGAAAACGATGAATTTTTAAGAAATATATGAACTTTCAACAAAATAGTTAAATTGTTAACCAAAGAAATAAATGTTCGTCCAAAACGAGGAATCTTTAAACTACAACAAATTAATTTTCAACGAAATAAGATTATTTTTCTATCAAAAAAGACAAATTTTTAACAACATTTTTGAACTTACAACTAAAACAGAAAAATTTTCAATCCCAAATAGGAAAGTTATATTTACACCTAAAAAAATTAATGTTTAGCCATAAAAACGAAATTCCTATAAAATAGTTGAATTTTTAACAAGTAAAAAATGAACTATCAACCTATAAGATGAATTGGTTTTCGATGTTTATTTTCGTCTAAAACAATTACTTTTTTATATTTCGGTACATTACACCTTGACTAAGGATAAGGAAAAATAGCACCAATATTCGATCATCTTTACCTTGGTACCTCTTACAACCAGATTGGTACTTTATAACTTGAGATATGGTCAACAAAGTAAAGCTATCGTCGATTTTTTTGTCTTCAAAATTCATATTTCGAAAACCTATCCATTGCAAACTTTTTTAATGCGATTTTCAAGTTTATTAAGTTTTAATGCATTGGAAAATATAGTGGCACTAAATGTACATAACGATTGTAAACTAGTATTTCTAATAATACTTTTTAAAAAAAAGAGTGAATTTTCAACTATATTGATGGATTTGCGATAAAAAAAATTAATTTTGAACCAAATAATTGAATTTTTGACCAAACAGATGAATTCTCAAACACAAAAAATAGTGTTCAAACAAAAAATCCTAAATTTTAACAAAACACATGAATTTTCCACAAAATAGTTAGATTTTTTATTTAAAAATCATTTTACACTAAAATGAAGATCTTTAAATAAAAAAATTCTTTTTCAACCATGAAGATGAATTTTTAACAAAATCCATGAATTTTCCACAAAATGATAATTCTATAAAGAAAGAAATGTATTTTCAACTTAAATGATTAATCTTGACCCAAAAAAATAAATTTTCTACCAAGGAGATTAATTTGATAACAAAAAGGCGAATTTTCAACAAAATACATGACAAAAAAAGACACTTCCAGCACAAAATGGAATAGTTACATTGACAGTAAAAAAATAATAATTTCAACCATAATAAAGGAATTTCCAAAATTGGCGATAATTTTTAAAAAAACAAGGAGTTGTTAAATTTTCAACAACAGAAATTAATTTTCAACTATTGCGAATGGTTGTCTACCATTTCGCCACATGGTGCCGAAAAATGGAACTAGAAAGAGTAGGTACAATTTTAAACATGTATTTTTATTTTTGCATAAAAGTATTTTTACCAATTTTTTGTGAAGTATACAGAAATAATTGAAAACTAAAAACAAATATGCATAAAAAAAATTTTTAGATAGAATTTCCATCTTATACAGTGAAAAAAACACATTTTTGTGAAATAAGTTAAAAAACAACAACAATTATTTCATGTGAATTTCAGTGCATTGTAAGCTTAAATAAACTTTAATTAATGTATGTAGCAACAAATTTTATCCACATTATGCCAAGAATACGAATAATACTTGTTATACAAAATACAATAATTGTTTTCTTTTTAGAAAAATATTTCTGTCAAAAAGTGTGGTTTTTCACTGTATAATATGTTAATTCCATCAAAAACACTTTGTTTCCAATTAAGACTTATTTTTATTATCTAATAAATACTTTAAACTCCACAAAAAAATGGTTAAAACACTTTTATGTACAAATGAAAATGCATCTTTAAAATCGTGTCTATTCTTTCTAGTTAGAATTTTTCTCACCAGGCGGCGCATCACAGTTTAACCATTCCTAATATTGATGATCCACCAATAAAAAAATTAATTTGGAACCAAATAGTTGAACTTTTGACTAAAAGCTGAGTTTTCAAACATAAAGATCAATTTTCTTCCAAAAAGGACAAACTTTTAACAAAATACATGAATTTTCAACAAAATAGTTAAATTATTAATAAAAAAAATTAATTTATAATCAAAATGAGGAATCTTTAATAAATAAGAATGAATTTTCTACTAAAGTGAGGAACCTTTAAATAAGAAAATTAATTTTCAATTAAGAAGATGAATTTTCTAGCAAAAAGACGAATTTTCAACAAAACACATGAATTTTTCACCAAAAAAGATCAATTTTCAATCCAAAAAATAGTTACATTTACAGGTAAAAAAATAATTTGAAATATAAAAAAGGAATTTTCAACAAACTAGTTACACTTTAAACTAAAGAAATAAATTATCAACCAAATGAATTTATCACTATAAGAAGAATAATATTCAACCAGCAAAGACGAATCTTTACTCCAATATTTGAATTTTCAACTAAAGAAGATTATTTTTAACCAAACACGGGGTAATTATATTTTCAGTTAAAAAAAAATTAATTTTCAACTGAAAAAAAAGTTTCAACAAAACAGTTTATTTTTGAAGGAAACAAAGTAATTTTCAATTATATTGATAAATCTTCAATCAAAAAGTAAACTTTCACATAAATAGTTGAAATTTCAACCACCAAGAACCATTTTTTACCGAAACAAAAAACGAGTTTCAAAAAAATAGTTGAATTTTCAACCAAAGAAATTAATTCTCAGAAAAATACATTAATTTTCAACTCAAAAATAAAACTTTTCTACCAAATAACCCACAGTGTGCCTGAACATGGGTTTAATGAAAAAAATTTCACCACAGATATTCCAACGGGAATCGATTAATACATTAAAATAGAGGATCTGTGCCAAATTTCAACCATTTTCGCCGAGCCGTTTCGAAAAAAGTGCACTTGAAATTTAAAAATATCAAATTGTCAAATTTAAGTAATTTACTGAAAAAATTACATTTATTGTTTTCATTGAACTATATAAGTATTGTTTCATAATCTTATAATTATACTAAAATGCAGATAATGTTGAATTATTACTAATTTTTTTAAACAAATCTCTTAAAACACTGAATAATTATCAGTGCCGTCTTTACGCAAAGGCAAAATAGGCTATAGCCTAGGGCCCCAAGCCCTCAGAGGGCCCCAGGGAGAGAAAAGTTTGACAATTGCTTAGCTTTTTTCCGTTTCTCGTGCCCGCTTAAGCATTTTCGCTGACTGCTCATTAAGTATGAAATAAAAGATTCATTTCAAATCAAACACGTGAA
>NC_046666.1:68456170-68474047 GCF_010883055.1 Belonocnema kinseyi | reverse complement strand
AAAAAGTTGAAAGACCTATTACTTTATATGATTTCCGCCGCCTTAAGAGGGCCCCACGTCGGCCGTGCCTAGGGCCCGACGGTCTTAAAAGACGGCACTGATAATTATCAAATAATTACGAAATAATTTAATTATCTGCGCATTAATTTTCAAAATAATTTTTTAAATTAAATTTAATAGTTATAAGTATTTTACAGTAATTATTATTATTTATATCTTGAAAAAATTAATCGATTAATATAACACAATTATATTTCATTCTTTATAAAAATGTATAAAACAAATAAAGCAAATCCTTGGGATTTTTTAGTGAGCAGTACATAGAATCTGTTCATGCCGATTTCAAAACAACTTGGGCTAAATATAAAGTAGCATATACAAATGTAAAGTATCCTGAGAATTAATTAAAAGCAGTTCGCGAATACAATTCTCGTCACGTTTGTAATTGAATAATAGACATAGAAAAATGAACTTTATTTGTTTCTATAAATTTTTACAAATAATTACATATAATTATATTATATTAATGTATATATTTTGTACAAGATATATAATAATAATCACTGTAAAATACTGATAACTGTTCAATTTAATTTAAAAAAAACTATTTTTAAAATGAATGCGCATATAATTAAATTATTTGGTAATTATTTTATAATCATTCAGTTTTTTATATATAATATAATATTTAATAATATTTAATAATAATTTTTGTAATAAATTATTTCAATTTGACAATTTGATATTTTTAAATTTCGAAGTAACTTTTTTTCGAAACGGCCCGGCGAAAATTGTTGAAATTTGGCACGGATCCTTCATTTTATTGCAATAATCGATTCCCGTTCAAATATCTGCGGTGAATTTTTCATCAAACCCATGTTCAGGCACACCGTGAACCCTTAAAATATTTTGAAATCTAATAAATCATCTTGAAATTTGTAATACCTCTTAAAATTTCTTTACGACTTTTGAAAAGATTGTAATCTTTTGAAATCTTCGAAATTATGAAAATTTTTGAAATTCCGCTCTACATTTTTAAACTTCTGTTGTAATTACGTACCATCTTCTTCTTTGACTTGTTCCCAGAGTTCAGTCAACTGAGCAACTTCTTCCTCAGACCATTCTTTCGGCAGCCTTTTCTGAATTTCGCTCCTAACACCCTGAAAAAAAGAAACTTTTCTATAATATACATATTTATAAAATAGAATTCAGGAAATAAAGGCCGGAGGCTCCCAAAAGAGTCGCGATAAAGAATGAATTTCAAGTTTTGCATGAAATAATCCATGCGTAACAGGGACATAAATTTCATCTCGTAGTCTCGAAATCCCCGAAGCGACTCGATTCTATTTTATCACATATGTTCCCCTTAAAAGGACGACAACCTTAAAACTTATTTAGGGTCAGACTGACGACGGTTCCCATAAATCATTCCGAACGTGTCACTGCGAAACTGTTGAGGGGCACCAGAAACAGGAATATGCGAACGCGGAAATGTCATTTTACAAGAGGAAATCGGAATTTGCTAGAGAATAATGAAAACGAACATACAATATGTAAAACGGATACGTCTCTTTGTTGTATTTTCAATTCCACCTCGAATGAATCAAGAGAAAAAGCTATTTCATTGATTTTATTTTTTAATACGAGTATTGTAGTGAAATTCGGGTACCTTCGAGTTGACGATGAGGCACATCTCTTTCAGCTTTTTTATCACTGCACGTCTCGTTCTATCTTTATTGATCAGATTATCCAAGAGCCAGTCGATTAGATCTACAAAGAAAGATAAATCAATCCGTTTAGTGAGTTTAAAAAAATTGGTTTTCTTATTCGGGCTGACCGAAAAACTTTTCTTTAAAAATTCCTTGACTTTTCCTTGATTTCCCTGAGAATTAATATTCAAAGAGCAATATTCTAAACTGGTAACATTATTAATATAGACCACAAGTAACTAATTTACAGTGAAGGAAGACTTCAAGGTAAACTAAGAAAAACTGAAAGAATGTACTATAAATTAATTGAATTGAGTAAATTTAGAAGAATTTAAGTAAATTGAACAAATTATCGAGAATTCCGAAGAATTTACACAAATTCAGGATAATTATTATAAATCGGGGTGAATTCCAAATGAATTCAAATTAATTACAAAAAATATTTAAAAAATAATAACTTGTGAATACATTCCTCGGTGAATTCTCTTAAATGCATGAAAGTATTATAACAATTTATGAAATTCTTTGAAGTCAGATGATATTTTCTGAAATCCTAGGAAATTTATTGAAATTTATTTATTTATTGAAAATTAGCAAATACTTTAAAAACGCATGGAAATTTGTTTCAATCAGAATTTAGATTTTCTAAAATGTTTCAAATCCTCTTAAATCTTTTAAAATTCTTGGGACTTTTTAAAGATTTAAAAAATATCTTGGAATTATGTTAGATTTCCTAAGATATTTTTAACCCTTTGAAATCCGATCAATTGAAATACCTTGAAATTTTACAAAATCTCCTGAAATATTAAACATTTCTTAAAATCTTTTGAATTTTTTTTTTGTAATCCTTTGAAACCATTTGAAATTATTGTAATCTATTCAAAATACCCTGAGATATTGCAAATCATTTAAAATCTTAACACTTTTTTGGGATTAAAAAAATATCCTTCTATCTTTAAAACCTTATGGAACTACTTCAAATTATTAAAATCAATTGAAGTTTCTAGGAATCATGAAAAATAAAGTACAATTCTATAAAATCGTTGCTAATACACTGAAATATTTGAAAATATTTAAAATCCCATCAAATTACGGAAATTAATTTAAAACTCCTCAAGCTTTTTTTGCTTATCTTAAAATTTAAATACCTTTTAATTCCTTAAAAGTCTTAAAAATGCATTGAAATTTTCTTTAATATCTGAAGATATTTCAAACCTTTTGGATTCCCATTAAATTTCAGAAATCAGTTGAAAACTCCTTTACATTACACGAAATAGCCTGAAATATTTAAATCCTTTAAAATAAAAAAAAATTCTTTAAGATCTTTTGGAACCATTTAAATTCTTTCTAATCTTTTAAAGCTTTGAACAATTCCTTGGATTTTTTTAAAATACCCTTCAATATTTAAAATTCTTTGAAACAACTTAAAATTATTGAAATCAATTTAAAGATTCTTTGAATATTTCAAATAAGCTAAAATTCTTTAAAATCTTTGTTAATACCTTGAAATATTTGAACATATTTTAAATCCTAGAAAATCCCCTTAAATCACTGACATCAAATACGTATTTGTTTAAATTAGCAAAGCGAACTTTTATATTTTTGCGAATATTTGACAATTTTAAGGGAACCATGAGTTTTTTGCCGATTCTACTTTGAAATCGTTTCATTGATGTAATTTTTGAAATATTAAGGTTTTACTTGTTTCATTTTATCTAATGTCTCGCACTCTTTTAAAATATAGAAAAAATTTAGGGAAAATAAAATTATTTCAATCATTACAATTCTTTTTAAAAAATGATAAAAAAGTATCTCCTAATTATCTCGCAATAAGAACAACCTTAAAATTTCCAAAATTGCAAAAAGAGTAAAGTTCTGAATAAAATCAAAAAATTTTTTCCAAAAAAATATATAAAATGTAATATTTATGATAAGTAGACTATATTAGTTCCTATTATATCTAAAAATTCTAAGGGCACGGTTTTCAATGTGAAATAATTTTCTTTTAGTAATAGTAAAAAATAGAAACTCGCTTATGAAGCTAACAATCCCCTTCCCCTACTTCCTATCTCCAGTTATCACTTCCTCACTTCTAATCACGCTAATTTCTAATAATTTCCCCTACTTTCCATCATATACACTCTTTTTTCCTACTTCAAATTCACTCATTATTCTCACTTTTGCTAGTCCCCTCTCACTCCTCTTACTTTACCTATTCCCCTCTTCTCATTTCACCAACTTTCCCTCATTTCCCCTACCACACCTACTTCCACTTCCCTCATCTCCACCCCCAAGACCTGCTTCTTCTTCATTAATACCCCTCACTTCTACCCCTTCCACCCCTTATTTCCCCTACTTAACCCCCTCCTATTTCCATTAATTTCCCACCCCTTGTTTCTCAGTCACACCCATTATTTCCTCTCAATTATCTCCCTTACTTCCCCTCATTTCCCCTCCTTGAAAAAAGTAGGAGGGACGGATGGACGGACAGATATCCAACCGAAATTATAAGGATTTCTGCCTGGGGTTACGAAACCCTAAAAAGTGCTGTTTATTATTGGCAGTTACCTAAAGTGCTTCTTACAGAAATTCCTGGACTTTCACAACTTTTTTTCTTCAAAATCCTTAAACTTTGCCTGGCCTATTGTCACCCTGTTATAATCAAAATGTTTTAAAAAATTGATCTTTATTGAATGTGAAAGGCGATATTTTCCATTTATTAAAGACGCGAGGGAATTACAGAAGAGATTGTGAGCGAAGTAAATGTACAATAAGAAATGGGTTTTGGAAGGAAGTTTCTGTTATGTGGGATTGGAAGGAGCTAGACTAGACGATTTTTTTCACGTTAAAGGAGACATCTTTGTTGGTAGAAGGTCGATGGAAGAACGATAGATATAGTACCTTGAGGATATTTGTTAGTTTGATGCTCCATGAATAAAGTGCGTAATTCGTCTTCTTCTTCTTCGGACCAGGCGGTACGAGAAAGTTTCTTGTTTTCTCCTCCTTGTGAGTCGTAGCCCTCGACCATGTCGACGGCATGGTGGGTCGTCTTCCAGAACAGCAATTCCATGTACGCCTTACGATTCTTTTGTGCGACCTCCGCGAAACTGCGAATTATGAAGATAGCAAACTTTTGCAGCTCCTGAAACATCAACATCAACATAAACATCAACATCCGACTTGAACTTATGCAAATATACGACCTTCTTGGAAATCTACTATTGAGAGGAGATACTCCAGCTTTCAAACTTTAACCATCTGACGAGGAAAACTCATTTCTTGAAAAAAAAGGCAAAACAAATTATCACTCCTCGCTTTACTTATCCCAGCTTTATCATTTTTTGTTATTACTGAGTCATTTTTAATCCTTTTGTTATATGAAAAAGGGATGTTACCGAATATCTCGAAAATATCGGACATATTGTTGTCGAAAACCAGATTGGTTGCATGCTGCGTGAATTTTACTTTAAGTGGGTCTTTTTAGTTTGCTCTTTTAAATTTTCTGGAATTTTTGTACATCGCAATTTCCACATGACGAATATTCATTTTAAAGATTTATTTCTAAAAGAGAGCATTCTAAATTTTAAATTATTTGGTTACAATGAAGGCAACATTTCTGTTCTTAACTTTTTGACAAAATTAGAAAAAAAATCATAAGCCCTTCATAAATCTTATTTATGAAATTTTCTTAACATTATTGATAAAATAGAACATTTTCTTTGTAAAAGTTCTTTTAAAATTGGAAAATAATTGTGTTTTTAAAATTTTGCAACAACACTATAATTTGTCCACTTTTTTAAATTCTCAAAGAGGTGAAAAGAATAAAATTGCGGACAAAAACTTAAAATATCTTAATTATCATTCTTAATTATTATTATTTAAAAATTTTTTTAAATTTATCTGCTATATCATCAGAGATTGTACCTTACCGACAGTAGATCAACCCTCCAAACCATGAAGGCAGAAAATCTACACAATATCGATCAAGTTAAGAATCTTCAATAACAGAAAATGCTTAACGTCTTAATAAGACTAGATAGAAAATAATATTTTTAAATTAAAATTATTTCTTGAAAAAAGATTCTACTCTATCTTCACTCCCTTGGGAATCGAACCACAAAACTTCTGATTTCCGGTCAGGTGCTTTTCCAATTAAGCTATTAGAGGGATCAGAATAAGAACTCTTAATTCAAGAACATAACGCTAATTTTTAGCTAGGTGTTAATGGTACAAGTATTTATTTAAAATTTTTTTAAAATTTATCTGCTATATCATCAGAGATTGTACCTTACTGACAGTAGATCAACCCTATAAACCATGAAGGCAGCAAATCTACACAATATCGATCAAGTTAAGAATCTTCAATAACAGAAAATGCTTAACGTCTTAACAAGACTAGATGGAAAATAATATTTTTAAATTACAATTATTTCTTGAAAAAAGATCCTACTCCATCTTCACTCCATTGGGAATTGAACCACAAAACTTCTGATTTTCGGTCAGGTGCTTTTCCAATTAAGCTATTAGAGGGATCAGAATAGTAAGGTACAATCTCTGATGATTTAGCAGATAAATTTAAAAAATTGTAAAATAATTATTTGTACCATTAACACCTAGCTAAAAATTAGCCTTATGTTCTTGAATTAGAAGTTCTTATTCTGATCCCTCTAATAGCTTAATTGGAAAAGCAACTGACCGGAAATCAGAAGTTTTGTGGTGCGATTCCCAATGGAGTGAAGATGGAGTAGGATCTTTTTTCAAGAAATAATTTTTATTCTGAAATAATTTTTTAAATAATTTAAAAAATCATAGAAAAAACTTTGAATAGATAATTAATTTGTTTTTTAATTTCGACAAATTTTACACAAAATATAGATTTTTAAAGATTATGAATCAAGATTTAGAATCTTTTTAAAAATTTTGAAAGGTTTCCAGAGAACAAAAAAATTGTCTTAAGATTTCTTATGATTTTCTTATGATTTTTTATTTTTAAAAGTTTATTTCAAGACAATATTTTTAAATATTTCTGAAACATTCCAAACAATTTCCAAAATTGTCGAAAAATAATATGGAAAATTATAAGGAATTTTCTCATCTTTCAGAACCTTTCAAATATTTCGGAAAAATTCGAATCCTTTTAAAAAATATTAAAAAATTTTTTGCCAAGTACATGAGAATTCCAAATTTGTCAAAAACGAACTTTGAAGATTTTAAGACACTTTCAGGGATAATTTGATTCAGTTTAAAATATAATTAGGAATTTTTAGGTTTTAATTTTAGATTAAATTATATTATTATATTAAATTTTTACAAGCGTTAAAACATCCTAAATATCTTTTCAAGTGAATCAAACTTTTCCTACATTTTTTTAAACTATGTAAAATAAAAAAATTGCTTAAAAATTTTCTACATACTTTTCTGAAATCTTCCAAAATCTTTCTGAATTTTCTCGAGAAACTTAAGAAACTTATATTTATATAACCTTAATGAAAAAAAAACAAAGAAACAAAAAATAAATAGTAATTCGAAATTTTTATTTCGCATTAAAAGTTATTTTTCTATACAAATTATACTTTGCTTGTAATCTTTTCTGATATCTTTAAAAATCTTTTTGAATTTTCTCCAGAATCTTGGGAAAATCATATTTATATAACCTTGACGAAAAATAAAATAAAAAATACCAATTCAAAAATTCATTCATATGCATTTTCAATTGATGTAGTTGAACTTTCAATATACGTATATGGATTTCCAAACAAAACAGATTGAACTTCAACCAAAAACTAATCAATTTTAATCAATTGTAAAAGTTATATGAAAAACTGCTTTTCCACTTAAATCGGAAAACTAAAAAATTCTAGTAAATTAAAAAAATGAAAGACTTCTCAGGATCTTTCTAAGGATTTTACCTTGTGTTCAGATGATTTGGAGTCGAGTATTCTTTGAAATGTTCTGAATATCGAAGCTTGATAGATCATGGGTTGCATTTTGCAGTCCCAGGCGATTCTATGCAGCATTTTGACGATGTAGTGATTCACCTCGATTGAATTCATTTCATATCCTTGAAGAAGGAGTGCCATCGCCTTAACCACTTTCATATTGGCGAACCTACAAGTCACAGTAATCTTTCCTATAACTTTTTCCCATAAAAGAAAAGATAGTTTCAGAGAAAATTGAATTTTCACCCATCAGGAGAAAACATTCTACTCTGTTTAAACCATTCTTTTGACCCTGGCAAAAATGCTCGAACGATTTCCATTTCATAATAAAAACATGTATAAGAACATTAACAATAATTGCATTTTTTATTGGTAGGAAATCAATTCTATTTTTAAAGATGTTCGGGTTGAGGAAACTTATACTTTATACACACCTGATAAGAAAATCTTTGAATTCAAAATCAGTTTCCACACAAGTTCGTAGCTCCCTTTCTGCTTCCTCCTCTTCATCCTCCTCCTCCTCATCTGTGACAGAACGATGAAGGCAATTAATTAAAAAGTTTAAAATTTTAATTCATTTTTATCACTGGACTGTAAAAATCAAATTTACCATCGTGACTTAGGGATTCCTCCTGTTCTTCCTGAGTGACTAAACTCGGGGTTTCATCTGGAACTGAAAGAGAAGAAAAATTAATTAAATTACAAGTCCAATGTATTATCTGCTTGAACTAAATACAGTTCGAAATAACTGAATTTTGGATTTTGTCAAATACAACTATTTTCAACCTTTTCTCAAAAAGGGGAAATAGGATGTTTTTTTTACAAAAATAGGACACAAAGGATGCATTATAAAAAAGAGTATTTCAAAAAAGATGAATTAAAAAAAAAGTTGAATTTTCAAGCTGAAAAGTCGAATGTTTTAGAAAATAGTTGATTTTTTAACCCGAAAAGATGAATTTTCAACAAAAAGTTAATTTTCAACCTGGAAAGATGAATTTTTGATTAAGGAAGATTATTTTTTACCAAAAACTATGAATATTCAACAAAATAATTCAAGTCAAAAGGACGAATTTTTTAGAATTTTTAGTCTAATTTTTAATAGAAGAAAAGATGACTTTTTAACAAAATAGTTGAACACTTTCACAAAATAATTAATTTTTTTATATGTCATATAAAAATTTTGAAAAACGGGGAATAGGGGAAAGAGTTCGAAATCTGTTTAAAAGAAATGCTTGTAAAATGAAAAAATGAAGGGTAGTAAATTTTAATGTATGAGATTTGAAAAAAACCCACTATATCTCCATTCATAATGAGCTAAGAAGTTACTTTATATTTGATGCAAAATGGTGTCCCATCAAACTTGACTTTGGGAAATGCGTTTTAGTTAGAACCGTCGAAGCAAGTTCCACAGTTGCCAATGGGATTGAGGAAACGGATTGGTTCCGGCAAATTACTGCGGAAGAGCAAAATCCGATCACGCGACGATGTAGCTTTCCCGATGGGAATTCCAAAATGAATTTCTTTTAATTAAGCGATCCTGAAAAGAAGATTACCGCGTTTGTGCTAACTCCGATAGAAATTGTATCGCGGACTGCGTTTGAGTTGGAAAAAGAAATTACAACACTGGATTAGCTCCTGGATATAATTCCCTACCGTTAATATCCGCAAAATCGAATGCATTCTTCACGGAATAAATCTCTAAACTTATAAAACAGGATTCATTCATTTTTCTAAAAATGAAAACAAATTTCCGGCTGTTTCCTAGTGTTAAAAATTCCAGGTTCATTCCCCATTTTCCTGGTCAGGGGTTACACTAAACGTGACTATAACGCAATAAATGGCTCAAAAAAATTAAAATACTTGATTTACAAGCGCTAAGTTTGCCTAAGTAGTAAATTTAGCAATATCCATTCTAGAAAAATTCTGCATATGAGATTTTATAATAAATTCAAATTATCTGGTGGTTTCCCCTGAATTTTTTGTAACACTTTTGTTTTGTAACGTTTTTTTCGAAGAGTGAGATGATATTTATTGCAAATGCAAAGACAAATCAGAAAAATGCACAGTTTCAAAAAAAATTACGGTCCCTTTCCCGGTTCTAAAAATTCCAGGTTAATATCTGCTTTGAATGGCCAGTGGCTACCGTTAAGAGTTAAAAAAATGTGGATAATATAAGAATTTCTAATTGCAAATTTCAGGAGTGAATAATTTTAATTAGAAAATTTGAAATAAAAGAATTTTACAATTTTGTGTTGGAATCGCTTCTAATTCGAAAGGATTATTGATTACATCAAAACCAGTAAAGTTGAAATTTCCACGATGATTTTTAGTTTAATACAAGTTAACCGAAACGGAGGCTGAATATTAAGTTTGATTCAATAACTTCACATAAATAGATATTCCCTAAAGCTTAGAGAGTCGCTATACAAATTCAGTAAAGCACACAGTACCAGCAATTCAGAAATTTAATTACAATAGTAAATACTGTATGAAAAGAACTTCGTTATGTAAAATATTTTTAATTTCGCGTATGGGAAACAACAAATTGGAATGCACTAAGAAAAAAACTTTGTTCTTTTCTGATAACTTCCAATTACAATAATGATTCCTGAAATTTACAAGTCCTTTTTATGGCATCTACCGGCTTTCAGAATCCAGTTGACCCGTTCGACTCGAGCATTTACGAGCATTCTCCCAACTGCGTTTAACATTTCATAACCCACGTATACAGAAACTTTACTGAAGAAAAAAATCTCAAGAGTTAGAGTTCTTTTATTCTTATCACAATTTCGCAATACGCATGAGTACATTTGTTTCGTTATTAGGTCATAAAATGTGTCGGTGATAAAAAGAATATTTCATATGCTTTCCATACATTTTTCCAATCCAATGTATAGGTTTCAAAATCACTTTCGAAGCTTTCAGTTTTCAGCTTTAAAGACCGTTATTTCATGTCCAGTGATGCTCTGCAATCATTTTTGATAATAGAACATTTTTCAAATTTAGCATATGAATGCCTTTCGAATATGGCAATTTAGAAATTTTAGCGCGACCACTTTTATCGCTCGAAAAAATGCATGGTTTTTCTCCGGATGGCAAACAATTTTCCTGCCAATGAAATTAAAAAGTTCGAATTATCAAAGCTGAATTTTTTATAAATTTCAAATAATCCAAACTAGAACTACAAATCAAAGCAGCCGAAATTAAGCTCTTCTGAATTTTCAACTTTTCAGATTGAAGCTTAAAAAATTTATATTCAAAAACATTAAGTTTGATCTTTTAATAATGAACAAGTAATAAAATATCTATGGGCAGCATGGGCCTCGGTAACTCTAGAGAAAGAGGTCCCTTAAGTATTTAAATCTGTTGCTCTTGATGGTTTAGAACCCACCTTAAACTTTAGGTCCCCCTCCCGCCAACAAGTAAGTGTGTGGCGGGTGTGTAAACGAATAGGAAAGAAGGTATAAGAAAAATGTAAACCCTTAGGGGACAAATTAGAAGCTTCCATTCATTGGAAATTGAATAAATAAATAAACTTTGCAAATGTTAAAAATTATATCATTCTTAGCAATTTCAAGTTAGAAACATTAAAAGTTGAATGATTTTGAATTTTGTTTAAAAAAGAAAGATTTTTAAATGAGAAGTTAATTTTGTTAAATTTTAAGTCGTTTTAAATAAATAATTGTTAAAAACCAGAACAATTAACATTGTAACGTTCAAAATCATAAAATTGAAGAATTTCAGACAAAGATTTGCTGAGAAGAAATATTTCTTCGCTATAGCAAAATAACGGTTTATTTTTTTAGTAGTATCCAGTTAAATTCTAAGAAAAAAATGTTTTGATTTCAATTTTAATATGAACAATATAGCTACAAAATCGACGCTTCTAAATTTAGATTGTCCTCTAAATTATGACATTATCACAAACTGCTGAGCATGTTGGCTCGTAGGATTATGGCGCTTCAATAACTTATAAGCGTTTTACATATAATGCATAGTACCGTGTAGAAATTGAAATAGGGAACTAGTCTGGTTCCCGACCATTCGACCCCACTTAAAGTCGGGGGCTAGTCGGGTCATCTGACTAGCCCACGACCAGTATCGTCACGGTAGATTAGTCGGGGGCTAGTCAGGTGACCCGACTTATCCTAGTCTGGGCCTGACCGGGTACTATTAGGGGCCATATGATAATACATCCGAGTGGAATATTAACCAAACTCCCCAAAATTTGTGGAACATCCCCTAAAAATTGGTCAAAATACTTATTATTTACGGAAATCTCCATAATCTTTTTCGAAATATTTAAAAGTGCTCAAGTTTACCCAAGATGAAATGAGGAACATATCCTACACTTTAAAATGCATAAATTTATGTAACTAATATTCGCCAAAATTTATGGAATATTAATTTTAGAAAAAAACTTCAGCTGGAACGCAGCAATGGAGGAGCTTCGCTCTGAAGGAACCACCATATTGATCACAGTAGTCTCTGCTCCAGGTAATTATGCTTCCTTACGTGTGGACTGCTGTCTCAAACACTCGACGCGTCATTTATGTTGCGCGAGAGGCGGCACGTCGGGCCCTTGCGGATTTTCTTTAAAGCTACCAGTCCAGAACCGCAAGACTCAAATGAAGGTGGTAGCTAAATCTGAACTGCACCGTGCTTAATAGTTTACTACTAGGATACTGCTCTTCACTGATTAATCAAAAACTTTTTCTCTTTCCAATTTCAATTACATGAAGGATTAGACTTTATTTACATATGGCAAACCTTTCAGATCAATTTAAATATAAGCATCTGTACAAATTTAGAGTCTTATGACTTTCGGCAGACTTTTCACCTGCATCTATATGTATCTTTTCCAATATGGATTTTCTTAAAATTCCATACAAAGGTATTTATAAATATTCCTATAAATTCACAATTTTCTAAAAAATACTACAAAAAAATAAGATTACGTCTTTTTGTAGATTTTGATCGTTGTTTTTATAAAAAGTTAATTTTCGTACAAAATTCTTCACTTAATAATTATTTATTAAGTATATTTGAGATGAATTTAACATTAATAAATCTTTTCTCCAAAAAACGGTGTAAAATTATTGTTAAATATATTCTTAGTGTTTTAGAATAAAAAAATCATTACGCTTTTTTAGATATTACCTCAGTTGATAAGACCTCGCCGAAAACTCAAACATAAGAATAACCCGATCAGAGCCCCACTAGCTTCCGACCACAGCCTGAAGATTACCCGCACGGAAATTAATGAACAAAAAGGCCCGACTAAAATTTTGACAAAAAGCCCAACTAGTCCCCGATTAGCCCCCAACTGGGTACTTTGTCTAAATTAATAACCAGACTAGCCCCTGATTAGTGCCCGACTTGTAATAGGGCTAAATGGGGTTATTTCCACACGGAGTTGGGTAGATAGATTTAAACGCATCATATCGGATAGAAGTAAAGTAGTTTAGTTGTGGTTTAGTATGAAATCTCAAGTAAGAACCTATCTAATAATAATACATAGTTATTTTAAATAAAATAAATATTTTTTATATAAAAATTAAAAATATTTAGATAAATTATAGTTTCCAGTAGAAACCACTTTAAAATATTATTTTTAAATTTCATACAGAACTTTTAAATAAAAATTTACTTAATTTCTCTCCGCTTGAGACTATAGTGTATTTTATTTAAAATTAGAATGTATTATGTATTATATACCACGTTTAAAATCGGACAATTAATCGAGTCATTTGAGCTTATGATTCTTTTTATGTTTAACCTTACATTTAATTTAATAGATCGAATAAATAATTCAGACGTTCCAAACTTTCGATTGCAGGATTGAGGGATTTCAGGAAAAGTTTAGATTTCTTGAAACAACTTAAATTTATATTACCACGATAATTGGTCCGATGTCTGACTCATAAAGAAGTTGGTGTTTTAACGAGCCAAGAAACTTTCTTATGATTTGGCAAACCTCTTTGATTACATACTTAGAACTGCGTTAAAATTAAGCATGGAGAGTTGTATTATTTCAAGGTGGATGCTTAAATAGGTGCATTTTAAACCGGAAATTAATTCATTTTAAAACATATTTGCTGAAACAAAATTGTCTCCTATTCCTAGACCTATAATTACGAAATAAATAGGGGCATTTGCAAGCTTCAGATCGTAAAACTGTTTGAAATAGAGAAAAAAGGGGAATTTCCCACAAAAATAGGGGACAAAATAGGAGAAGAACAAGTAATGTTGTTCGAAGTAATTGAAGTACATATTCTTAATTGAAATTTTCAGTTATTTTTGACAAATATTTAGGGGTCGGTAAAGTGGGTTTTATGGCCAATATAGAAGTTTTATGAGCTGATCATTTTTATTTTTTATAGTTTCAATATTTTCATAAAAACTAATGTGTTATTTTTTTCATTAAGATGTGAAATTTCTTTCAAATTTTTGGTTTGGGATAACCAAATTTTGAAAAGGTGTTTAACATCCATTAGGCATACATTTTATAATAAAAATCAGTTTTGGGTGTCAAATTCAGACTTAAAATTTTTGTTTAATACGAAACCAATGGAAAATATTTATCTGATAATTATTAATCATTACCTGTACTAAATTCAACAAATAATATTTAATCATTAACCATTAAAAAAAATTGCTCAAATGTGGAAAGTAGCAAGGAACTAATTGAAAAAAATTAAGTTTTTATGATAAAGAAATGCACGTAAATGTCAAAATATATTTGAGAAAATAATTGAACCGATTTATTTAGTGCATTACAATTTTTATTTAAAAACTATTACCATAAGATTACCAAAGATACTTTATATTTTCTTCATTTACTAAATAAATAGTTTGCTGTCCTAGCTAATCGTTTAGCTGGATTTCGTCTTCCAAAAAAATATGGCTGTGGCACCTAGATTTCTAGCTGTTTTAGCTAAATTAGCCATATAGAAATTATCTAGCGAATTTATTCAGAATAACAACTACTTTTAAATTATTTTTTATCGATAATTATTTCTAGATGGTAAATCTAGCTGAAACGGCTAGAAATTTAGGTGACATAGCTATATTTTCTTGGAAGACGAAATCCAGCTAAACATTCATCTGGACAGGTAAACCATTTTTTTTCATTGTAAGAACATTGTCATTTTAAACGAAATTTTCGATCTTGTATGCTGGTTTCGAGCCAAATTTGAGTCAATTTTTCGAATTTTTAAATCAAAAGGCCTAAATTGTCATGTTTTTGCACAGCAACGCTATACGCCTGTTGGGTAGTTATGACAGCGCCACCAATTTGGAACTACTGGGAAAAAATTTAAATTTAAATTAATTTTTAACAAGAAATCTTATAGTAAATAACTAATTTTAGACCTGAGTATAATATTTCTCAATAAAATGAATTGATATTTACAAAAAATGAAGTCATTAGCCATTAAAGTTATCGTGCTAGGCATACTAACATGATCACTTCAAATAAAAAATTGCGTGTGCTAACATAGTTATTTGGATTAAAAATAGCTGCATTTTTATGTGCCCAGGTGCGAATTCAGGTCGGCACCCAGAGCAGGTGCGTTGGCCCAAAGTCGGACCGACTTTGGCCCGACATAGATCGGCGGCCAAAGTTGAGCAACCTTTTATATTTATAAGATACTTATGTCGGCCGAACCTAAACAGCCAACGTTGGCAGACAACGTAGGACCGACTGTTGGCCCAACTTTGGCACAAACATGGACCAAACATCAGGGCACTTTGGGAAATCTTTCGTTAACAAGTAAAGCCGACTACTAGCCCAACTCTGTGCCAAAGTCGGCCTAGAGATCGGCATGAAAGGATTTAGAAAGTTCTGAAGAAGTTAGGCTGACTATTGGCCCAACAATGGCCCAAACATGCACCAACCATCGGGGCAGCTATGGAACATCTTTTGTTAACGAGTAACGCCGACTACCGACCCAACTCTGGGCCAAAGTCGGCCCGGAGATCGGCATCAAGGGATTTAAACATTCTTTTTAATAAAAAGAGAAGAAAAATTCTTCTTTATTCATAATGTGTCCCCTAAGGGTTTACATGACTTCCATTCCTTACAATCATTCCGTTTATATCCATATTTTTTTTACAATCTTATCCTTTCTATATATACAATTATATACAATTATTTACATAAAATCTTATATCTAGTTTCTTATTTCTATTTCCTGCGATAGCACAATTTAGGACATATTAGCAAACGAGTGAGCTATCGAACGAAAGCGAGAGTGCAAGCAAGAGAGAGAGCATGAGAACGCAAACGCATCTTAGTCTACTTAACTTTTACCTTACCATTACTTACAATTTTTACGTTTCTAATCTAAGCGGCTTCCGCTTCCTTTTTCTTTCACTTTTTTATACCTCCATTTGCCTTTTTTCACGTACATTCTTTCATTTTCTCTTTCGCTCCTCCAGCACCCTCAAACTCCTTCATCCATTCTTATCCTAATCCACCTTCCCCTAGAATCTTAACCACATTTTCTTGCCAGCTTCCTTTATCTTCCATTCCTCTCCTACATCCTTCCCATACATGCTCCCATGTTTCCTCCTCCCATTCACATACTCTAGACTTTCTGTTCTATTCTTTTTCTTAGTACGTCCCCTCCCTTACCTAGTTTCCAATCTAAATCATGCTATTCTGGTCCACCTACTCTCTCCCTATCTCTTTTCTAAATACTTTGGCACCCCTTCCTTTTTTATCATCTTATACCATTTATTGCATTTAGAATCCTCAATCGCCTCCCATCTTTCTACTGATTGTCTTTCCCTCTCCCTTTTTTCCAATTCTTCATAGTTTACTCTATATCATTAGAGAACTCCCTCCTTTCTTCTTCCCATCTCGTTAATTCGATCACCCTCCCTCTTCTGTCTTCTACCTCCATCAAACACTTTCTCGTTACACTTTCTCGCCAACTTCCCTCCTTTTCCCTCCCTCAGCTTCGTCTTCAATTTCCATGCCCTCTTTCCCGCTCTAATACTTAACTTATCCCTTAGCGCTTCTTCTCTTACCATATATCCTGGCGTCCTCCAGTATGCCCATAGCGTCCACCTTATATACCTTCCTTGTAAACTCTCAATTTCTTTCCTTTCTTTCCATCCCCATATCTCTGCTCCATAACCTAATACCGGCCATACCAGCGTATCAAATAACCACATTCTGCTTCTCCAATTTTTTGTAATCTTCTTTTTCCTATTCCCCATATCTGTTTCATTACCCCTGCTGCTTTTTTATCCTTTCTCTTTTATGAGCTGTAAGATCTATATTCGTTCGCAAGAAATATCCCAAATATTTATACTCTTTGACTTCTTCTAACTTTATTCCTATGTCTTCTGCGTATGCCAGTGCATGTATCTTTTCCTTCCCTATCCTAACTCCTCCTCAACCCTTGCTCTTCATTTCTTCTTAAAAGTCTGATATTAATAAATTAAATAAAAGTGGGATCAAAGGATATCTTATCTGACACCTCTCACCAACCAGAAACTATCCTCTACTTGCTCTTCTACCTTTACCCTGCTTTTTGCCTCTCTAAAATTTTCGGATACTCTCTTTATTAATTCCTCTCTTATGCCCTTTTTTACCATAACTTATTCTATTTCGCTTCGGTCTAATGAGTCAAATGCCGCCTTAAAGTCCACGGACATTGCTATCATTGCCCCTTTTTCCCTTTTAATTCTCTTATTTACTAGATAGTTCAGAACATAGAGGTTGTCCATTACCCCTATTCCTTTTCTGAACCCTGTCTGATTCGGTGAATCGATATTTTTTTCTTCAACTTCTATCTTCAATTTCTCCGACAAAATAGTTGCATATACTTTATACAGTGTTGGCATCAACGTCACCCCCCTATAATCTATAACCTCCTCTCCCTTGCCTTTCTTTTCTATTGGTATAAATACTCCTTTTTTCCATAACTCTGGCCACCCCTCTCCTCTACATACTCTATTACAAATTATCCATGCCCATTCCTCTAGTTCCTCCCCTCCATATTTCCAAACGTCATTTGGAATCTCATCTATACCAGGTGCCTTTCCATCCTTCATTATTCCTAAGACGTTAACTATTTCTTCCCTTGAAATATCCTCTTCCTCATCTCTTTCTCTACGAGGGTAGTTCAATAAGTCCTTAGAATGAAGTATAAAAACAATTTTTTTTGGGTAAATTTTTTTTAATTTTCCAACATAATCTCCTTGGAGCTCTATAC
>NC_046666.1:68439085-68456070 GCF_010883055.1 Belonocnema kinseyi | reverse complement strand
CTAGTCGGGAGTGGTGCTGACTGAAAACAGATGATTTGGAGCGATTCGCGCGCCATCTGTTGGTCATTCTAAGGACTTATTGAACTACCCTCGTACCATATTTTCCTTCCTTTATAACTTTTCTCTCTACTCCTCCTAGCAAGTCCAAAAAACATTGCCTCCATTCTATCATTTCTATATCTTGGTTTACTCTTTTTTTCTTTTTCTTTCTCTATTTACTATCTTCCATACCTCTTCTTCAGTCCGTAGAATTTAAATTACTTTTAAGATTTTAAAGTAATTTTAAAATATAAATAATGTTCTTGAATTCTTTAAAGTCTGTTAAATATCTTGAAATCTTCGGAAATTTGTAGAAATCCTTTGAATTCTAATGAATTTTTTAATACACATATTGATTTTTTTATCATTATACCATTAAGCCATTATTTCCCTTTCGGGGTAGGCGTGACTCGCTCGGCGGGGAAAGGAGTAATGTGGAGAAGGGATAAAGAATTTTCAGATTGATCCATAATTCTCGTATTATTTATATAAATAAGACGTTCGTTCCACAACGCTGCTCCGACCCAGGTTGCTGAACAATCTCTCTAGCAATCACCCTAAGTGAAGATCCTCACAAAGTCGTTATGTAAGGTTCCCCACTTGGGTCCGTTAGTGGCCAAGGTCTTTTGTTTTAGGCTTTATTCACTCTACTGACACTCTTTTTATTAACTATTTTCCGCCATACTTTTCTGTCCTGGCATACTTCTTTGGCTTATTTTATGTTCATGCATTTTTTCATGCAGACTCTCGTGTTTCTATGACTTCTTATGTCTCTTCTAACTAGAGTCTCATTCACAAATTTCAACCATTCTTTCCGCGGTCTGCCTCAGGACACACTGCCATTTACTTTATTTTGATACACTTGTTTCGTTAGTCGTTCCTTTACCATTCTCTCAACATGCCCAAACCATCTTAACCGATTTCTTTCCTACGTGTCTACTAGCATCTCTTCTGCACCACATTCTTTTAGAATTATCTCGTTACTTACTTTGTCCATCAGAGTTTTCCCGCATATTATGCGCATGAATGTCATGTCAGTTGCGTTAATTTTACCCATATCTTTTTCTTGATAAGTCCACGTCTCGCTGCCGTATAGTACAGTTGGTATAAATATAGAAACATGTATTGCCATTTTAGCTGTATTTGACATATTGTTACTTCTGATAAGGGGACCTACTCTACCAATAACCTTCTTACCTTAGTTTATGTGTCTATCTAATTCCTCATCTATCTTCCAGTCCCTAGTAAATAAGCTACCAAGGTATACGAACTTATCAACTTATTCAATTCTCTCATCATTTAATAAAATATTGCATAGCGTTTTCTCACTCTTTCCTTCGAACACCATAGTTTTTCTTTTATTTGCATTAATTTTGAGACTCATGCTCTTCATGCTTACATCTAGTTTATTCAACATCCTTTGCAAGCCTTCGATAGACTCTGCCATAACAACCTTATCATCTGCGAACGCTAACCCACGTACCCTTACTGTTTCAAGATCCACACCCTCTTCGTCGAAGAGAGCCATTCTGAAACACCTTTCCATAAATAATATAAATAACCATCAAGACATAACGCATCCTTGTCTAACTCCTTGAATAAAAATCGAAACAGTCACTCAATTTCCCATTCACCCTTACACTCGCTTTGCTACCCGTATATATTGTTTTTATAGCTTGTAGGAGCCATCCATTGACTCCATACTCTTTCAGGACTTCCCAAAGTTTACTTCTATCTATCTTGTCAAAAGCTTTTTCTAGGTCAACAAATGCACAGAAAACTTTTTTTCCTACTCTCAAACTTTTTTCTGTTATTTGCCTTAAGCTAAATATTTGATCCGTACATGACCTTCCTGGCATAAGCCCACGTTGGACTTTCCAAATCTTTGCTTCTGTTATTTTCATTACTCTACGAACAAGTATTTTTGAGTATATTTTACTTACGGTACTTAATAAGCTAATCCCACTGTAAATATTGCAGTCGCTTTTATCATCCTTTCTTTTGTATATTGGTACGATAATCGCTTTTTCCAATCGTCTGGGACGTCTCCCATCTCGAAACATAAATTTATCAACTCGCACAGTCTATTTGGTATGTACTCGCCACCGTGTTTAAGCATTTCAGCGTTAATAACGTCTACCCCGACAGCCTTACCGTTTTTCAAGTTCTTTTTTAAATCTTTTATAATGTCTTAAAATATTTTCGAACTTAGTTTAAATCTTGTTTAATCTCATAAAATATTTTTTGTTATACTTCCAGCTAGGATAGTTGAGAGGTGTTAGGAATAAGGAATGCGAAACTTATAGGGTTCGAAACCCAAGGCGAATACAAATTTATATAATAATAATAGCGTGCAATTATAAACATTGTAGTGATTGTATTATATTTATTGAACTACCCATCGTATCTTCTACTATAAGATTAGTTCTATAAAATTTGATGGATATTTTTTTCCGTATAATTGTCGTAGTTGGCCCGATTTTGGGAATGAGGATTGTACCAATAGTCGGCTAACATGGTCGGCCCAAAGTTATATTTTCGCGTTGGGCCGACTTCTGTAGTCATGGTTGGGCCAACCATTGTAGCCAATAGTCGGCAAACAGAGTTGGGCCATAGTTATCATTTCGGTATGTTGGCCAATGCCTGGTTGAAAAAGTTAGCTCAACTCCGAGAAAGTTGGCCCAACTATGGCCCAATGGAAAATTCGCACATGGGTGTTTGCATAGAAACGCTATGATTAGCATTTAGATCCGGGTTCTCAGTAATTTACTTCCCAATAGTTTTCGCACTAGGAGTATTGTAAGGGTTATTTTTAAGTAGAAACGATTAAACTTTTATGTTTTTGCATAGCAACTCCATAATAAATACTTTTCTCATGTTTAAGAGTATTTTTCCTCGCATTAAGCACTATGAGCATTATGAGCGCTCACAGGGTTATTTTGAGTAAAAGTGGGTACATTTTTATGTATTTTCATAGCAAGGCTATGATGAGAACTTAGATCAGGGTTCTTAGTAATTTTTCTCGCCTGAGATACTTGAAACATATCTCTATACAAAAAATAAATTCGTTGGCCCTAATGTTTTTTGCGCCAGGAGTCCAAAAGGGGTTATTTTAAGTAATAGTGGCTACATTTTTATGAATAAAATTGGCTACATTTGCCATGCAAGACATATCTTCATACAAGAAGTGAAGTCGGGAGACCTAATCATTTTTACGCCTGCCGTGGTAACAGGCGGACCGCCATTTTAACGACTGCATAAGGGTTTCCTATGAAACCCTAAAAAATAATTACAAGCGACTGTTTGACAGTCCTGATTATTATTGGCAGTTAATGTGTTTATTATTTTAATTAAAGTAATACCCTAACTTTTGATTTTTTCAAAATCCCTGACTTTTTCTGCCCAAAAAAATGCCCTGAATTTTCCCTGATTCCCAAGTTTTCTTTGAATTGAGACAACTCTGCTTACAATATTGGTTGAGAAATCTTTAAAAAATAAAGAATGCCTTCACTTCAAGGTTTTAGAAAATAAAAAAAAATCGGGATTTGGTTAAACACCCTAGAGGCCGTCTTAAAAAATATTAAAATATTTGATATTCAATAAACAAAAATGCAATTTTATCATAATTCTAAGCGTGGTTTTGCACAAACCAAAAGTTTTTGCCCCAAAGTCTTCACGCAAAGATGATGAGATCGAGAATCACTTACTTTTTGTTGATAAAAAATATGTGATTTTCAACAAAATTTAAATCTAAGAGAAGCCGGCCTTAAGAAATATTATAATATTTAATATTCAATAAACAAAAATGGAATTTTATCATTATTCTACGCGTGGTTTTGCACAAACAAGACGTTTGTGTCCCAAAGTCTCCAAGCAGAAATGATATGATCGAGAATCACTTACTTTATGTTGCTAAAAAATATATAACTTTCAAAAAAATTGAATTCTAAGAGAAGCCCCCCTTAAGAAATATTATAATATTTAATATTCAATTAACAAAAATGCAATTTTATCATTATTCTAAGCGTGGCTTGGTACAAATGAAACGTTTTGGTCCCAAAGTATTCACGCAGAGATGATTTGATCGAGAATACGTTATAAAATTATTTTCTCATAATTTGTAATATTGTTCCATTGTGAAGTGCTTAGAATTATACAGTCAATTAAGAAATGTAGCGATTATTATTTTTCAAATAGGCGGTCATAAGCAGAAGTTTCGTCTCGCTAAAGCTTTAAAATAAAGTCCCCGACCTTGCCGACATTACAGTTTTGCGGAGATGGGCTTAAATTTGATTTTTATTTTTATTGTCAAAACATACATTGAAAACTTAATTAATAAGAGATTGAACTTTGTGAGTTCATTAATTCATAAATAAAGTAAATTAATTTTATATGCTGAACTATCGATCCGTGAAACGAGAATACATCAGCAGTGACGACTGGCGGTAAATCAAGGAACTAAAAAACCGTAATTTCTACATTATTTCGCTTGGTTTATTTTGGCTTGGTTTGTGCAAAGCGGTGTTTAAATAAATAAATCAATCTTTTTTCGCTCATAACATGTTTATTATTACTTGCCGGATGCTGGGCTTCTCGTTATTTGATGATCAAAAATTTTCGGAATAAGAGAATCTAACATTTTGTTTAAAGAAAATTGTTTATTAATTATTTTGATTTTTTAGAGAAGCTCGCCATAGATTTCGGTTAAATTTTTACATTGCAAACAAAATAATTTAAATGCATGTATTATTCTGGAAGTGGTTATGCACAAACTGATCTAAGAAAGTTACCGTTTCACTTTTAAAAAAAGAATTTTTCACTTCAAGGTTTTAGAAAAATAAAAAAAGCGGGATTTGATTAAAGACCCTAGGGTACATACATTTGTTCGCAGAAGTATTCTTTTGAGTAAGCGTTAAAGCAGAATGTAAGTACAAAAAATGAGAGGAAATAATTAGAAAATAAGGGGAAAAAGGAGAAATTTATCGAAAAAGGGGAACTTTTCAAAAAAAGGAAAACCGGGGAATAAGGGAATGGTCGTGAAGCCTTCATATGATAAAAATCTACTTTTGATAGTGCATAATTAAAAATGAGTCTGAGGTCACTGCCCAGAGAATTCTCTGAGACTAAGCCTCTTCCTTGTCATTAGAGTGACATTTCTGGGCTTCAGTAATCCTTCACGAAACCAGCTTATTTATCTAATTAACAGGGGTGAAATTAGCCTTGAGGAAAGAGAAATGTCTTCACTGCCATCCTAGAGGTCACGTGCATATAAGGTGAGCTTCCAGGAGACGTTATTCGATACGGCTCCTAAAGAGAAGTAATTGGCATCATACTCAGTACACAAATATGCGTACACGAATACCAACACGACTCGTTATCATTCCTCTTTTAGTACCTTCCTTCCTTCTGACTTTCCCTCCAAAGGTTCAGCTTCTTTTCAAGTAAAAAAGCATCTAAAAAAATTATAATGATAACAAAAAGAAAAAACGGAAAAAAGGAAGAAGATGGTAGATTATTTCAAGGGGAAATATTAAAAATGAAAATTGTAAGAAAACTTGAAACTACTCTTTGGCCATGCCTATTCCAGGGTCTCTACTAATTTTCAGGGCTCTAAAGTTTGTCATAGATATGGATTTCAAACTTTTGCAATTAATTATAAACAACCTAAGCGTCCAATCCAAAAACTAAAAACACCGTTACGAACAAACTATGCGTTCAATAAAAAAAAACAGAAAATACTTTCAACATAAGCGTAAATTTGCGTGATCCCCTATATGAATTTGAAAATTTTGTGACTAACTAAAAACAAATTAAGCATCCGATAAAAAAAGCAAAATAAATGTGGATTCGTCTCCGAAATATCTAGGTTCACCTTTTTTTTACCATTTTTTAAAAACTTTGCAAAGCATGGTAACGAAACTAATCGTCTAATCAAAAAAACCCTACAAATTATTCTTTTGGGGATACCTGTTGAGTAAGTTTGCCAAATATGAAAAAATCGTCTTCAGGCCCACTTTTAAAATAACTCGATATTTGATGTTTTTTTTTTTTTTTTTGATAAATTTAGGTGATTTTTTCGAAAGGTACAAGTAATAAGTAAAGTTTTCTCTAACAAAAATGTTTTATTCTGCGTTCAAAAAAAGTTTTAACGAGATGAATAATGACCGTGTTTCCCATCCGTGTTAGATTTTGAAAAACGCGCGAAACGCATTGGTTTTTTTTAAATTCTACTTTTGTTGTTTGACATGTCCCCTATCATGTCCCCTATCTGCTCTTCATGGAAGTATGAATATAAATGAATTAAAACAGATAACATTATCTTTAAAACTGAAAAAAATATTCTAGCTCTTAGAGCAGGCTGCTATTGGTGGAACTTTATTATAGAAAGGATTTTTTATTTAAAACTTATTTGGTATTTTTTCCATGAGGAATTTTCACTATTTTCAAACGATTATTCTTAAAAAATAAAATCCTCAAAAGTCAAGGTTTAAAATCATAATTTACAGAAAATATATAAATCTTTTATTGCTAAATAATATATTTCAATTGTATCAATACAATAAATGAGTTTTTGCATGATATTACCCAGGAGAAAATATTATGCATAGTTTATACATAGTGTGAAGTATTATATAAAATATTAATTTGTTTTATACATTTTTTGTATAAAACAAATGAATAATATATATAATACTTCACACTATATATAAACTATATATAATTTTTCCACCTGAGTAGCGAAAAAGAAATTTAATGAGTTGTTACACTAGAGACAAGATATCATTCGAAGATAAAAAGATTTAACGTTCTGTTTTTTTACAGAAAAATCTCTTGAGGATGTTATAACTTCAGATGCATGTATGCTAGAACATTCTTTTTTTTTGTTGCTCAAAATCTTCATGAGTTTTAGATTATTATTGAATATTTTTAAACTAACTAAATATCTTTTCAACTTATTCGCACTTTTTCTAAAAAAATTTATCTTGCAAAACAGAACAATTTTGCTTTAACATCTTCTACATATTTTTTCGAAATTTTAGAACGAGAATAATCCTTTGCAATTTTCTGAAATGGCTTTCAATTCTCTCTTAAGACTCAATTTAAAACAAATAAAATTATTTTGAAGTTTTCCCAGGAAGCGTAATTTAAAAATTTTTTAAAACCTTTGCAAAATTTTCAAAACCTTATTTGTTAGAAATTTTCGAGAATCTACTTTCTGTTACAATTTTTCAAAATTTCAAGTTTTAAATTATTTTAGACTTTTTCAATAGTTCTCAATATCTTTTGAAATAATTGAGTTATTGTAAAATTGGTTAAAATCATGTAAAATTACAAAAATTGTCTTAAAATCTTCCAGATTCTTTTTTAGCATATTTTGCAATCCTTTATATATTTTAAAATAAATTTTACCATGATATAAAATAAGTTATATAAAAATGTTAATTTACTGAATTTATGGGGCAGAAAATTCGTTATTTTTATTAATAGTTAACAAGTCCGCAAAACTTTCGGAATTCTAGACTCTCCATCCCCTGCTTGTCCGATTTTGTCTGATATACAGAACCCAAATAGACGAATTAAAAAAAATGTACCTCATTACATGGAAATTATTGAATTTGAAAAAGTGGATATTCGAAAATGGATGTACGCCTCCCCCTCCCCCGGCCACTTTCGCCCGATGTTGGTACCCCTCCCCCGGCTACCCAACTGTGGACGTATTTTATGGACGGCCTCCAATCAGATCTTCGACTACAATGTGTACGAGATCTCGTGACTACAACTACTTAAGAAAAGAATAAACATTTATTTGATTTTTCTTGTTATCGCGATTAATAAAACATATTAAATTTCCCAAATCTTTATATGTGATTCCCGGCTTGAATTTTTATTCATGAGTTATTCTGTTTTTTTTAACATCCAGTTTTTGCCGGTTTTCCGATCAGTAGGTATCCTGTTGCTCAGATGCAAATATAGTTTTAAACAAATGCTCTTTTAATTTAGTTCGAAATAAAGCTTGAAACTGAGATAATTTTTCCACTCTGTAAGAAGATGAATACAGTTTATTTTTCAGAACTTATCGAATTTAAATCCCTGTGCTAAAATCGTTTCATTAACAACTAATTGAGTAGAAATGAGAGAGTATTTTTCTGTTGGATAAAACCGCAATCAGGTCAGCGATAATTCAACCTTTTACTGAAGCGTGAGATAAATTTTTGAAATTATTACTTTAGACGTTAACGTCAATTTATCACGTGACTATTGCGGTTAGCAGAAATTAGAGCTTGATAAAAAATGACCTTTTTAAATTAGAGGAAATTAACTGCATTAAAAAAGGCATACACACCACATTTGAGATATCCATCTGCTGACGCAAATCCTTAACGAACTAAATAACGATAAGTGTCGGTAAAATGAATCTGCTATTTAAATTTTGGTTCCTTTAGAAGCTTTCCAGAAATTTCTAGTAGAATGAAAAAATATTTTATCATTCCATTATAAATAATAATAAACTAGAAGTGTTCGCAGCTAACACATTCCATTCGCAACATGAAGTTGATTAGCAGATATGCTTTTATTATTTAATTCCTTTTTTTTTATTGGTTATTTTTATTATTTTAAGTTTCAAAGCTAATTGAAGTGTAAATTAAAAAAATTAAATCTTATTGGTCAGTATTCAGTTAGAAACTTTCAACATTAGATGAAGAAAGCTGGATGAAGCGGAGATGAAAGTGAAGTTACGATGAAAGAGAAAAGACTAAAGGAAATTCGCGAAGTGATGATAGAGGTAATGGGGATTTATGAAGAAAAGCAGGAGAAAGGGGAGAGGAATTAAAGAAGGAAATTAAGCGGGAAATGGGTGAAGTTAAGAAGGAAACAAAAAATAGGAAGAAATTAGGGTAAAGTTAGAAAAGGGGATGCAGTCATTAGAACAAAAGCTAGGCAAGCAGGAAGAAGATAATAATAAAAAGGTAGAGGAGATGAAAGGTAGGATGAAGAAACTTGAAAGATCGAACCGGGATTGTGGTGGGGGCGAGAGTGGGAATAAAGTGATGGAAAGGCTGAGAAAAATAGAACAAAGAATAGAAAGGAAAGAGAGGGAGGGAAGAAAATTAAACATAGTGATAAAAGGTATAAGATTAGAAGGGGAAGAGCTGAAGAAAGGGGTGGACGAAGTAACAAAAAGGATTGGTGCTAAGGTGGAGATAGAGGAAATGCGAAATGTAGGAAGGGAAGAGCTAAGAGGGGAGATTATGGTACTGGTGAAATTAAAGAAATGGGAACATAAGAGGGAGGTGATGACAAAGAAGAGGTTATTATATGGAAGTCCAGAGAGAATAGCGGATAAATTGACATGGGTAGAAAGGAAGATGCAATATAAATTGAGGAAAATAGCGGATGATGAAAGAAAAAAGGGAAAGAGAGCATGGATTAAGTATGGAAGAATACAAATAGACGGAGTGTGTTGGGATTGGGATGAAGAAAGGGAACAGATAGTAAGAAATGAGGTGCAGGGAAACTAGGAGAGAAAGGAACAGGAGATAGGAAAATAAGAAATAGTAGGAAGGGAAAAAGACGAAAAATGAAAGTGGGGGAGAATGGAAGATTTTTTACTGGAATATAGCAGGATTGGAGAGAAAGGATAGGGAGTTTGTGCGAAATTTGACACAATGGGATGTAGTCATAATGATGAACACGTGGCTAGATGAAAATGGATGGGAAAGAGCAAGGGGAAGGTTACCAAGAGATTACAAATAGCAAGTGGAAAATGCAAAGAGGAAGAATAAGAAGGGCAGATAAATGGGAATAATGGTGATGGGAGCAAGGAATGAATGTATAACAGGGAAAGATAAGAAAGACAGGAAAGAATAAAAAGAAGGATTAATAGTAGAAGAGGTAATGATGGGAGGAGAGAAGTGGAAGGTAGTGGGGGTTTATGTGAACGGTGATATGCAGGAGAAAGCAGAGGAGGCTGATAATAGGTGGGGATTTCAATGCGAGAACAGGTCACAGAACAGGAAGGGAATGGGGAGAAGAGAGAGGAAGAAAATCTAAAAATAAGGTACTAAATAGGGAGGGAAAAAACTTGTTTAAGAGCTTGGAGGAGTTAGGATGGTATATTTTAAATGGAAATACAGAAGGAAATGAGAAAGGAGAATATACACGCTCAGGAGGTGAAAGAGGAACGGTAATTGATTTTGTGCTAGTGGATGATGAGGTAAGAGAGAAGGTTAAGAAACTAGAGGTAGGTGATTATATTGATTCGGATCATTTCCCCTTAATAGTGACATTAGAGAGACATAAAAGCAATAGCAGTATGAATAAAAGGGGAGCAAATGTAAAAAGTGTAGGAAAAGGCGATTGATCAAGGGAAGAAAAAGAACAGTTTAGAGAATAGGTCAGAAATATCAAAATGGGAGAGGGAAATATGGACGAGGAGATGAAAAAAATGATAGGAGAAATAAAAATAGGATTAGAGTGCACAAACAAAAATGAAGTTGGTAAAGGGGGGAATAGAAGTGGGTGGGATGAGGACTGTAAAGAGAACAAAAAGGTGAGAAACGAATTAAGAAAGTGGGGAAAGAAAAAAGTAGTGGGGAAGAATATAGGAAAAAAGAAAGAGTATACTGAGTTGTGTTATAATAAGAAAAAGGAAGAGAATAAAGGGTTTGAGGAAGAGGCGGAGAAGGCTAGCACGGAAGAAGAGATATGGAAGGTAGTAAATAGAGAAAGAAAAAGAAGAAAAAGAGTAAACCAAGATATTGAAATGGTAGAATAGAAGAAATATTTTTTGGATTTGCTAAGAGAAGTAGCGAGAAAAGTTATAAAGGGAGGAAAATATGGTAGAGAAAGAGATGAGGAAGAGTCCATATCAAGGGAAGAAATAGTTAAGGTTTTAGGAATAATGAAAGATGGAAAGGCACCTGGTATAGATGAGTTTCCAAATGAAGCATGGAAATATGGAGGGGAGGAACTAGAGGAATGGGCATGGATAATGTGTAATAGATTATGGATAGGAGAGGGGTGGCCAGAGTTGTGGAGAGAAGGAGTAGTTATACCAATAGTAAAGAAAGGAAAAGAAGAGGAGGTTAAAGACTATAGGGGGGTGACGCTGATGCCAACACTGTATAAAGTATATGTAACTATTTTGTCGGAGAAATTGAAGATAGAAGTTAAAGAAAAAAATATCGATTCACCGAATCAGACAGGGTTTGGAAAAGGAATAGGGGTAATGGACAACCTCTATGTTCTGAACTATCTAGTAAATAAGAGAATTAAAAGGGAAAAAAGGGCAATGATAGCAATGTCTGTGGACTTTAAGGCGGCGTTTGACTCATTAGACCGAGGCGAAATAGAAAAAGTTATGGTAAAAAAGGGCATAAGAGAGGGATTAATAGAGAGAGTATCAGAAAATTTTAGAGAGGCAAAAAGCAGGGTAAAGGTAGAAGAGCAAGTAGGGGATTGTTTCTGGTTGGTGAGAGGTGTCAGATAAGATATCCTTTGATCCCACTTTTATTTAATTTATTAATATCAGACTTGGAAGAAGAAATGAGGAGCAAGGGTTGATGAGGAGTTAGGATAGAGAAGGAAACGATACATGCACTGGCATACGCAGAAGACATAGTGTTGATGGCAGAGGATGAAGAAGGGATGGCGGGATTAATTACAGGATTAGAGAAATACTTAGATGGGAAAAAACTAAATGTAAACGTGGAAAAGACAAATATGAGGTTTAGAAAAGGATGGGGAAGGAAGAAAGAATGCACAAGGAGATGGAAAGGAATAAAGTTATAAGAAGTCAAAGAGTATAAATATTTGGGATATTTCTTACGAACGAATATAGATCTTACAGCTCATAAAAGAGAAAGGATAAAAAAGCAGCAGGGGTAATGAAACAGATATGGGGAATAGGAAAAAGAAGGTTACAAAAAATTGGAGAAGGAGAATGTGGTTATTTGATACGCTGGTATGGCCGGTATTAGGTTATGGAGCAGAGATATGGGGATGGAAAGATAAGAAAGATATTAAGAGTTTACAAGAAAGGTATATAAGGTGGACACTAGGGGCAGACTGGAGGACGCCAGGATGTATGGTGAGAAAAGAAGCGCGAAGGGATAATTTAATTCGTTAACCAGAGGGCTTTTTTTGCACCACTTAACAACAGGGATGGAGGGGGGGGGGGGTCAAATCGACCCAACGTTTAAAAGAATCGAAACGTGTTCCTAAAAATCTGAAAAAATTAATAGTTCTTGTTTGAAGAAATTTTCACGGAACTAAAAGCCTTAATTTTTAACATGAACTCATGCATTATTTTAGGTGTGAATGTAGGAGGTTTTGATAGAAATATACACATTTTTCTATGCAAAAACATTTATTTAGTAACAATAATAAAAAACATTTTTTGACTAAATATGTACACAGAGGACCATGATTTTTCTTATTCAAATAATATAAAGTGAAATCGTGAGGTAAATGCACCTGTTATTGTTCGTGCTCCTATTATCGTGCTAACTTGATTGAAATGTAATAAATAATGAATTTTTATACTTTGACTTATGAGGAGTAATAAGTGCATTCACCTTTCTCTCGCTAGTACAGAAAAAAAGAAAAATAGTAAACTTACCGCATTTGTGATCTGTCGAAATATATACGTAAGCCGTAGTGGGGGGGGGGGGGGCAAATCGACCAGAACTGCACTTTGACTGAACCCTATAGCTGACTAAAGGATACTAGCGAGACGAAACTGTGCGTCAGGCTTCTATCCTTGAATACAATTTTTTAGGTGTGGGTAAGAACCGGTCTTCTTGCTTAGTTCGAAAATGTCGCCGATTTGAAATTTCGGCCTGGGTCAAATCGACCCCCCCCCATTGGTTAACGGGTTCAGTATTAGAGCGGGAAAGAGGGCATGGAAATTTGAGACGAAGCTGAGGGAGGGAAAAGGAAGGGAGTTGGCGAGAAAGTGTTTGATTGAGGTAGAAGAAAGGAGAGGGAGGGCGATCGAATTAACGAGATGGGAAGAAGAAAGAAGGGAGTTCTTTAATGATAGAGAAATAGAGGACGGGACTGGAGCAAACGATGAAGAATTGGAAAAAAGGGAGAGGGAAAGACAATTAATAGAAAGATGGGAGATGATTGAGGAATCAAAATACAATAAATGGTATAAGATGATAAAAAAGTAAGAAGTGCGAAAATATTTAGAAAAGGGACGGGGAGAGAGAAGATGGACTAGAATAGCTAGATTTAGATTGTTAAACCAGGTAAGGGAGGGGATGTACTGGGAAAAAGAAGAGAACAGAAAGTGTAGAATATGTGAATGGGAGGAGCAAACATGGGAGCATGTATGGGAAGGATGTAGGAGAGGAATGGAAGATAAAGGAAGCTGGAAAGAAAATGTGGTTTAGATTCTAGGGGAAGATAGATTAGGAGAAAATTGGATGAAGGAGTTGGAGGGTGCTAGAGGAGCGAACGAGAGAGAATGAAAGAATGCACGTGAAAAAAGGTAAATGGAGGTATAAAAAAGTTAAAGAAAAAGGAAACGGAAGTCGCTTAGATTAGAAGCGTAGAAATTGTAAGCAATGGTAAGGTAAAAGTTAAGTAGACTAAGATGCGTTTGCGTTCTCATGCTCTCTCTCTCTCTCTCGCTTGCACTCTCGCTTTCGTTCGCTCGCTCACTCGTTTGCTAGTAAGTCCTAAATTGCGCTATCGCAGGAAATAGAGATAAGGAACTAGATATAAGACTTATGTGAATAGTTGAAAATAATTGTATATATAGAAAGAATAAGATTTAAAAAAAATATAGATATAAGCGGAAAAATTGTAAGGAATGGAAGTCATGTAAAACCTTAGGGGACACATTATAAACAAAGAAGAAGAATAACAGTCAAAATAATTTGATTAAATTTTTTAATCTTTTTAACCGTATTGCTTGAAAAAATATTTATATCTCATGGTTTGAAAAAGAGTTAAAACGAATGCTTCGTTAAATAATTAATTTAATCTGCAATGCACATACCTGCTTTAATAAACGTTTAAAAGTAAACAATTTTAAATTAAAAAGTTAAAATAATTAAAAAATCCCATATCAAAGTATTCGACATTAAACAAGCTGTAAAATTATTCATTTTTTTAACTTAAAGGTGGACTATTTTTAAATTTAAAGCATTTAATAATGATAGTTTTTTATTTGAATTTCTAAAAAATGGTAAAACATTACCTTTATAGCTTTTAAAACTTAAAATTTGCAGCTTTCAAAATGAAAAAATTAAACAATTTTATTACTTTCTTCAAAATTAGGAGTTTTACAATTAGAGCAATGCAAATTTATTTATAATCCTGAAATATTCTTAATTTCTTGAATTCTGTGAAATCCCTAAACTCTTTCAATTCCTCTGAATTTCCTACATTATTTTAAAGTCCTTGCAATTTAGGAAATTCTCAAAATTTACTTAATGCTACGAATTCAGGCCATTACAAGTCAGATAGATGGGGGAATTACCACGGGATTTAGAGAATTTGAACGAATTCAATGAATTCAGATGATTCAGAGAAATTCAAATATAACAGAGAATTTGGATGAATTCAGACGATTTCAAGGAACTTACAAAATTTAAAAGAATTTGTAAACTTAAAAACATTAAAAACAATACATAGAATCCAAAGAACTTCACTATGTAAGAATATTAAATCAAAATGCTCCACAATTCACAAATTTCATAAAATCATTAAAAATTATATATATTTTTAGATACTTTTCCAATTTTCCAAGCCAGTTATCACATTACTCTGTGAAAAAATAAGATATTTTTGTAAGAAAAATAAGAGCATGCCTCTTAAATGATTACTTGGCAATGTAATGTTTCCTACTAGGGGTGATCGGGACGGGACGGGATCCCGGGGTAAAACGGGACAGCCTTGTTTCTTTTAAATATTAAAATTCAGTAGAATATTGAATAATAACCAGTAGAAGAGCTGACTCGCAAGTTAAAAAAATAAACAAATGAAAAATGTTAAACAATACAAGAAAGCAGTATAACGTTGAAATTTCAAAAGGTAAATTCTGTTACTTTAAGTTAAGTTTAAATCGAAATCAATTAGTACATATTTCAGAATATGTATATGTTTTTATAATACTTATCCTGAAGATTAATTATTGAATTTTATTTTAATAAGTGAGTTTTATGCAATTTTTGAAAACAAATACTTAATATTCAGATATAAATGAAACATATAATTTGGGGCAGAACGGAACACGTACTGGGGCGAAACGAGACACTGTTTATCTGACTGTCATAACCTTTTAACATCTTTTTTCAGCTACTAAAGTGTTTATATTTCGGAATATTGTTTTTGAATACTCCGTGTGGAAAAATTTCGTGGCAGTCTTATGTAGAGAGATCGGCTGGCTAGACCGAATCTAGACCGTCTACTTAAGACGGTCTGACAGGGTGCTGCCCTTGGCCCTCTTAGACGGACTCGATTGCAAAAATTTCAAAGATTCATCGAAGCGGTCTGGCTGGACCCCTCTCAGACGGTCTCGGTTGAAAATAGGAAGTGCTATCGTGACAGTGTATGGTGTAATCCTCAGCAGACAGAAATGATTGGAAAAACCTAAAAGAATATTAAAGTTTGCAGGAAAGTTTTGTGTTGAAGTCAGATTGACACATGTCTAGGTTTGTATACACACTGTTTTTTTGATAATTGTTAAGCAATATAATATCCACTTATATGAGATAAGATTAGTTGATTCTTTCTCAAATTGCAACCTAACCTACAAAAGACCAGAGAGGAAGATTTTATATATGTCTTTACATCGTACTGAATCTATTTCTAGCCACATTTTTAATAAAAACGAAGATGGACAATAATGATTTGAGAAGAATGTTACTATATGTTGTGTTAATTGTCGCCTATCCCTGTGCGCCCGTAGGATGGCCATACTTATGACCAATGTCGTGAATTGTCTGCTATTTTGTTATCAACACAGCAGTCAAAATATTCTGCTTTGAAATTACCCAACACAATAAGGAAAGAATCCATGTAATAGTATTTAAAACTTGATAAAAAATCGATATCGATCAATGATTTTGTAGGTTATGTTAATTGTCGCGTATCACTCTGCGTCCGTAGGATGGCCGTACTTAGGGCTAATATCGTGAATTTCCTGCTATTTTGTGATCATTATTATATAATAGTTAAACTTAAAGTAAACTAAATTAATTTTCAACAAAAAACGAATAAATGATGAATCTTGAACTGAAATATTTTAATTTAATCCTTGCTTGCCACGCATCTATAGAATAACATACTTGCCACACCGGGATAAGTTTTTACCCCATGACGAAAACTGTCATAAAAAATAAACTACTGAATATTTTAACTTGAAATTTTTTTAGAGCATATTGAAATTCTGATTTAAAAGGTAGTGTACTATCTGTGAAGTTCTGATACCTTTTTCCCTCCTCTTTCTGTACGGTCCAATCTAGACCATCACGTGGTAAAAGCGTTACACGTCTGGCCAGCGTCTGATCAGCTCGTCTATTTTGGACGAGCTGATCAGCGGCTGGTCAGCGCCGTCTAATCTAGTCCATCTCATGGTTTAGGCGTTACACTTCTGGCCAGCGGCGCTATTAGACCGCCTGTCCAGCGTCTGACCAGACACAAGACGGTCTGGCCAGCGTTTGGCCAGCGCCCCGAAATTTTTCCACACGGGACCTTAGCAAAATGTTTTTATAAATATTATTTTGAACATTTTAATATCTTCGTCTAGGGAAATGACTTTTTGAAATATTTCTGGAGTTTCGAAAATGAACCTTATGACATTTTAAAAAAGGTTAATGTCGATCAAGATTTGTACGAGGGTGGATTGATAAGTTTCCGGCCTGACCAAGAAAAACAACGTTTTTAAGAATTTTTTTTTTTTATTTCTCAACATAATCTCCTCCAAGGCT